>NC_041397.2:6104722-6704722 GCF_900747795.2 Erpetoichthys calabaricus | reverse complement strand
CCTTGTCTTCTTAGAGAGTCAAGGCTGGGGGGCTGTCAAGAGGCAGGGCCTGTTAAAGCCCATTGCGGCACTTCCTGTGTGATTTTGGGCTATACAAAAATAAACTGTATTGTATTGTATTGTATTGTATCTGACAATAGACAAAGGTGATGGTGGTCTCAGTAAGTTTGGTCTCTCAGGTCAGCAAAACATCTTGACGGTGGTCTTAGAAAAAAACTGAAAGATGAACAGTATTGGAAATGTCTGCTGTGGCAGAATGAGAGCAGCAACAAGCAGCGGAATTAAATGACGGGTTTAATGAACAGCAAAAATCGGCTTCTCATTAAGAGATTGGTTGGAGTGAAACTGGTTGGAGTTTGAAATCCCAGTTTAGAAGGTCATCTGTCGGCTCGTTTCACATTTCATTTCTGTTTGGCTGTCATTTAATGAAGAAAGGAATAAATTCAGAGGACTGAATCCTTAAAAACAGGGCTTTGAAAATGAAGGAAAAGGGAGTTAATTAGCAGTAAAAACTGATCACCAATTAGGAAAAGGGTCAGAATGAAAACCTGCAGCCACTGCAGCCCACCAGGACCAGAGTTGTACACCTGTCCTTTAGCCTAATGTCTTTGGAGATTTAGAAGGTAAAGCAGAGGACCCAGAGGGAGACCCATACAGACACGAGGAGAACGTGCAAACTCTTCATGTGTGGCGTCCATTTTAGAACATCTTAAAAAGCAACAGAGGACCATTCTAGCGTCCCCCTTTAGCCCTGGGGTGTCCAACTCCGGTCCTGGAGGGCTGCACTGGCTGCAGGTTTTCATTCTAACCATCTTCTTCATTAATGACTAGTTGTTTTGCTGCTAATTAACCCTTTCAGCCCTGACAGCCTATTACTAGTCCATATATATGCACCCGTTTTTGTAAAGCACAGGTACGTTTGCAGTTGTTGGAACCGGGCGGGCTACTATTAGTGCAGACTGGAGAGACTGGCATATGGTCCACAAAACACGGAAGTGAAAATGGATGCTTCCGGACTGTGCGCACCACATAATGAGCAGGTCCACTTTCAATTCTGTTTCCTCAAGAAGATTGAAGTATTTAGCAGCTATTGTATAATAATAGTGATCATTTTAGAGCTTCCTAGACACCCCAAAGGTAGAATATCTCACACAATAATTTTTCCCGGGCGGCACGGTGGTGCAGTGGTAGTGCTGCTGCCTCGCAGTTAGGAGACCCAGGTTCGCTTCCCGGGTCCACCCTGCGTGGAGTTTGCATGTTCTCCCCGTGTCTGCGTGGGTTTCCTCCGGGCGCTCCGGTTTCCTCCCACAGTCCAAAGACATGCAGGTTAGGTGGATTGGCGATTCTAAATATGGCCTTGGTGTGTGTGTGTGTCCTGCGGTGGGTTGGCGCCCTGCCCAGGATTGGTTCCTGCCTTGTGTTGGCTGGGATTGGCTCCAGCAGACCCCCGTGACCCTGTGTTTGGATTCAGCAGGTTGGAAAATGGATGGATAATTTTTCCCATAAAAACAGAAAATCCAGGGCCGAAAGGGTTAACTTCGTTTGCCTTCATTTTAATCAACTTGACTCAGACCCGGCTTAAGTGTCCTTAACTAGCACCCAAACAATAATGAGACACAAGACCAGCTCACCTGTGCCCATCACACAATATCTGACAATAGACAAAGGTGACGGTGGTCTCAGTAAGTTTGATCTCTCAGGTCAGCAAAACATCTTGACGGTGGTCTTAGAAAAAACTGAAAGATGAACAGTATTGGAAATGTCTGCTGTGGCAGATTGAGAGCAGCAACAAGCCGTGGAATTAAATGACGGGTTTAATGAACAGCAAAAATCAGCTTCTCGTTAAGAGATTGGTTGGAGTGAAACTGGTTGGCATTTGAAATCCCAGTTTAGCTGGTCATCTGTCGCCTTGTTTCACATCTCATTTCTGTTTGGCTGCCATTTAATGAAGAAAGGAATCAATTCAGAAGACTGAATTCTTAAAAGTAGGGCTATGAAAATGAAGGGAAAAGGAGTTAATCAGCAGTGAAAACTTATTAGGAAAAGGGTGAGAATGAAAACCTGCAGCCACTGCGGCCCACCAGGCCTGGGGTTGGACCCCCCAGGTTTATCCTAATGTCTTTGGAAATTTAGTAGGTAAACCAGAGGACCCAGTGGGAGACCCATACAGATACGAGGAGAACATGCAAACTATTCATTTTACAACATCGCAAAAAACCACACAGGACCATTCTAGAGTCCCCCATTAGCCCTGGGGTGTCCAGCTCTGCTCAGAGAGGGCCACAGTGGCTGTACGTATTCATTCTAACCCTCTTCTTCATTAGTGACCAGTTTTTGCTGCTGATTAACTTCTTTTGCCTTCGCTTAATTAACCTGACTCAGAACTCCCTTAGTTGTCTCTTTTTCCTTAAAACATTGATGAGACACAAACCGACCAGTTCACCTGAAAATAAAGAAAGGTGACGTGGTCTCGGTAAGGCTGATCTCTCAGGTCAGCAAAACATCTTGACAGTGTTCTTAGAAGAAACTGAAAAATCAACAGTTCGGTTAATGTCTGCTGTGGCAGAATGAGAGCAGCAACAAGCAGTGGAATTAAATGACGGGTTTAATGAACAACAAGAATTGGCTTCTCATTAAGAGATTGGTTGGAGTGAATTTGGCTGGAGTTTGAAATCCCAGTTTAGCTGGTCATCTGTCGGCTCGTTTCACGTCTCATTTCTGTTTGGCTGCCGTTTAATAAAGAAACAAATCGATTCAGAGGACTGAATCCTTAAAAACAGGGCAATTAAAATAAAGGAAAAGGTGTTAATCAGCAGTGAAAACTGATTAGGAAAAGGGTCAGAATGAAAACCTGCAGCCACTGCGGCCCACCAGGCCTGGTGTTGGACATCCGTCCTTTATCCTAGTGTCTTTGGAGATTTGGAAGGTAAAGCAGAGGACCCAGAGGGAGACCCATACAGACACGAGGAAAACGTGCAAACTTTTCATCTATGGCGTCCATTTTAGATCATCTTAACAACTGACTCAGGACGATTCTAGAATCCCCCATTAGCCCTGGGGTGTCCAGCTCCACTCAGAGAGGGCCACGGTGGCTGCAGGTTTTCATTCTAAGCATCTTCTTCATTACTATCCAGGCCCAGAGTTGGACAACCCTGATCCAAAGCTCTGAGTGTTCATTTGAGTGGTGGCAGATCTTCAGCAGATCCCAACAGCTTTCTCGTTCCATGTATAGACAGAAGTTTACTGCTGATGCCAATCTAATTTACTTATATCCAGTTTCCTATGCAGCCATTGGAGAGTTGGCCGGAGTTGGTGACCGGCCTGCTGTGCCGCTGCTGTCCCACATTGCTGAACTGTTCAGGCCTCAGATTATTTCAGGAAATGTCAAGGGCTCATCCCAGTCGAGCTCTTCTGCTAAATATTCCTCTCCCACCTTGCTCTCGTTTTTGTATGCCTGAAAGGAAGTCGGTGTAGACACAGGAGATCGCTTGTACCGACATAAAACTTTCATTTACTTCGCTCACAAGAGCAGTTTTGTCTCCTTCTGACAGCAGCCAGGCTCAGCCGGGAAACTTTTTTAAAAATCTGTTAATGCCTTCATCGCTCTGTCTTTGTGTGGTTTCATGCACAGTGGAGTTTGGATTGCTGGTAATTGCTGCCATTTCACGAACTGAATCTTCACAAGTATGGCAGCTTATGAAAATATTTCCCTCACGCTCAATTGGTGCGCATGTTAGCAGCGCCACAGACATTTCAGTATTTGTGGCATGTCGGGACTCCCGCCTTTTCCTAAAAAGTTTGTTTGGCAGGATGTGATGCCCAATGCAATGGCACCATTTACACATAGCGTGAACTGTGGGGCACCTGGAGTCCTACCAGGGTGGTGACCAGAGTGAGACGTTTTATGAAAAATGACAAAAGCTATGACATTGCACGTGCCAAACCATCCCAGTCTTGTATGCCAACTCAATCAAAATGAAGTCTGTTTAATTCAATGTGATTAGAAATGACAAAAAATAATCACGACCACTCATGTCTTTCTCTTCTCCTAGAAGCTAAAAAGGGGAAAGAGACATCAGCCGTGCCGAATGAAAAGAACAGTCAACTCAGAGGACCAGCTCACTATGATTATTAGCTCAGGGACCCCAGGAATGCACCCTAACCTGACCTGGCATGCCCACCCACACACAGAGACACATATATAGATACATGAATTGAGGGCCATGTGCGTGTGTGTACTGTATACAGTGCATCCGGAAAGTGTTCACAGCACATCACTTTTTCAACATTTTGTTATGTTACAGCCTTATTCCAAAATGGATTAAAAGCACACACCTGTCTATAGAAGGTCCCACAGTTGATAGTTCATGTCAGAGCACAAACCAACCATGAAGTCAAAGGAATTGTCTGTAGACCTCCGAGACAGGATTGTCTCGAGGCACAAATCTGGGGAAGGTTACAGAAAAATTTCTGCTGCTTTGAAGGTCCCAATGAGCACAGCGACCTCCATCATCCGTAAGTGGAAGAAGTTCGAAACCACCAGGACTCTTCCTAGAGCTGGCCGGCCATCTAAACTGAGCGATCGGGGGAGAAGGGCCTTAGTCAGGGAGGTGACCAAGAGCCCGATGGTCACTCTGTCAGAGCTCCAGAGGTCCTCTGTGGAGAGAGGAGAACCTTCCAGAAGGACAACCATCTCTGCAGCAATCCACCAATCAGGCCTGTATGGTAGAGTGGCCAGACAGAAGCCACTCCTTAGTAAAAGGCACATGGCAGCCCGCCTGGAGTTTGCCAAAAGGCACCTGAAGGACTTTCAGACCATCCATCCATCCATTTTCCAAACCGCTGAATCCGAACACAGGGTCATGAGAAAGAAAATTCTCTGGTCTGATGAGACAAAGATTGAACTCTTTGGTGTGAATGCCAGGCATCATGTTTGGAGGAAACCAGGCACTGCTCATCACCAGGCCAATACCATCCCTACAGTGAAGCATGGTGGTGGCAGCATCATGCTGTGGGGATGTTTTTCAGTGGCAGGGACTGGGAGACTAGTCAGGATAAAGGGAAAGATGACTGCAGCAATGTACAGAGACATCCTGGATGAAAACCTGCTCCAGAGCGCTCTTGACCTCAGACTGGGGCGACGGTTCATCTTTCAGCAGGACAACGACCCTAAGCACACAGCCAAGATATGAAAGGAGTGGCTTCAGGACAACTCTGTGAATGTCCTTGAGTGGCCCAGCCAGAGCCCAGACTTGAATCCGATTGAACATCTCTGGAGAGATCTTAAAATGGCTGTGCACCGACGCTTCCCATCCAACCTGATGGAGCTTGAGAGGTGCTGCAAAGACGAATGGGCCAAACTGGCCAAGGATAGGTGTGCCAAGCTTGTGGCATCATATTCAACAAGACTTAAGGCTGGAATTGCTGCCAAAGGGGCATCGGCAAAGTATTGAGCAAAGGCTGTGAATACTTATGGACATGGGATTTCTCAGTTTTTTTATTTTTAATAAATTTGCAAAAACCTCAAGTAAACTTTTTTCACGTTGTCATTATGGGGTGTTGTGTGCAGAATTCTGAGGAAAAAAATGAATTTAATTCATTTTGGAATAAGGCTGTAACATAACAAAATGTGGAAAAAGTGATGCACTGTGAATACTTTCCGTATACACTGTACATATATATATATATCCATCCATCCATTATCCAACCCGCTGAATCCGAACACAGAGTCACGGGGGTCTGCTGGAGCCAATCCCAGCCAACACAGGGCACAAGGCAGGAACTAGTCCCGGGCAGGGTGCCAACCCACCACAGGACACACACACACCAATTTAGAATCACCAATCCACCTAACCAACATGTCTTTGGACTGTGGGAGGAAACCCACGCAGACACGGGGAGAACATGCAAACTCCATGCAGGGAGGACCCGGGAAGTGAACCCAGGTCCCCAGGTCTCCCAACTGCGAGGCAGCAGCGCTACTCACTGTGCCACCGTGCCGCCCTATATATAATATATATATATATATATATATATATATTATTTATTTATTTTTTGCTGCTATTGTTATTTTAGATAAATGCAGATTAGCTTATTGCCATGCCTGGAGTCGAGCAAATTGTTTTTCTCCAATGGGATTTTATTTTTCTCCACACAGGAAGTGTTGTATAAATTAAAGCTGAAGCCTGCACATTATTATATGTCAATAAATATTCTCCTCTGAATATATATATATATTGTCACAGATGACTGGGGTCATTACATGGCCGGGATGCCTGGAGGGACTGGAAAGGGACAGTAACAGCTTCCGGGGCACAAGGGGGCAGCCGCCCTGGATAAAAAGAGGACCACGGGAAAGGGACAAAGAGGTTTTGGCCTGTTGGGAACCGTGGCCACCGCCAGGGGGTGCTTTAAGCCTCATGGGACCTGGGGAACTGTCACTTCCGCCACACCAGGCAAGGTGGCGGATGAACCTGCCAGGGACGCCCAGAGTGCTTTCAGAGCAAAGGGCAACACTTCCACCACACCAGGAAGTGTGGCCGGAAGATCGTATTCAGCCACCTGTAGCACATCCGGGCAGGAATAAAAGGAATGCCTCCTAACAGTCGGAGAGCCAGAGTCGGGAGTGGGAGTTGGACGAAGCTCCCAGGAGGAGAGTAGAGGCGGCTAAGGACTGAGAAAGGACTGAATTAGGGTGATTATTGCTATGTGCATTGTGTGGTGTTTTGGAACTGTCTTTATTTATGAATAATAAACGTGTGGATTTGATAAAGATGTGGTTTCCGACTCGTGGTGTCCGGGCAAATCTCACAATATATATTGTAATCTGGACACTGTATAGTGCCTGTCCCGGCAACAAACTGACGCAGAGGCACGTACAAAATGAACATAGGCTTTATTATTCTTCAACTGTGGGACACGTCTTCCCCATGCCACACAGCCCAACACAGTCCCAAAGCACAATTACAACACCACCAAAACACTCTTCTCCTTTACCACCACTCCTCCTCTAGCTTAGTCCTCCTCCTCCCGACTCTGGCTCTCAAGTGGTGGTGGCTGGCCATTTTTATAGCCCACCCAGAAGCGTTCCAGGTGCTTGACCACCTGGTCCTAATTGCACTTCCGGGGTGGGGCTGAAGATTCGTCCAGCCGGGCTGTTGACTCCATGCAGCTCCCAACCAGGGTGTGGAAGACTCCATCTCCCATGGAGCCATGCGAAAGGTTGGGGGATCACCGTCCGCCAGGGAGGCTTCCACCAAGCGTCCTGGGGAAGGTATTGAGCTGCCCATGGTTGCTCCCCCGGAACAGATGCAGCAGGCGCGTCCCTGCCAGGCATGGGACCCGGCTGTCCATCACAATATATATATATATATATGAGCTTTTCATAGTCATTTATAATGCAGACTGTAAACACACCTCCTGGTACAGGAATGATTTGTTTTTAAATGAGTTGATTCTGTAATTGTATAAATACCAATGTCTCAATATGTAATATACAGTAACATTTTTCACATACCACTACATCAATATTAAATATTTAGTAGAAGATCCTTAATTGCTCTAGACAGGCATTGTTTTGGGCCATCAACACAGCAAACATTTATTCAGGCGTCCACACAGAGCAGAGGCTGCAGCTGAGTACACCGTCCAGATATTCACTCCGACAGGAAGGCAAACACTCGCGTCTGAAAGGTCTTTTTATTACGTGTTTCAGTGCCACTCCTAACCCCCATTAATGTGAAATATTCTGGCAGTGCCAAGTGCCCTGCTTTTTGTTTTTCGATTGTTGTACATATGTATTTTTGCACCTTAACACTGTTTTTATTTAAAAAGAATGCAAACAAAAGCCAAATGTCAAGGCTTTCTGTCAGGGTGCTGTTTCACATTCCATGGGAATGTTTTCTTTTTTATGGCATTAGTTGGCTGATGATTTTAAAAGCCACTTTGCAGACACTCCAAAAACATTTCAGGGTTCACAAAGGTGCAAATGATTTGAGCTTTTAACGTGATGGCTTAGTCAGTTAACTGTACACAACATGGAAGCAATACGGAAAGAGAAAGCAAAGGGCAGGGCAGACATTAAAGCTACTCAGATATTTTTCAGATGTACTGCTTGTAAATAAAATATTCTTTATCGAGCCTAATTGACACTCCACTCCCTAGATAAGCTGTTTATGGTCAACTAGCTGTGCCATTGTGCCATAACCATCTAATTGGCGAAGTGCTGCTGAGATAGTCGTCCTTCCAGCAGAGGACCTCTTGGACAGACCAATGGGTTCTTGGTCACCTCCCTGACCAAGCCTCTCCTTACTTGATTACTCAGCTTGGATCCGACAACCAACTCTAGGGAAAGTCCTTGTGGTTCCAAACTTTGATTTCAAAACTTCTCAAGGCCATCTGTGCTCCTGGGAGCATTCAACGCTGTAGAAATGGTTTGATCCTCTTGCCCTGATCTGTGCCGCACCATAATTTCACCATGGAGGTCTCCATAAAGATCATGGCTTGGATTTTTTCCCAAACTGCGGTGTGAATTATGGGACCTGCTATACACAGTGTCACACACATGTGCATGGGAGGCAGCTAAAGGGTCTGAATGAGAGTAATTCAATGGCAGACCAGGGGATGGCAGAGTGCACTGACCTTTTCTCTCACTTTCCTGCTGACCATTCACGGGAAATTCTGCCTGGCCCTAATGATGTCACTTCCGGTGAAGAACCCGTGACCGAAGAGACTTCCTGTTCCAGCCCTTTTGATGATGTCACGTCCGGGTCCAAACCTATGGAAGAGGACCTTTCCACTTCAGCCCTTAATGACTTCACTTTCTTTTCTGCCCTTTAAAGCCACCATGTTTGACTAACCTGATCAGTTCTATTTTGGACTCTGTTCTGAGCACATCAGTGCTAGGAATTCACCCATTTGCATCCAGGGAATATTATACCGGTTGCTGCCCCAAACCTTTTTATGACTTTTGTGTCTGCTTTTTGTGACAGTGGTGTAGTCGGCAAGATGAAGGATCATGTGAGGAACCAGGACCCGGTCTCTCACTTCTCCGCAGACCAGTTACAGGAATTCTCCACACTCCCGGCCCTGATGACGTTACTATCAGTCCCAACCCCGATGACATCACTTCCTCCCCTCTCTTTTAATGCTGCCATCTTTGTACCAGCAAGGCAGTTCAGTTGTGGACTCGAGCCTGTACAATTCTGTACCAAAAAATGATCCATTGCAGCCAGGAACAATATATGGGTGGCCGACCCAACCTTTTTATGACTCTTGTGTCTGCTTTTTGTGACAGTGGCGTAGTCGGCAGGATGAAGGCTCCTCTGAAGAACCAGGACCCGGTCTCTCACTTCTCCGCAGACCAGTTACAGGAATTCTCCACACCCCCAGCCCTGATGACGTTACTTCCAGTCCCAACCCCGATGACATCACTTCCTCCCCTCTCCTTTAAAGCCGCCATCTTTGTACCAGCAAGGCAGTTCAGTTGTGGACTCGAGCCTGTACAATTCTGTACCAAAAAATGATCCATTGCAGCCAGGAACAATATATGGGTGGCCGACCCAACCTTTTTATGACTCTTGTGTCTGCTTTTTGTGACAGTGGCATAGTTGGAAGGATGGAGGATCATCTGAGGAACCAAGACCCGGTCTCTCACTTCTCTGCAGACCAGTTACAGGAATTCTCCCTCCCCTCCTCGGCTCTGATGATGTCACTTCCAGTCCTGGCCCCAAAGACATCACTTCCTCCACTCTCCTTTAAAGCCGCCATCTTTGTATCTGCAAGGCAATTCAGTTGTGGTCTCAAACCTGTAAGATTCTGTACCAAAAATGATCCATTGCAGCTAGGAGCAATACATGGGTGGCTGCCCCAACCTTTTTATGACTCTTGTGTCTGCTTTTTGTGACAGTGGCGTAGTCAGCAGGGTGAAGGCTCCTCTGAAGAACGAGGACTCGGTCTCTCACTTCTCTGCAGACCATTTACAGGATCCCCCCTCCACCCCGAGAAGGGTCTGGCTGCAGACCGTGCATGCTCAGCCACTGACGTCAGATGCACGCTCAGCCACAACAGGAAGTGCAACCGGGGAGTCGTTTCCTGATTGCTAAGATGTATGTTTGCTAGTTATAGTCTTACCATTTATGAACGATATGGAATATTCTTAATCATATTAACATGTGCATATTCACATTGTTTGGCTGGCCTGTGTTGTTTTATTAACATGTTTATCATTTTAACAGATCAAGTTCATCCATCCATCCATTTTCCAACCCGCTGAATCCGAACACAGGGTCACAGGGGTCTGCTGGAGCCAATCCCAGCCAACACAGGGCACAAGGCAGGAACCAATCCCGGGCAGGGTGCCAACCCACCGCAGACAGATCAAGTTAACCAAGGTAAATGCTTGCCTGTTATTGTAATTACTAGCATCATGGCTGTGGTAGCGTAGCGAGAGCGCTGATGTTTAGAGCCTGCTAGTTTAGTGTTCCCGCTGTTATCCCAAGGAAAAAACAATTATGCAACCATCAAAACTTGCTAACATTATTTAAATTTAATGTATACAGTATTTACGTGTGAATAAAGAGTAAAACGAAAATAAAACAAATAGAACAATTCTGTGTCGTTAATAATCTTATACAGTGATCCCTCGCTATATCACGCTTCGACTTTCGCGGCTTCACTCTATCGCGATTTTTTCTATACTCTAACTGCGAAAATATTCGGTTTATAAATAAATACTTCGCGAAGATTCATTTATCGCGGTAGAGTCTGGAACGGATTAACAATGATAAACGAGGGTTCACTGTATATCAGAACTGTAATATGTACTATACTTTACATGTCATGAGGTACCAAACTGTGATTAATAAATGGTGGAGGGAAAAGGACATTGGACACATCAGTAAAAGCACAAAGAAACAACACATCTTTGTTTTACTAATAAGCTTAATAAACATTTTTACATCTCTTTAATTCACACGAATTTAAATATGCTTCTGATATCTTAAGGTCATAGACATGTGTCTATTTAACGGTAAGATGACGTGAGCTAACTGGCTAGTAGTCGCCGTAACTGAAAACAAACTCACTCCAGTCATCAAAGAAAGAAGTTACTTAACGCACTTGACCAAAACATTTACACTGCAATAATGTGTGTATGGCATGAAATAAAATAAAACATGTAACTATATAATTCGGTTAAAGAAGTAATAAAACGTAACTTACCGTTCGTGTTGGCCTCAAAAACTAAGTTGCTGCTTGAGCCTCGGTTGCACTTCCTGTTGTGGCTGAGGGTGCATCTGACGTCAGTGGCTGAGAGTGCACGGTCTGCAGCCAGACCCTTTTGTCCACCCCTGGCCCTGATGACATCACTTCCAGTTCCAGGCCCCACTGATGATGTCACTTCCAGTCCCGGCCCTTTGATGACATCACTTCCTCCACTCTTCTTTAAAGCCGCCATCGTTGTACCAGCAAGGCAGTTCAGTTGTGGACTCAAATCTGTACAATTCTGCACCAAAAAATGATCCATTGCAGCCAGGAACAATATACGGGTGGCTGCCCCAAACCTTTTAATTACTCTTGTGTCTGCTTTTTGTGACAGAGGCGTAGTCGGCAGGATGAAGGATCCTCTGAGGAATCAGGACCCGGTCTCTCCATTCTCTGCAGACCAGTTACAGGAATCCCCCCCCCCCCTCCCCAGCCGTGATGATGTCACTTCCTGTCCCAGTCCAGATGACATTACTTCCTCCACTCTCCTTTAAAACTGCCATCTTTGTACTAGCAAGGCAGTTCAGTTGTGGACTCGAACCTGTACCAAAAAAAATGATCCATTGCATCCAGGAACAACAGGTACACGTATACCCTTCTAAATAATATCCACTCAATCCGGTTTGCCACAGGTGGACCTACGGAACCCTAGCATTTTTTTTTTAAACATTCACTGGTCAGGGGCCTTGACTCCATCACATGACCCCAGTTGGCCACACCCACCACGAGGCAGGACACAGATTTCAAATTTCTGTTTTGTTTAAGTGGCCCCTGCTGCACAATTTATTCCGTTTCTCTCCTTATAAATTGTGGTGGGCCCTAACGGATGATCTTGCCTCAGATTCTTCCTCCGTCACAAGCAAGAACGAAGCAGGTCTCTCTTAATGGGGCCGGAGTGACTGGACGGCACCTCCCGTTATGGAGATACAAGAAGAAGGCTGACATCTGTTTGGAATCACGATCCTCTTGAGGGCGAGCCTGCGCCGACGCAGATGTTAGTCATTTTCTAGCACCGCCAGTCAAACGGGTGTCAAAGAATCGGCTTTGTAAAATATTGAAATGCCTGCTTAACACCTGCAAGATCACATTCTGTAACCTCATTAAAGAAAATGAAGTGGAACAAGATGACTCGGGGAAAAAAAAGGCAACTTTGATGTCCGTGACAGCACTTTTTGTGTTTTTTTTTCCTTTGTTCAAGACACTGTCTTGTGTGTTGTGGAGCTGGAGCCCATTACACGATGGCCCTGTATACATTAGGGACGTCCTAAGGGGATCTGTTCAGTAACCCAAATTTAAAATGCAAATAAACACAAGATAGACTTGGTGATCTCACAGACATTTTTCTGACACGATTCATGGCTCATCATTGTAGGCGCCGTCAGTCCGACAAAAATCACAGAGAATATTCAGGATTTCATGTACCATCATTGTAAGAGGAAAACGTACTTGAAACTGCCTGAGCATTTAAAGGAAAACTACACAGAAAAATGATATGCACTCACCGGCCACTTTATTAGGTACGCCTTGCTAGTCCCGGTGGTTGGATCCCCTTTTGCTTTCAGAACTGCCATAATTCTTTGTGGGACAGTTTCAACAAGGTGCTGCAAAACATTCCTCAAGGGATTTTGGTCCACATTGACATGATGGCATCACACAGTTTCGGCAGATTTGTCTGGCCGCACATCCATGATGCGAATCTCCTGTTCCAATGCATCCCATAGGTGCTCTGCTGGATTGAGATCTGGTGACTGTGGACGCCATTCGAATCCAGTGAACTCCTTGTCATGTTTAAATTCATTTTTCCACCAAATATGATTATTTTTCTATTTTACTCACCCTGTGTCTTCCATTCAAAATATGAATCTCCTATGACCATGCTAGGTTTGCAGAACATCAAAATCTAACATGTCTTTGCAAAATGTGTTGCCTCACTGACTTTTGGAAGAAGAGATGTACAAGAACACTCCCATAAAGTCAAATAACTACAAAATGTTTGTGCTCAATATGGTCATGCTAGCAAAATGTGACATGCTTGGACAGTGACCTCTTGCAGTATTATAACTTCCTAGAAGTTACAGTAGACTTATCACTGTCCACATTTACAAGAATCATTAAGGTGGCTAATAGGATATTGGGTTAGATATCATGTTGTGTTGAGTACATGTCATAGGAGATTATTCTTAAATTATAAAATAATGCACTTGAAATGCCTCTTGTGGAAGTTTTTGTGCAGTTTTGATCACTGTAATGTAGAGAGAAAGAACTTTCTGAGAGAAGTAGGCACAACTTTCACTAAAATGTCAGTGATGACTCGGACATGGGATGAAGAATTGGGTTATCAGCCTGGCAATCCCCTTTAAATAGACAACAGAAAATAATAATAATCAAAAGAAAACAGGCTCTAATTGCATTTTTCTTCCCTTTGTTTTAACTTTATCTCTTGTATTTGCAGTTTTATAGTTGGATAGTCCTCCCTACAACATCTCCTTAGAATTGATTGCCTTCTTAATTTCTGGGGCTGAATTTATATTAGCCAGCCATGGACGGGCTTAAGCATCTCGAGCTCTGGGCGTAGTTAGGTTTTAATTGTTAATCTTTGTAAATACTTCATGGGCATTTTCTGTACAGAGATGGTGCTCAGTCAGTCTTAAACTAAGGACTTCTTTATGAAAACCAACATTCTGAAGAGCAATTCTCTGTCCTAGCATTTCCTACAAATTGTTAATTTGTCACAAAATATAATCATGTGTTAAATTATCTATTTCTATTCAAACTAATGATTTTAATTGCCTCTGCATGTTCACTAGTCAGAATGCACGCAAGCAATGCTAAGATCCTTGCTAGTCTATACTACAGCCTACAATCAGGCTTGATGCACGGCTGTCGCTCACTTTACCGTCAGGCAGAAACAGAAACATCCCGTCCTCATTCCACGCATGTGTTTTTATTTAGTCATTTACTTGGCAGTCCTGACTTGCATTAATATCTACACTAAGTTTAATGCTTATATATTTGTCTATTTTTATTTATGCTAATACATGAATACTCTATTTCTACTTTCCATACATTACATCATCTTCCTTTTGCTGTTTCTGCTGACACACTATTCCAGCTGGTTTCTCATATGCCTACCCTGACTATTTTTCTATATTATGTCATTAGTATCGTTCCTCAGCTTCCTAACCTTCGAAAACAGGTGCCCTGGTCCCCCCTTCTTCTGTCCTCGGGTAGTTTCTGTGCGTCATTCTTGTCCTGTTCTATTCTTGCTCTCTTAATACTGGTAACTTTCCTTCAAGCTTAAAAAATAAAGCAATATGACTGATTTTTTAGTTAACCATTTGCTTGACCTATCTTATTTACTTATGTTTTACAAGCTGTTACTTACTTTTATGTCTATACAAGTAAGCCCATGATTCTCTAGAGAATCGTAAATCCAAGAATGGCAATCAGTTTCTGTTCCGTCCGATATTTGGATGGATGACATATCATGGAGGGTGGGTGCGTCTAGGAAATGTCATTTAATTAAAGAAGCATCCATATTACTAACCGAGAATGGTAAACCAGATGGCATGGACCCAGGTACACGGCGGTGGATGCAGGAGACGTACTTCGCAGGCGCCGACAGCGCACATCTCATAAACCGCCAGCGAAGTGTGATCCACCCCGCACGAAAGAGTCACCGCTCAAAAACGAAAGAGAACATGACGTGAATGAGAAATGAAGCAACAACGCGCCCATACCGACACGGACACACAAATAAGAGGATTCTGCGCTGCAGCCCAGATTCAAACGGAAGAGGCTACGGAGGCCCCACTGGTCCATAAAGATAGAACGGAAGGCGCAGGCGTCACCGCCATAATGTGAGTGGCACTACTGCGGAGTGAATTTAGGAATAATGTGCTGCTTGGGATTGTACAAACCGCTGAACGCTTTACACCAAATTCAAACACAATACAGCTCAATGATACAAACACGAGCTCGCCTGAGTAAGATCAATGAACGCAGGTGCCTACAACGCATTTCTGACACTGTGGAAGCAAAGCGGGCACAGGTTCAAAACGAACGACCTCGACTGACAGATATATAAACACGAGCCCGCCTGGATACAATCAATGAACGCAGGCGCCTACAACGCACGTCTGAAATGCCGCGGTCAAAGCGGGCACGGCTCCAAAACGAACGAGCTCGACTAATGTATTTCAGGATACCCAATGCCGGGGGTAGGAGAGCGAAGCGAGCAGGGGGCAGAGCCCCCTTGTATCTGTACTAAAGCGGTTTCGTTTTGTGGAGACGTGATTCCGTTGCCTTTGCTGACACCGACTGCTGGCAGAGTGGAGCACAGCAAGTTTAGTTTACCAGTGTTCCAGCCACTGAGTCTGGGAAGCCGCTGGGTTTGAGTCTGTGACCGTTATGTGATCTATATTACTGGCACAGTAGATTAGAGCAAGTGTAGTGTACAGGCGTGATGAAATATCATGGAGGGTGGGTGCGTCCTGGGACAGTTCATTTCAACGCGCTTCTGTTATTGTTTTTCTTCATGCAGTCTCGTTTTTGTTTTTTTATGGCTGTGTCGTCGTAGATGCGATGGTGTGGGCAGTCGCGTCCGGGCGGCTGTATAACCTGGCGTGCACGCTTTACCTTTAGTTCACAGGTCGTAGGCATGGTAAAGTTTCCATTTAATTCAATAACCCTATTTGAACTAAAGCGGTTTCTTTGTGTGGGCGCCTTCATTCATTGCTTTTATCCATGTTGTTTGGGCGCCACCTACTGACTCTGGGAAGCCGCTGCGTTTGACTCTGGGGCACTGCGCCGTAGTGCGCATGCGCTTCGGTGCGTCCGCTGCGTCCGCCGTGCATAAATTAACTGTGGTTTAGTAATATAGATATGCTAATATGCTATTTATGCTAATATATCAATTTTTCCCTTCTATACTATCTACACTTAAAAGAATCTTCAGGATCAGACTTCACCCAGGGACGTCTGCTATTTGTGGGTGGCCATCCCGAAGTTGAATCAGTGCGACGAATCCCCGAGAAGAGGCCAGGGGCTGGTGTTCTCTGGGTGCTCCAGTTTGGTGAGTCGGACTCGTGATTAAGTTTCTTCGGGATAGCCAGCCGGGAAGCCGTTTTCGCCGGAGGACTGTTTTTTTTTCACTCCATCCTACAGTAGGAACTGTAATGCAGGTTTCTTCACCGTGTTTATGGAATACATTACATCTTTATTTTTCTTTTTTTTTTCTTTATGTCTGGTTCAAACAGGGGGTTAAGATTTGGCCGCTGGGGAGGGCGTCTGGGGAAAAGGGTTCACAAATGGGCACTCGGGCACCGGTCAAGTAAATGTATTAATTGGATTGCAATATACTTAACCAGTCCAACTTCCTTATGATTTTTGCCAATTATTTAGGGGCGCGTATAGAGGAGAAGAGGGGCAGAGGACCGATTACGTTAATGCAATTTTATCCTTCAAATATCGTCCACTTCTCTCCCGGGTGGTGAAGTGTAGTAATCGCGTAACATATCGGGTGATTGTTACAATGTTACAGTATCACAAGTGATTGAGCATTGGGTGTCTCATTCTTGGGTAATGATTTGTTCGCAAATCAAATGAGTGAGAATCGTCTGTCTAGTTCTCAGTAAATCAAGTGCATCATTCTCAGGTAATGATTCATCCATCCATCCATTTTCCAACCCGCTGAATCTGAACACAGGGTCACGGGGGTCTGCTGGAGCCAATCCCAGCCAACACAGGGCACAAGGCAGGAAACAATCCTGGGCAGGGTGCCAACCCACCGCAGGACACGCACAAACACACCCACACACCAAGCACACACTAGGGCCAATTTAGAATCGCCAATCCACCTAACCTGCATGTCTTTGGACTGTGGGAGGAAACCGGAGTGCCCGGAGGAAACCCACACAGACATGGGGAGAACATGCAAACTCCACGCAGGGGGGGCCCGGGAAGCGAACCCAGGTCCCCAGGTCTCCCAACTGCGAGGCAGCAGCGCTACCCACTGCGCCACCGTGCCGCCCGGTAATGATTCATTTGTCAATCAAATGAACAAGAATTGTGAGATTTATTCACGGCTAATAATTCTGTTATGATTTGGAATTTTGTCCAAAGATCAATAAGGTGAAGCCTCCCCCAAAGAGAGAGGCTAGGAAATAGGCCAGAATCCTGCCCAGCAGGGGGCTCACCAGAGTTCAGCCAGGTTCCAAAGCAACCTGCCAGCTGAAGCGAGAAAGGAGGAGTTGGATAAAAACAATTGTAATAATATCAAAAATACATCAAAATTCCCACAAGAGGAGGGTAACCGAAAACCTCAGCTTATGCACCGAAGAGCAACAAATTATCTTCGTAAATGAATGGGGATTATGTTCAGACATTTACAAATACAAAGAAAAGCACACAAGAGCTGAAAGGAGGCACAAAGAAACTGCCCAGAGGCAATCCAAAGATAAAACGAGTCCCAATACGCAAATCCAGAAACAGAATCCCAATAAACTGCAGAAAAAAATCAATAAAGCCAGGAAATCCAAGAGAGAATAATACACTACTTACAATTCCTTATATAAAGACAATGCTTCCCACTGAGCTGCCTGTTTCCACAGCCTTTAATCGGGATGTGGGCGGTTCAAAAATGGAGACTGACAGGCGGCCCCGCCCCTTGGGGACTCCACCCACAAGGAACATACTCACATTTAATTATAAACTAATTGCATAACAGCTCAAAAACATCATTAAAATACATAAGGGATTCCATTTGAACACAAAAGAATCCCATAATGATACAAGCCCAGTTCAGTCAATGAGCCGTAAAACACAAAGAAAATTGTCAGAAATTAGAATATATTTTATTAAGCTCTGTTTTGTGTGATTAATTTGCTGAATATACAAAGGGACAGATATGGTGGCTTGCAAAAGTATCCCCCCTACAGTGTTTGTCCTGTTTTGTCATATTTTTTTTTTGCCATCATTCAATTTATACAATAATCCTGGCACTTTAAAGGTGCCCAATACTTTTTATTGTGACTCAAACCATAATTAAGACAAACAAAAAAACAAAATCCTGTGCGGGCAAAGGTATTCACCCCTAAAAGTCCATACTTTGTAGAGCCCCCTCTTGAAGCTGCAAGTCTCCTGTCGAGTGTCTCTATTAGCTTGGCACACCTCACCAATGGGATTGCGGACCATCTTTAAAGGCCAAACTGCCTCCAACTCCTTCTGGTTCAATGAGTTGTGTTGGCGTCCAGCCATCTTCAAGTTGGATTGAGGTCTGGGTTTCAACTTGGCCATTCCAGGACATGTCGGCGTCTCCCTGTAAACCACTCTGGTGTGATTTTAGCAGTATGTTGAGGGTCATTCATTGTCCTGCTGGAAGGTGAACCTTCATCCCAGTCTCAAATCTCTGGTGGACTCAAACAGGTGTTCCTCAAGGTTACTCAATGAGAACCTTCAGTTCTTTGCATTCTTTGTCGATTTTCATAAAGCGTTGGACTCAGTTGATCGAGCTGCCCTTTGGGACATCCTCGAGGTTGCTGGATATCATGGCCGGCCTGTACACTGGTACTGTGAGTTCTGTGTAGAGTGGAGGCAGAACTTCTGCATTTTTCCCAGTTGATTCTGCTCCTACTCTGGTCAATGCTTGTATGGACTGGGTGTTGGGCAAGGTCGTGGCGTCCAACGGCTGTGGGGCATCTGTTGGTGAGGAAAGATTCACTGATCTTGACTTTGCTGACGATGCTGTGATCTTCGCGGAGTCAATGGAGGCTCTGATCGGGGCGCTCGAGAGACTGAGTGAGGGGTCTGAGTGTCTGGACTTGCAAGGGTCCTGATAAAAACCAACAGCCAGGCCTTTAATGACCTCGTGGGCACGGCCATCAGCAGTGCGTCTGTCTGTGGAGAGAGTGTCGACCTCGTCGAGAGGTTTACTTACCTCGGCAGTGACATTCATGTGACTTTGGTGACTCTTTCTATGAAGTCAGTAGATGGATTGGGAGAGCATGGGGGGTCATGAGGTCGCTGGAAAGGGGTGTGTGGCACTCCTGATATCTAGAAAAGGATGAAGGTCCAAGTCTTTAGAGTCCTGGTGCTCCCTGTTTGTGAGACATGAACACAATCCAGTGACCTGAGACGAAGACTGGACTCCTTTGGTGGCACTTTGGAGAATCCTTGGTTTGACTTTGTGTTGCTCATGGAGACCTGAATGAGGCATGTGACCTGCATTGTGAGGGAGCGTTAGTTACGGCACTACGGCCATGTGGCGCGATTAACTAAGGGTGATCCAACTCAAAGGACCCTCATTGTGGAGGACCCGAGTGGCTGAACTAGGCCAAGGAGACGCCCACATAACACCTGGCTGCATCACAAAAATGGTGGGTGGGAGTGGGCCGCATTTCTGCATAGGGTTTTGTCAACCCCAACCAGGTTCCTGAGCTGTTTCATCGTGTTGGTGTGCTGTACCAGTGCATGCTCCCCAACCTCAAGGATACCGGCAAACATAGCATAGTCACAGTGAAAAAATACTTTGGAAAATTTGGTCACAAGTAATCACAACTGACACATGCGGTGTCAGATTTAATTGGAGGTGCCAGATGTGGCCAGGTACAGGAACGACAGGAAAGTTGGGACACCAATTGGGTCGCCCCATTTATTACAATCTTCGTAACTGAAAGAAATGCCTTTCAAGGTGCTCTTAAATAACACTCTTGAGGCAAAACAACACAATACTTTAAGGCAGGGGTCCCTGAGAGCTACTTTTCTAGTGTATCTCACGCTATTGAATTAAAACATGAATGCTGTCAAAACAAAACAATGCAATTCCAAATACACAGATATGACTTCTTCATTTGTCATTTTGTCACATGTTACTGTGTCACTTTATTCACAGGTCCAGTCGCATGTGTGATGTGTTTTTTAGATAGACAGACAGACAGACAGACAGACAGACAGACAGACAGATAGATAGATAGATAGATAGATAGATAGATAGATAGATAGATAGATAGATAGATAGATAGATAGATAGATAGATAGGCAGGCGGCTGGGGGTGGTACCCAGCCGGGACGCCCAGAAGGACAGGAGGAGGGCTCATGCCTCCTCCGGACCATGCCTGGAGGACTCAGGACCCCAGCACTTCCGCCACACCAGGAAGTGCTGGGGGGAAGAAGAAAAGAGGCACACGGAGTGCTTCCGGAAAGGCAGCCGGCACTTCCGCCACACAGGGGCGTGTCAGGGGAAGATTGCCGGGAACCACCTGGAGCACATCCGGGTGATTATAAAAGGGGCCGCCTCCCTTCATTCAAGGCTGGAGTTGGGTGGAAGAGGACGAGGTCTCAGAGTGAGAGAGGAGAGAAGGAGGCGGCCTGAAGGTATTGTGGACTGGCCTGGACTATTGGGGTGATTGGTGCTGTAGCACTGGGTTGTGCATATTTGAACTGTGTGCATAATTGGACATTGTATATAGGGTAAATAAACGTGTGTTGGGACTTCAAAATGATGTCTGTCTGTCTGTGTCCGGGCAATATGCTACAATAGATAAATCGATAGATAGATAGATACTTTATTAATTCCAAGGGGAAATTCCCACACTCCAGCAGCAGCATACTGATAAACACAATATTAAATTAAAGAGTGATAACAATGCAGGTATAACAGACAATAACTTTGTATAATGTTAACGTTTACCCCCCCGGTGAAATTGAAGAGTCACATAGTGTGGGTGAGGAACGATCTCCTCAGTCTGTCAGTGGAGCAGGACGGTGACAGCAGTCTGTCGCTGAAGCTGCTCCTCTGTCTGGAGATGATCCTGTTCAGTGGATGCAGTGGATTCTCCATGATTGACAGGAGTCTGCTCAGCGCCCATCGCTCTGCCACAGATGTCAAACTGTCCAGCTCCGTGCCTACAACAGAGCCTGCCTTCCTCACCAGTTTGTCCAGGCATGAGGCGTCCTTCTTCTTTATGCTGCCTCCCCAGCACACCACCAACGTAGAGGAGGGCGCTCGCCACAACCGTCTGATAGAACATCTGAAGAATCTTATTGCAGATGTTGAAGGAAGCCAGCCTTCTAAGGAAGTATAGTCGGCTCTGTCCTCTCTTGCATAGAGCATCAGTATTGGCAGTCCAGTCCAGTTTATCATCCAGCTGCACTCCCAGCCAGAGGTGTGACCAGAACATCATGTGTGGGTGGGCATTTGGCTTGTCTGGGGGGGCAAAAAATATCCATCCATCCATCCATCCATCCCCATTTTTATAGGGAGGTCAAATAATAATAACAACATAGTTTTATATAACATATAAAAGCAAAAATTGTGGCATAAATCATAACCTGTTGTTCAATAAAATTAACAGAGGCAATGGAACTTGTATTATTATTTTTTGTGAACAAATATAGAACAACATCTACAAGGTAAATATCAATAAAGTCAAATGTATACAACATATGAGAGCAAGAACAGAAACGTGGCTTATTGTAGTCATGGGAGGCTGTAGGACATCAGTTTCCAGTGTTTAACCTGGATATTATCTACAGGACCAGTCTGCGGTTACTATTGGCAAATTCTGAAATAAATTCATTCATGTCTAGATTTACTGTGATGTTTTTCTCATGTGCCAGAATGACTAAATTTGCGGGTAAAGTAGAGAAAGAGCTTTCACATGCAGCTGAAGACACACCGATGATGAGTGCTGTGATGCAGACCTGGCTCTGACGTGCAGGATACTAGACGCGTGTTTGTGGAAGCCGCCACCGTATTTTTCTAGAGCTTTTTTCCAATTAGTGTAGCCGTGTTTGGTGAAGATGTCCTCACGGTCTGAATTGGAAACACTAAATTTGCGGCAGGCAAAGCAAAAGCTGGCATCACGGACAACAGAATATTCAAGCCATGGTCGAGACTGATACCAGCTTGCACTAAAACATCTGAGTGTCTTTCCGAATGCGCGCTTGGGATAATTCATTAAAATGGGCTGAGATGGGCTATCCATATTTAAGTCAGGCAGACCGGACTGTATATTTTGTTGAAGGCAGAGGTTTGGAGTACCCGACACGGGCGCAGAGCTGGAGGATTGTGTAGGCTTATCTACATCTTTTGGAGTTTCAGTTCCCGACGTGGGTGCGCTGTGCTCCGTGTTGGTAAGAGCGGTGCTGGGCTCAACCATGGAGCCAGCAGCTTGCGGAGGGACAGAGGTTGGAGATGTCTGCTTTTTAATAAGCCACCTATGCATAGCCTTTGGTGTTACCAACCAGAAAATAAAAGAAGAATGGAACGTATACGCTGATTTAATTAAAGAATGCGGTCAACAGGTTCAAAACATGCTGAAAAATGTGCGGCAAAGTGAACTGTGAGCAGCACGGTGCCTGTCTAGTGGAGGAGACACTGACGGATACGCCCCAAATTCAAACGGGCCAACTGGAAAGCAACTCAGTTTTGAAAATCAAATGTTATTCTTCTCCAGAGTTTTCATTGGACAGACAGGCATTTCGCTGGGGGGGGGGGTGGGGGGTTGGGGTGGCAGTGCCCACCCCAACCCCCCCGTGGTCACGCCTCTGCTCCCAGGTATTTATAGGTCTGTACCCTCTGCACACAGTCACCTTTGATGATCACGGGGTCCATGAGGGGCCTGGTCCTCCTAAAATCGACCACCAGCTCCTTGGTTTTGCTGGTTAATTAATTAATTTAGTGAGTCAGATGACTGACACTGAGGTGTATGGTGGAGTGGAGCCACTTCGATTCACTCTTATGGAGTCATTTAAATGTTCGTCTGTCAGTCTTGTTCTGAACTTTGACTTCACGACATTCATGTCCGACTCACAGAGGTATGGAGGCCCAAACAAAGCAGACATTTTCAGAGCTGCTTGGTGAAGATTCTTATAGTTATCAGGCTCTACTAAGCTCCAGAAATGCTGAGAATGCTGTTGAGACTTTAACTGCACATTAGTTTGAAGGTTTACTAATATATAATATATAAAATCCAATGTCTGTATGTCTGTCCGCTTTTCACGAGAGAACTACTTCACGGATTTAGATCGGGTTTTGTTCTAGAGTTTGCTTGAACATTCCGGTTGATTTTGCGACTTCTCTCATTTCGCTATGTATCAGAGTTCACTTGCCGTACCGATTTATTTGCACGAATCCCAGAGATACGCAGCGGGCCGAGGTGAGGGGTCTCCCTTCACTCACTCGCCAGCTTCGGGGTGTGTATCGTAACTCTGCTTAGCTAGCAAATGAGAGAACAATTGATTTCAACTTTGTTTGATATTTAAAATAAAGTGTTACTTTGGTCGGGTGGCACGGTGTCACAATGGGTAGCACTGCTGCCTCGCAGTAAGGAGATATGGGTTTGCTTCCCTGTGTGGAGTTTGCATGTTCTCCCCGTGTCTGTGTGGGTTACCTCCCACAGTCCAAAGACATGCAGATTAGGCGCATTGGCGATCCTAAATTGTGCTTGGTGTGTGGGTGTGTGCCCTGCGGTGGGCTGGTGCCCTGCCCGGGGTTTGTTTCTTGCCTTGCGCCCTGTGTTGGCTGGGATTGGCTCCAGCAGACCCCCTTGACCATGTAGTTAGGATATAGCGGGTTGGATAATAGATGGATGGATGGATGAAAATTTGGAGTTGGAGTCCGGATATTCTCATAAGTGTATGCCACATTGAAAAGATAGATTGCAATTTAGATTGTGGATGGTGATTTTGTGTTAGAAGGCTCGTGATATGATTTCAAATTTATGTAGGATTCATTAACCCTTTGCTGATCTCCTTAGAAAGAAGTGGCAAGCTACCGGTAGCTCGCGAGTGACGTGTTGGAGAACCCTACTTTAAGGGCACAAATGCTGAGAGAAGTCAGGGTCCTTCAGGGGAGCTCAGTCAGCTCATCTTGCTAAAGACGCCACCTTCCGTGCAGCAGGGCTTCTTATATCGTGTGGGTTGGCAGGAGGCAGGGCTCAATGACCTCACTGGGCGGTTTCTCAGAGCTGTAAGGAGAAAAGGAGAAAGAAGTGGTTAGCGACAGCGCCCCCTCTCGCCCCAGCGGGTTATTACATACCTCGAGTGAACCAGCAAGGAAATCCTTGGAATTGTGAGAGTGACACAGACATACTTACTTACCCAGCCAGTGAAACTGTCATGTAAAGGAATAGGTGAGTGTACCCTTCCCTGAACCCTAACCCTTCCTATGACTGAACATTTTGGGTTATCTGCCGTGGTAAAGCATAACCAGCAGCACACACCCTGACTAGATAATCTCTCTGTTACTGTTATCCACCTGCTGCTTACAATAAAGCCGGTCAGATTCACCCGACGCACTGCTCCGATGAATGTGTGTCATGTCTACCTCTGTACTGAGACCCCTTTTGAGTACCGGCAGCCACCCACATATCTAAAACCGAGACAGCAGCAGTTTCCAAGAATCCCCACTGTGACCAAGGTCAGCAGCAGATGTGACAGGGGACACCGTCTTTTCTATCTCGACCTTGATAGGTGGTACTCAAATGTCTGGGGAAAGGAGCGGATAATGAGAAAAGTCTGTCTCGCCTGCCATTTATTAAAAGGCTCCAAATGAATCTCTTTATGCAGCTGATGAAAAGGAAAGTATAATTGTCTTCTCCACTTCAAATAATTGCTTGTGCCTTTTTATTAATGTTTTATCACTCATTCGTACTGATCTCAGCTGCGTGTCTTAGATGTTGCGATAAAGCCTCCAGTTTTGACTTCTTGCCTCGTTACTTTTCAAGTGTGTGCAAATAGGGGCGTCCCCATCTTGAAGATATTGTTCGACGAGAAGACAAAGCTTGTCACCCAGGAGGGCAGCCGCAAAACACAATTTAGTCAAATATTAATATTCAAAACAAACCGCCTGTCTGCCATGACTTTGCTCCAAAGCAGTGAGTTGCATGCAAACTTACAACATTGATCTTAGTATTATAGAGGCGGTACGACTCGAGAACGGAAGAACAGAAACGAAAAGCGAGGACCGGGATCCCGACGGACGCCACGTTTAAGTTTGTTGTCCAAAGGATGTGAAAAGATTACATCAACGTCCTGAACAAAAGTTTGGCAAAACGTCTGTTTTGAGAAAAGAAACACCAGCTTCTGGTGAAGGCTTCATAATAATAATAATAATAATAATAATAATAATAATAATATTAATAATAATAACTCATTTTATTTAGATAGTGCCATGCTTAAGGCTTCAACTGAATAGGGCTGAGACTGGATGGCCTCATTCTGAAGGAACAGACAGAACAAATGTTAATGTCAGCGTTATCTTTTAATAATAATAATAATAATAATAATAACATTATTATTAAATAGCGGCAATCCCCGAACCCAACTGGCGGTGAGGGATGCCGTCAAGCTGAAGAAGGAGTCCTACAGGACCCTTTTGTCCTGTGGGACTCTGGTGGCAGCTGATAGGTACCGGCAGACCAAGCAGAATGCGGCTTTGGTGGTTGCTGAGGCAAAAACTCGGGCGTGGGAGGAGTTTGGGGAGGCCATGGAGAACGACTTCCGGATGGCTTTGAGGAGATTCTGGTCCACCATCAGGCGTCTCAGGAAGGGGAAGCAGTTCAGTGTCAACACTGTATATGGTGGGGATGGTGCGCTGCTGACCTCGACTCGGGATGTTGTGGGTCGGTGGGGGGAGTACTTTGAAGACCTCCTCAATCCCATTAACATGCTTTCCAATGAGGAAGCAGAGCCTGGGGACTCGGAGGTGGGCTCCCCCATCTCTGGGACTGAGGTCACCAAGGTGGTCAAAAAACTCCTTGGTGGCAGGGCCCCGGGGGTGGATGAGATACGCCCCGGAGTTCCTCAAGGCTCTGGATGTTGTAGGACTGTCTTGGTTGACACGCCTCTGCAACATCGCATGGACATCAGGGACAGTGCCTCTGGATTGGCAGACCGGGGTGGAGGTCCCCCTCTTTAACTCTTTTAGGGCTAATTTTTTTTTTGTTTCTTTTCTCCCAGGGCTGAATATTTTTCCAAAAACTAACATTTTTTTAAAAAAGAACACAAAGCAATTGTTTAACATATCAAATCAACAAAAAATATTTCCTTTTGACGAATGTTACTGTCTTGCATGTTGTATGAGCCTGCATACTCTATGATTTCACATACATATCACATACATTTTACACAGCAAAGTCTGATCTCGCTCAAAGCAGCCAATTTCAGTCATTGCCACATTGCACTCCTTACCATATGTGTTGTTTTGATGCCTATTTTTCAATTGTCTGTTGCTGCCAGACATTCCGCGCCTCCCAGCATCCACTTTGTTCTCACGACCCTTCGCCGCTGAAGGCGGTCTCGTCTTCACATTGCATACAGCTCGGCGCAGTTAAAAAGTAGAAAGACAAAAAGCTGTTTTCCTCATCTCTTCTACTATCAAGTACTGCCAACTAAAAAAAAGTTACAATGTGGCAGTTTCCGTGACAGTCACGTGGACGAATAAATAAAACTTCTCTGTCAGAACGTGTGGATGGCTCAGCACTGTAGTCCAGAGAGGAGGGCTGGGAGCGGATTACGCGGGGCGCACTTCTATGGGATAGATTGCCGTGTTTGTGTTTACTTCTTTTCAATATCAGTAAAATAACTCACACAAATAATAACAATTCGTAAAGACGACATAAAAATTACGTCTATAAACAAAGTGATTAGTTCCTGTATTATAATATGTTCTGTGGTCATACGTAATTTCCATATCGCGTGGTCATACGTAATTTCTGTTTCAAACGTGAAAAAAAAATTATATATATAGATTGTACTTATCTGAACTTATCATGACTTACAAACCAGACACATTAAGATCTCAAGATGCCGGTCTGCTTATGATTCCAAGGATTAATAAAATAACAGTGGGAGGTCGAGCTTTTAGTTACAGGGGGCACCTAAACAGTGGAGTGGTCTGCCTGCTACTATAAGAGATGCCCCTTCAATCTCAGCTTTCAAATTCCAGCCGAAGACTCACTACTTCAGTTTAGCACACCCTGACTAGAGCTGCTGATTAACTGTGCAGACTGCATCTCTGTTGTCAGTCATTAGCACTAAAACATAAGTAACATGATAGTTATAATTTGTTACTGACCCTAACCTATTTTGTTTCTCTTCTCGGTACTCAAATGTGGCACCTGGTGCCCACTGCCCACCTGCCAAGTTGTTCTGTCTGCCTAAGATAAAGTCATCTGTGATAGAGGATCACAGGAATCGTCGGGTAGAGGGGTCCTTTCATCAGATTGGCTGGCCCAGCGCTGACTCAGCTGTGGCCAATAGGGGTAGCAAGCTTGATGGGTGAGGTCTTCAGGACTCTAAACAAATCCAAATCCTATGATGTGATATAATCTACTGTTAAATTCTGCTCTGTACTTGTAATATTTCTTCCGCACTATTACAGTTAGGTCCATAAATATTTGGACAGAGACAACTTTTTTCTAATTTTGGTTCTATACATTACCACAATGAATTTTAAATGAAACAACTCCGATGCAGTTGAAGTGCAGACTTTCAGCTTTAATTCAGTGGGGTGAACAAAACGATTGCATAAAAATGTGAGGCAACTAAAACATTTTTTGAACACAATCCCTTCTTCATTTCAGGGCCTCAAAAGTAATTGGACAATTGACTCTTTGGCTATTTCATGGGCAGGTGTGGTCAAGTCCGTCATTATGTCCTTATCAATTAAGCAGATAAAAGGCCTGGAGTTGATTTGAGGTGTGGTGCTTGCATGTGGAAGATTTTGCTGTGAACAGACAACATGTGGTCAAAGGAGCTCTCCATGCAGGTGACAGAAGCCATCCTTAAGCTGCGAAAACAGAAAAAACCCATCCGAGAAATTGCTACAATATTACGAGTGGCAAAATCTACAGTTTGGTCCATCCTGAGAAAGAAAGCAAGCACTGGTGAACTCAGCAACGCAAAAAGACCTGGACGTCCACGGAAGACAACAGTGGTGGATGATCGCAGAATCATTTCCAAGGTGAAGAGAAACCCCTTGACAACAGCCAACCAAGTGAACAACACTCTCCAGGGGGTAGACGGGCGTCTCGATATCCAAGTCTACCAGAAAGAGAAGACTGCATGAAAGTAAATACAGAGGGTGCACTGCAAGGTGTAAGCCACTCATAGGCCTCAAGAATAGAAAGGCGAGATTGGACTTTGCTAAAGAACATCTAAAAAAGCCAGCACAGTTCTGGAAAAACATTCTTTGGACAGATGAAACCAAGATCAACCTGTACCAGAATGAGGGCAAGAAAAAAGTATGGCGAAGGCGTGGAGCAGCTCATTATCTAAAGCATACCACATCATCTGTAAAACACGGTGGAGGCAGTGTGATGGCCTGGGCGTGCAAGGCTGCCAGTGGCACTGGGACACTAGTGTTTATTGATGATGTGACACAGGACAGAAGCAGACGAATGAATTCTGAGGTGTTCAAAGACAGTTCAAAGGCAGACCCCCGTGACCTTGTAGTTAGGATATTGCGGGTTGGATACTGGATGGATGGATGGATGGATGGATGGATGGATGGATGGATGGATGGATGGATGGATGGATTGTACTCAAACAAAGAAGAAATGAATTCCAAAAGGGTATTTGTTCTAAGGAATTCTTAATTTTTTTTTTAATTAGAACAATAGAACAACGTGGATGAGAACAGGCCATTCAGTCCAACAAATCTTGCCAGTCCTGTCCACTTAATTCCTCCAAAATAACATCAAGTCGAGTTTTGAAGGTCCCTACAGTCCTCCTGTCTACCACACAACATGGTCACTTATTCTATATGCCTGTTGTCCTAATATTTATGTGAAATTTACCCTTAGTAAGTTTCCACCCATGTTCTTGTTGAACTCATTTTAAACTCACCATCTTGATCCACTGCAGTGATTCCCTTCATCATGTTAAACACGTCAGTCAGGTCTTCTCTTCATTTCCTGTAAAGGCTCAGCTTTTTTAATCTTTCCTCAAAATTCATCCCCTGTAGTCCTAGAATCAGTTTAGTTGCTCTTCTCTACACTTTTTCTAGTGCTGCTTTGTCACTTATTCCATGTGTGAAGAAAAACTTTCTGCTTGTGTAAAATTTCCCCTTCACAAGTTTCTAGCTGTGTCCATATGTTCTTGATGAACTCATTTTAAAGTCACCATCTCGATCCACTGGACTAATTCCTTTCATAATGTTAAACACTTCAAATCATGTCTGCTCTTAATCTCCTGTAAAGACTCAGCTCTTTTACTTCTTTCCTCATCACTCATCCCCTGTATCCCCTGAATCAGCCTAGTTCCTCTTCTCTGGACCCCCTGTAGTGCTGCTATGTCCTTTTTGTAGCCTAGAGAGCCAAACTGCACACAGGACTCCAGATGAGGTCTCACCAGTGTGTTAAAAAGCTTGAGCAGAACCTCCTGTGACTTGTACTCCACACATCAAGGTGCTATATAACCTGACATTCTGTTAGCCTTCTTAATGGCTTCTGAACACTGTTGGGAAGTTGATAGTGTCGAGTCCACTACGACTTCTCAGTCTTTCTCATAAGGTAAGGTGGACTTTTGATTTTCAGACCTCCCATTGTGTGTTCAAACCTCACATTTTTACTTCCTACATGTAACACTTTACATTTACTGACATTAAATTTCATCGGCCCAAAGCCTGTCTGCTGTCCAAGTCCCTCTGTGATAATTCAAAGGACTTGAGATTATCTGCCAACCCACCTAGTCTGGTATCATCTGCAAAGTTACCCAGCTTGTTCCAGATGAGGCCTCACCAGTGTGTTATAAAGCCTGAGCAGAACCTCCTGTGACTTGTACCCCACATATCAAGGCGCTATATAACCTGACAGTCTGTTAGCCTTCTTAATGGCTTCTGAACACTGTCTGGCTAATAGCTAAGATTAATCTTCTTTTGCTTAAACTGTAAAGGCTCAGCTCTTTTACTCTTTCCTCATAACTCATCCACTGTAGCCCTGAATCAGCCGAGTTGCTCTTCTCTGGGCCTTCTCTTGTGCTATTATGTCCTTTTTGTAGCCTGGAAACCCAAACTGCACCGAGGACTCCAGATGAGGCCTCACCAGTGTGTTATAAAGCTTGAGCAGAACCTCCTGTGACTTGTACTCCGCATATCAAGGCGCTATATAACCTGACATTCTGTTAGCCTTCTTCATGGCTTCTTAACACTGTCTGGCAATTGATAGTGTCGAGTCCACTGCGACTCCTAAATCCTTCTCATAAGGTGGACTTTGAATTTTCAGACCTACCATTGTGTATTCAAACCTCACATTTTACTCCCTAAGTGTAACATTTTACATTTACTGACATTAAGGTTTTAAAACTTTCAACTTCTTCAATCTTTCCTCATAACTCATCCCCTGTAGTCCTGGAATCAGCCTAGTCGCTCTTCTCTGGACCTTCTCTTGTGCTGCTATGTCCTTTTTGTAGCCTGGAGACCCAAACTGCACCGAGGACTCCAGATGAGGCCTCACCAGTGTGTTATAAAGCTTGAGCAGAACCTCCTGTGACTTGTACTCCACACGTCAAGGCGCTATATAACTTGTGAGAAAGAATATTTAGAATTAAGGTGCTTCAGCCTTTCCAAAATAACAAAAGTATGGTACTAATAGAACTATAAGAAGTGTGTCACTTATGCATTAAATAAGGATGTGTTAAGCTAACCAAGGAAATGTAACCTAATACAGACGCTAAGCTGTAAGAGTGTATTCTTGTAAGATAAATGTACTAAAGTAACTTTTAAGGTAGCTTTTGATATTGTATAATCAATTATTATGTGCTGTGCATTAACCGACAGTATAACATTAATCCTTTTATAAGCTGAAAAAAGATTCTTAAATTGTAACTGCCACATAGCCGTTGATGTGTTGTAACCCTGATGGTGCAGAAGAATAGGGAAGTACATGTTTTGCCAAGTGCTGCCATAGCTGAATTGCTGAATGGGGAACCTGGGGCTTTGGGTATGCTGACTACCGTGTACTTCTGCATGTGCTGATTTAATGTGTCATCATAAGCTACTTGCAAACTCTGCGTGACCTCAAATTGAACTGACATACTTCATCTTTTTCTTTAGTAAACAAACTGGTATAAAACTGAGCTAACTTCCTTTTTGGAGCAGGCTGCCTGTAACAAACTGAGCTGTCAGGTTCTGCAGCCTTTCTGCCACCAAGAATAAAGAAATTGCTTTTTACTTTTAATTGGTGTCCGCCTTCTGTTGTTCATCGACTTTCAGCGTCCACACTTGACTTCTGTTAGCCTTCTTCATGGCTTCTGAACACTGCCTGACAGTTGATATTGTTGAGTCCACTACGAATCCTACATGCAGTCACTGTCTCGATCCACTGGACTAATTCCATTCATAATGTTAAACACTTCAAATCATGTCTGCTCTTCATCTCCTGTAAAAGCTCAGCTCTTTTAATCTTTCCTCATAACTCATCCCCTGTAGTCCTGAATCAGCCTAGTCGCTCTTCTCTTGACATTTTATTGTGCCGTTATGTCCTTTTTGTAGCCTGGAGAACCTGCCCTACATTTTACTTCCTAAGTGTAATATTTTACATTTACTGACATTAAGCTGTTAAAACTTTCAACTTCTTTAATCTTTCCTCATTACTCATCCCCTGTAGCCCTGAATCAGCCTAGTTGCTCTTCTCTGGACCCACTCTAGTGCCGTTATGTCCTTTTTGTAGCCTGGAGACCCAAACTGCACACAGGACTCCAGATGAGGCCTCACCAGTGTGTTATAAAAGTTGAGCAGAACCTCCTGTGACTTGAACTCCGCATATCAAGGCGCTATATAACCTGACATTCTGTTAGCCTTCTTCATGGCTTCTTAACACTGTCTGGCAATTGATAGTGTCGAGTCCACTACGACTCCTAAATCCTTCTCATAAGATGGATTTTCAGACCTACCATTGTGTATTCAAACCTCACATTTCACTTCCTAAGTGTAAAATTTTACATTTACTGACATTAAGGTGTTAAAACTTTCAACTTCTTCAATATTTCCTCATAACTCATCCCCTGTAGTCCTGGAATCAGCCTAGTTGCTCTTCTCTGGACCTTCTCTTGTGTTGCTATGTCCTTTTTGTAGTCTGGAGACCAAAACTGCACACAGGACTCCAGATGAGGCCTCACCAGTGTGTTATAAAGCTTGAACAGAACCTCCTGTGACTTGTACTCACCACACATCAGGGCGCTATATAACCTGACATTCTGTTAGCCTTCTTCATGGCTTCTGAACACTGTCTGACAGTTGATAGTGTCGAGTCCACTACGAATCCTAAATGCAGTCACCGTCTCGATCTACTGGACTAATTCCCTTCATAATGTTAAACACTTCAGTCAGGTCTGCTCTTCATCTCTATAAAGACTCAACTCTTTGAATCTTCCCTCATAACTCATCCCCTGTAGCCCTGGACTCAACCTAGTCACTCTTCTCTGGACCTTCTCTACTGCTGTTATGTCCTTTTTGTAGCCTGGAGACCCAAACAACACCCAGGACTCCAGATGAGGCCTCACCAGTGTGTTATAAAGCTTGAGCAGAACCTCCTGTGACTTGTACTCTCCACACATCAAGGCGCTATATAACCTGACATTCTGAGAGACTTCTTAATGGCTTCTGAACACTGTCTGGCTAATAGCTAAGGTTAATCTTCTTTTACTTAAACTGTAATGGCTCAGCTCTGTTAATCTTTCCTTCATAACTCATCCCCTGTAGCTCCTGACTCAGCCTAGTTGCTCTTCTCTGGACCTTTTCTAGTGCCGTTATGTCCTTTTTGTTGTCTGGAGACCCAAACTGAACACAGGACTCCAGATGAGGCCTCACCAGTGTGTTATAAAGCTTGAGCAGAACCTCCTGTGACTTGTACTCACCACACATCAAGGCGCTATATAACCTGACATTCTGTTAGCCTTCTTCATGGCTTCTGAACACTGTCTGACAGTTGATAGTGTCGAGTCCACTATGAATCCTAAATGCCGTCTCAACCTACTGGACCAATTCCCTTCATAATGTTAAACATTTCAGTCAGGTCTCCTCTTCATCTCTATAAAGACTCAGCTCTTTGAATCTTTCCTCATCACTCATCCCCTGCAGCCCTGGATTCAGCCTGGTCACTCTTCTCTGGACTCAGTCATGTCTGCTCTTAATTTTCTTCTCCTTAAACTGAAATGTAAGTTATGTTAATTGGCCTGTGCAGGTTGTCACTGTGTGTGAATATGGCGGGTGGGTGGGTGACTGTGCACGAGTCTCTGTAATGGCCTACAGTCCCGTCCACTGTTTTCAGCCTTTTGCCCAGTCCTGGTGGGATAGCAACCCTGAAATTACCACAGAAAGTTCTAGAACCTTGCCTGCTGACCTCAGTCTACTGAAGGCTGAAGTTCGAGCCCGGCACCTACGAATGTTACATCATGCCTACATTTTCGAGCGCATCTGCAAGTTATTTTTTTCGCAGGTTTTTTGGAAACTATTTTGAACGTTAGAAGAATTGAATTTGTGTTCCTGGGGGGGTTACGTGGAGAAGAAAAACTGGAGTCTGTCCAAACAGGTCAGGATGAAAACTTTTTTGCTCAGCCCTTGAAGACAGAGCTCGACAGAATGAATAACATGTCTTGTGAATGAGAGCCCCCCCCCACCCCTCCAAGTTTGATGTTTTCCCATCTGCTGCCTTCATTATCTCCATTATATGCTGTTTATATCGGAGAATGTCTGCGGGGCATCCAGCTAGCTGATGCACTCTCAACAGCCCCTTCTTCCAGCTGCACTTTTGATTCTTCCAGCTGCAGTTGTCTCCTCCCCAGGGGCACCTGCTATTTTGTATTCTGCAAATTCAAAAGTCTTTTTTTTTGTGTATTTTTACAACATTAGGGGGAGGAATCCAAAATAATCATTATAGTAGAAAATCTTCTGAGAGCTTATTTTTATTTTGTTGTCTACGGGGCACTGAGGGGGCATGAGACTCTCACCCCAGGGATCCCAACATAAATAACATCTTAATCTGACAGCTGTTCTCATCGTCATTGTTATGAAGTGGGGCTGTGTCAACTCCGAGGACAGCGTGGCACATCCCTGACACTAATTAGACGCCAGTTTGCCAAAGCAGCTTTAGGATTGTTGTGTAAATAAATAGGAGATTAATAACGCAGCAGACAGACATGCAACTGGAGGATTCTTACATACTGGGGTAGAATACGAGTGAAAAGGAAAAAAAAAATAATAATGTCACCCTTCTGTCACATGATGGCTTCATTCTGAATACATTTAGAGGGAAGGTACAAGTAGGAAGCAAACAAAGTCCCCTTTAAAGTGGACTGTGACTGTCACTCTCTTAAAGCGAGGTGACTTGGACTTCAAGGTCTCTTCTATTTATTTCTTTCTTTCTTTTTTTTCTCTCTCTCTCTCAGAGGCATGATAATTGGTTTCTGTCAAAATTGCATTTTATCACCAGACACTGGAAGGTGGAAGGACACGACTGACAGAGCTGCTGCGGAAAGTAAACTTGACTTGAGCCAGAAGAAAACTCCACATGCTGGTGTGGATTTAAAAATCTACAAATATCGAGATGTGCTGAGAGTGTTAAGTCCAAAGGCAGGAGGCAACAGAAGCCCTTGTGGACTGGCAGACAAGAAAGGCACTATATATATATATAACAGATGGGTACATTGAGAAGGCACTTTATAAGAGACAGAAAGACAGATGTGAAAGGCGCTACAAAACATATAGATATATAGAGGAATATGAAAGACAATATATAAGAGACAGATATACAGATGTGAAAAGCACAAAATAACTGAGAGACAGAAAAGGCACTATATAATATATGTGAAAGGCGCTATAAAACAGATAGATATATAGAGGAATATGAAAGGCAATATATAAGAGACCTGCGGTGGGCTAGCACCCTGCCTGGGGTTTGTTCCTGCCTTGTGCCCTGTGCTAGCTGGGATTGGCTCCAGCAGACCCCCATGACCCTGTAGTTAGGATATAGCGGGTTGGATAATGGATGGATATATAAGAGACAGATAGACAGATGTGAAAGGTGCTATAAAACAGATAGATATATAGAGGAATATGAAAGACAATATATAAGAGACAGATATACAGATGTGAAAGGCATTATAAAACAGATATACAGTCAACCCTTGATATACGACCGGCCTGACATGCGAACAACTTGCTTTACGATCAAAATTTCTGTTTTGAATTACGACCAACAACTTGAGTTACGACCCGATTGTGGTCACGTGTATCCGCATGTGCGATTATAAACAAACAGCCGACAGCGTTTGTAAGCGTCAGTCGGAGCCCAGATACGTGTGTTTGTGGACGTAATTTCGGTCAGTGCAGTGATTTATATAATTTATTTTGATAATTGCTAAGGAAGGAAGCAAAGGCAATGAAGGTAAAGAAAGCAATCACAATCGAAACGAAGAAGGAAATTGTGCAGAAATATGAGAGTGGCGTTCGTGTGACCGATCTCGCTAATATGTACAGCATGTCGAAATCCACCATCTCGACAATTTTACAAAGAAAAGATTTGTATAAGGAAACTCCTTCCAAACAATAACCACCTTCCATTTCATTCTCCTCCTCCTTCCTTCCTGCAAGTCAAAGATGTCAACTTAAATGGTGAGTAGAGTATGAAATTGTTGTTTCTGGTAGGCTAGGCACTTTTTATAACTTTTTGGTTAGTACGTTACAAAAATTATTGGTGTTTTTGGTAAATTATGCACATTATACAACCCTTTTTTATTATGAAAAGGTTAAGTAAGTGTTGCTGTGGGAGGTTCAGAACGCATTAAGGGCATTTCCATTATTTCTTATGGGAAAAATAGTCTTGAGTTACAACCAACTTGAGTTACAACCAGCCCTCGCGAACAAATTGAGTTCGTAAGTCAAGGGTCCACTGTCTTTCATATTCCATATAGAGAAATATGAAAGACACTATATAACAGACAGATATACAGATGTGAAAGGTGCAATATAACTGATAGACAGGAAAGGCACTATATAATTGATAACAATGTAAGTGTGAAAGCCCTGTGTTTAGAGTGTTAAATAAAAAGCAAGAGAAACCAGAAGTACTCATAGACTGACAGACAAGAAAGGCACTATATATATAACAGATGGATACATCGAGAAGGCACTATGTAAGAGACAGATAGATGTGAAAGGTGCTATAAAACAGACAGCTATATAGCAGAATATGAAAGGCTATATAAGAGACAGATATACAGATGTGAAAGGTGCTATAAAACAGATAGACAAGAAAGGCACTATATATATAACATCGAGAAGGCACTTTATGAGAGACAGACAGACAGATGTGAAAGGTGCTGTAAAACAGTTAGATAGAGGAATACAAAAGACACTTGTCACAAGAACGAGCCAAGGACATCAAGAAAAGTTTGGGGCAGCCACCCATTTAATATTCCCTGGCTGCAAATGGGCAATTCTTATGAGTTGTTTACAAGTCTGAGTCCAAAACAGAACTGAGGCACATTGTCAAAGATGGAGGCTTTATTTGCTGAGACAGGAAGTGACATCATTAAGGGTGCCAGAACTGTGCAGTGATTCCCCATGGATGGTCTGCAAGGGATTGAGAAAGAAAGTCAGTGCACCTCACCGCCTCCTGGTCTGGCGTAGACTTACTATCAGTCAGGCCCTTTAGCTGCATCCCAATCACACACGTGTGACACACTATACAAGAGACAGATATAGAGAGAGGTGAAAGGCACTATATAACTGATAGACAGGAAAGGCACTATATAAGAAACATATGGACATCTGTGAACCATGCTATAAAACATAGATATATAGAGGAATAAGAAAAATACCATATAACAGACAGATATCCATCCATTTTCCAACCCACTGAATCCGAACACAGGGTCACGGGGGTCTGCTGGAGCCAATCCCAGCCAACACAGGGCACAAGGCAGGAACCAATCCTGGGCAGGGTGCCAACCCACCACAGACAGACAGATATATACAGGTGAAATGCGCAATATAACTGATAGACAGGAAAGGCACTATATACCTGCAATTGATAACTAGGTAGACATGAAAGCCCTGTGTTTAGAGTGTTAAATAAAAAGCAAGAGAAACCAGAAATGCTCAGAGACTGGCAGACAAGAAAGGCACTATATAACAGATGAGTACATCAAGAAGGAACTATGTAAGAGACACATAGATGTGAAAGGCGCTATAAAACAGACAGCTATATAGCAGAATATGAAAGACACTATATAAGAGACAGATATACAGATGTGAAAGGTGCTATAAAACAGATAGACAAGAAAGGCACTATATAAGAGACATGTGGACATCTGTGAAAGTTGCTATTATACACATAGATATATAGAGGAATATGAAAAACACTATATAAAGACAGATATTGAGATGGGAAAGGCACAATATAACTGATAGACCAGAAAGGCACTATATACCTGTAACTGATAACTAGGTAGATGTGAAAGCCGTGTGTTTACAGTGTTAAATAAAAAGTAAGAGAAACCAAAAGTACTCATAGACTGGAAGACAAGAAAGACACTATATAACAGATGAATACATCAAGAAGGCACTATGTAAGAGACAGATAGATGTGAAAGGCGCTATAAAACAGACAGCTATATAGCAGAATATGAAAGACACTATATAAAAGACAGCTATAGAGAGGTGAAAGGCACAATATAACTGATAGTTATCAATTATATGGTGCCTTTCCTGTATAAGTAGACGTGAAAGCCTTATGTTTAGAGAATTAAATAAAAAGCAAGAGAAACCAGAAGTACTCATAGATGGATATATATGAATAGCACTATATAACAGATAGTTAGGATGAACAATATTTAATATATACACAGGCAGAAGTGGAAGGCCAATATAAAATAAAGATAGATTAGGTGTCTGGTTTTCAGGACAAAAAACAACCCGAAGACGCCCGGGCAGTTTTACTCTATTTGTGGACTTGGAGAGGCGTCAGCTGACTCTTAAGAATGACCCGGTGCAGAGGACGTGGACCCACCTGTGCTTGCTGCCCACTGGCTTTCGTAAGAAGACACTGGCAATACCATATCTTAGCTGTCCTATTAATCTCTGTCTTGAGAAAATACTTCCAGATAGACAATGTTTTTAATGAAAACTTCAAGCCCTGCCCTCCATTGTTGAGGTGTTTCACTTGCACGTTGTTGAGCCTTGGAATTTGCTTCATTTTGACGTTGTGTCTCTTCATCTGTGCCATTAGCATGACATTGTTGTTACCAGGCAGCATTTGCTGGACACAGGTCTTTCGTAGTGAGATGTGAGGTGCAAGCAAATGGCAAAAAAATTTAAAAGTGCATGCATGTGCCATCTAGTGGCTGTGCTTGAGTGTGAGCATTTAAACATGTCTAATAGATAGATAGACGGAAATAAAAGGCAAGATAGATAGATAGATAGATAGATAGATAGATAGATAGATAGATAGATAGATAGATAGATAGATAGATAGATAGATAGATAGATAGATAGATAGATGTGAAAGGCACTATATCATAGATAGATAGATAGATAGATAGATAGATAGATAGATAGATAGATAGATAGATAGATAGATAGATAGATAGATAGATAGATAGATAGATAGATAGATAGATAGCCACTTTGGTCTGAACACACACCTGAATGACTGAAAAGAAGGAACATTTATAAAGAAAGAACACTTCTGACATGGCAGTCCCAGTATCAGTGAGGTGCTGTACAGGCGTATTGCTCTTTGGGATGACAGACCCCCAGTCACATTTCTTGTCAAACTTCTGCTGAATAATTTGCTGACTGAAAGTCCTCAGTGTTGTTGTGTTAGACAGGGGGTGTGCAGCGTAGTTCATAATGGCACTCAGTTTTGTCTTCATTCTCTCCTCCAGTTCTAATTCCATGAGGTCCAGACTGTGTGTCTGTATCTGGGCCTGCCCTTTTAATTAGCTTGTTGATGCGGTGGTCCTCTCTTGAAGTGATGTCACCAGCCCAGCACTCTGCACTGGCCATCACAGATTTGTAGAAGATGTGATGGATGTCACTACCCACATTAAGGGACCGCAGCATTCTAAGAAAAGAGAGTCAGCTCTGCCCTTTCTTCTCCAGTTCATCTGTGCTCTGAGACCAGTCCAGCCTGTCATTGATGTGGACCCCAAGTACCTGTAGGACTGGAACACCTCCAGATTCACTCCTTGAAAGTCAATAAGCAGCTCCTTGGCTTTGCTGATGTTAAGTTGCAGACAATTCTCAAAGTTCTCTCCCTGACTCCTCTCCATTATCTCATCCCCCTTATCGTTACCCCCCATAAGAGCAGAATCATCTGAGAATGTCTGAAAGTGACCTCACCTGCTGTTATATTTGTAGTCGGAGGTGTACAGAGTGATGACACTAGCAGACAGGCCTGTTCCCTTGATAGGAAAGTCACTATATAATAGATAGATACATAGATATGAAAGGTGTCTAACATTATGAAGGGAATTAGTCCAGTGGATTGAGTTGGTGACTTTAAAATGAGTTCATGAAGAGCACAGGTACACAGTTGGAAACTTGTGAAGGGGAAATTTCACACAATCATTAGGAAGTTTTACTTTACACAGAGAACCACAGCCACATAAAATAAGTGACCAAGTAGGGTGGCAGACAGGAGGACTTTAGTGACTTTCAAAACTCAACATGATCTTATTTTAGCAGAATTAAGTAGACAGGACTGGAGAGCTTTGTTGGGCTGAATGGCCTGTTCTTGTCCAGATTGTTCTAATGTTCTAAAAAAACTACATGGATATGAAAGGCGCCATATAGATAGATAGATAGATAGATAGATAGATAGATAGATAGATAGATAGATAGATAGATAGATAGATAGATAGATTGAAAGGCACTATATACATATTAGATAGATAGATAGATAGATAGATAGATAGATAGATAGATAGATAGATAGATAGATAGATAGATAGATAGATAGATAGATAGATAGATAGATACCCCATATCTATCTATGGATACAGTTGTCATTGTCTATGTTGGAACAAATGCCATATATAAGGATAGTTTGTCAGTTCTGTGATCCAAATTTAAATAGTTAGGTGCCAGGCTGAGGAGCAGAACTGACAAGGTGGTCTTCTCTGGAGTTCTGCCTGTGCCACCCCACAAGTCCAAGTAAGACTGAGGAGATATGAAGGTTTAATGCATGGCTCAAATGTTGGTGCAGGATAGAAGGGTATAGGTTGATGGGGCACTGGAACTCCTTTTGGAAGAGATGGGACTTGTTCCGCAGTGAAAGGTTACATCTGAAGTGGAGGGTCACCAGCTTATTGGGGAGGTGTATGAGTAGGATAGTCTGGGATTGTTTAAACCAGTGTTTCACAGCCTTTAAGTATTTGCGACCCGAGTTTTCATAACAGTTTTAATCGCGCCCCCCTAACGTTTTTTTGAAACCCTAATAAAATTTATTCCTATATTTTTTGCTGCCGATACACTGCTACAAGTTTTAAATTTCCCTACGAATAGCGAAATTATACCACATATGTCAACATTCGTGCCCCCTTTTTGAGAACTGCTGGTTTAAACTAGGGAAATGGGGAGGCAGGGAGTTTAGGATAGGCCAGGTTTAGAACTATACATGGAAGAGCAAACAATAGTGTAAAAATAAAAATGCATAGAAATGTAAATTCTAAACCAACGTTTAAATGTAGAAGGAGTAACACATTAAAAATAGCTTGCCTTAAAGCTAGAAGTATCAAAAATAAGGCAAGTGAGTTGCATTTGTATGTAGAGGAGCATAATTATGATATTTTTGCAATAACGGAAACTGGGCTAAATAACATAGATGGGGATGAGTGTAACATAGAGGGATACACATTTTAGGAAGGACAGACAGAACAGAAAAGGAGGTGGAGTTGCTGTTTATGTAAAACAGAATTTGGATGAAGAGCCCCACCTTAGTGAGGACGTCTGGCTTCGCCTGGAAAGCATTAGAGAAACAGGCCTTATTTTAAGAGCAATGCAGGCAAGTAATTTCAATACACATCTTTTTATTGATATTAAAAGCAAGTTTACAGGGGGATATTATAGTGATAGGGGACTTTAAGTATCCGAATAGTAACTGGGATAAACTTGCAATTGAGCAGGAGTTTTTAGCTTTAAGTTTGGAGACAGTTGAGGAGCAAAGGAACACATTTAAAAATGTTTTACATGTAAAACAAGACAGGTACATGCCTAATTTTGGAATTAATAGGAAATTTTAAAAGACTTCACAGTGGGTTAATAAAGAATCTAAAAAGAAGCTGCAAAGGAAAAAACAGATGGATAAAAAGTGTAAGACTAATAAGTCCAAAGTAAATTGTAGAACGCATGAGAACATGAGGGCAGCAATTAAGAAGGATATCAGGGATGCTAAAAGACAGTTAGAGAGGAATATAGCAGATAAGGAGAAAGACGACCCTATGAGATTCTTTCAGTATTTTTAGTAGTAAAACAAAAGTCAAGAGGAAGGTGAAGTGTATTAGGAATAGTAAAGGAGAATTAAAAGATACAGACAGTAAAATAGCAGACGCTCTAAACTCACATTTTTCTGAGGTCTTCACAAGTGAGCAAATGGATAACCTCAGAGCAGTAACAGGGACTACTAAGGAGGTACTGAGGGATTTTTAAAATGTAGAGGGAGAAGTGCTGCTCAGATTAAATAGGCTGAAATCAAACAAATGAAGATCAGATAATATTTACCCTTGAGTTCTTAAGGAGGCTAGTGAGTAGAGATATAAACCCTTGACACATATTTTTAGGATGTCACTTTGCACTGGAGAGATTCTGAAGAACTAAAAAATGTCAAATATCATCCCATTATATAAAATGGGTGACTGGGCAGATCCAAGCAACTATAGGCCAGTAAGCTTAACATGCTTCATGGGAAAATTAATGGAATGAATTACTAAGGATAAGATTGAGCAAAACCTGGCAAGGACAGGACAGTCAGCATGGGGTCAGTGTTTTACTAACAGGCTGGAATTCTATGAGGAGGCAACAAAAAGATACGACCAGAGTGGAGCAGATGATAATTATTTATGTTGACTTTCAGAAAGCATTTGATCAGGTGCCACATGAGAGGGTGGGCATCAAACTAAAAGAAGTGGCAGTTCAGGGTGTGGTGTGTAGACGGGTGAAGAATTGGCTCAGACACAGGAAGCAGAGGGTGATGGTGTGAGGAACCTCATCAGAACTGGCTAATGTTAAGAGTGGTGACCAGCAGGGGTTAGTGCTGGGGTCGCTGCTATTTTTAATGTTTATAAATGATTTAGATAGGAATATAAGTAACAAGCTAGTTAAGTTTGCAGATGATACCAAGATAGGTGGATTAGCAGATAATTTGGAATCCGTTATATCATCACAGAAGGACTTGGATAGCAGACAGGCTTGGGCAGATTTCTGGCAGATCAAATTTAATGTCACTAATGTAAAGAATTACACATAGGGAGTAAAAATGTCAGGTTTGAATACACAATAGGTGGTTGGAAAATCGAAATTACACCTTATAAGAAGGATTTAGTAGTTGTAGTAGACTCAACACTATCAACTGCCAGGCAGTGTTCAGAAGCCATTAGGAAGGTTAACAGAATGTCAGGTTATATAGCGCCTTGATGTGTGGAGTACAAGTCACAGGAGGTTCTGCTCAGGCTTTATAACACACTGGTGAGGCCTCATCTGGAGTCCTGTGTGCAGTTTGGATCTCCAGGCTACAAAAAGGACATAGCAGCACTAGAGAAGGTCCAGAGAAGAGCGACTAGGCTAATTCAGGGGATACAGGGGATGAGTTATGAGGAAAGATTAAAAGTTTATAGTTTAAACAAAAGAAGATTAAGAGGTGACATGATTAAAGTGTTTAAAATTAGGAAAGGGAATTAGTGCAGTGGATTGAGACGGTGACTTTGAAATGAGTTCATCAAGAACACGGGGACACAGCTGAAAACGTGTGAAGGGGAAATTTCACACAAACAATAGGAAGTTTTACTTTACACAGAGAACCTCAGACACATAGAATAAGTGATCAGGTAGGGTGGTGGACAGAAGGATTTTAGGGACTTTCAAAACTCGACTTGATGCTATTTTAGCAGAATTAAGTGGACAGGACTGGAGAGCTGTTTTGGGCTGAATGGCCTGTTCTTGTCCAGATTGTTCTAATATTCTAAAAAAACTACATAGATATGAAAGGAACTATATAACTGATAGATAGATAGATAGATAGATAGATAGATAGATAGATAGATAGATAGATAGATAGATAGATAGATAGATAGATAGATAGATAGATAGATAGATAGATAGATTATGGTGGGCTGGAGCCCTGCCTGGGGTTTGTTTCCTGCCTTGCGCCCTGTGTTGGCTGGGATTGGCTCCAGCAGACCCCCGTGACCCTGTAGTTAGGATATAGCAGGTTGGATGGATGGATAGATAATTCATTCTGCACATTGATTGTTTCTATGTAAATATCAGTCACTGCTCCTCTTACTCCCAAATAAGATGGAAGTAAAAATAAGATGACTCTGTTTTTGGTTTGTAGAGAATGAAAGTGGCAATCAGTCACCAGAGAACAAGAGCTCGAGCACATGAGTGTGTTGTTTTATTTTTTTACAAAGAATCTTTTCAAAGATCAAAGCCAGATTCTTTTTTTTTTCTTTTTTTAACAAATGCCAACTACTCAGTGAGTTGGTGCAAGATTTCAAAACTGAGACTAACACACAATGGCAGCTGTTCCTCCAGAATAAGTTCTTCTGATAGAGGATGGTTTCACAACTGGAAGTGGCTAAGAACAGACTTTAGGCAGAGAGGAGTAAACATTTTTCTCTCCTCACCCCAGCAGATGTTAAAGCTCTGAAGTCAGTCAGTGCTTTCTAAATAAATCTTTTCACAGTCAGCCTCATTTAAAAGCACTTTCTAAAGACAGTATTTCATCTGACTTTGCACCAGAAGTCAAGGATAAAGAAGGAAACTGTGTAGTCAGCAAGGTGGCTCGGTGAGTATAGTGTGGAGACCTCACAGCTCTGGGTTCTGTTTCAAATGCCCAGTCCAGCCAGTACCTGTGTGGAGTCTGCATGGCCTCCCTTTGTCTCTGTGGGCTTTTTCCAACCACATTCATGTCAGATAAATGTGGACTGGGCGAGTGAGTAGTGCCAGCATCCCAAGTAGGCAGACTAGGTGGTGGCCTGGGGGTGGTGGCATTTTTATAAGGAAGGGACTCTAAGATGGTTTTCTATATTACAGAAATGCTGTCTGAGTCCCCAAGACTGATCAATTTTTTTTCCGGAATAGAAATAGGTGGGAGGTGAGGAACATCTGGCAGATTTCATTTAGCAAAGTTTCTAATTTGGAAATAGTGGAAAAATTGTGTTGATGGGAAGCTAAATTTGGAGTGTAATTGTTCATAGGATGCGAAGACATTATTTATATCCAAATTTTTAAATGATTTATTCCCATACGTTTTCCATACATTAAAAACTGTGTATGTTTGAGAGGGTGGAAAAAATGTGGTTCTCATGTGCCACAGATAAAAGCATTGTCTAACTTGAAGTACTTCCCACTTTGGTTCCATATTCTGAGTAAATGAAGCACAATTAGGTTGTTACTGTATTGACGATAACTCGTATTTACTGGGGTAGAGAATATAAAGAAGTTCTGCAGGATTTCATTTCTATTGAGGACCAAGCTGATGTGTGTTCATCTATTTGTCTCAATGTCCACATTTTTATAGTTTGTATATTGTGCCACCCAGTAATAAAATTGAAAGTTGTAGCGGTCAGCGGTCGCTAAGATTCACACCGTCAAAGATGACGGGGATTTATTTATTTTAATAGAAGAGATCCCAGGAACGTCCCCAGCCTTGGATCGACACACACACACTCACAACAGAGACAATAAAGCACACTGGGAAAGGCAAACAATTACAAATATAATGACCCAAAAATAATTAATGAAAACAGTAATACCACCCCTGACCCCTTCGGCGATATTACATTTAACATATAAACACAAACACCACACAGCAAAGTCCATATAAACCAAACCGGATGAAGATGAAAAGTGACAAAGTTAAGTCCAGCGATCTGTATGTTGAAAAGGTGAAGGAAAAATACAGTCCTACCGGTAGTTACTGATGATGAGGATGAAATCAGATGGTTGATTCAGGAGCGCTCCACTCTTCCGGAAAACCAATGAATCCAACACAGTTCTCAGTGCACAGGTAGACAGACGATCCAGACCCCAACGAACGAATACAGTCCAGGACACAATGATTAAAGTTCCAATAACAGCAGGCAGCAACGACAGATAAACGCAACATACACCGCACCCAAACAAAACAAACTTTTTTTCTCCTTTTTCTCTCTGTCCTCTTTTAAACCTCCTTTGACCACCTTTGACCCCAGCAGCCCCTGCAAGGACTGCTGGGATATGCAGTTCTTATAAAGTAGCACTGCTACAAAGTTAGGTAGTGCCGTGCCACCTTCTGATTTAAGTTGTTGCAGGGTTGCCCTTTGGATTGCGTGGATATTTCAAATTCCAAATGAATGAAGTTATGATTGAATCTAATTTCTTAAAAAATGATTTGTTAACATATATGGGGAAGTTTTGAATTAGGAACAGAGCCTTAAGGAGGATATTCATCTTTATAGCGTTAATTCTCCCTGCTAGAGTAAGATGGAGGGTAGACCATCTATACATGTCTTGTTCAAGTTTTTCCAGTCAGACAGCAAAATTTTGTTGAAAAAGAGCTTTATATTTATTTGTGATGTTGACCTCTAGATATTTAAATGATCTGCAATGATAAAAGGGAAGGTGTCCAATCTAATGCTGTTTGCTAGAGAATTCACTGGAAAGAGCACACTTTTGTTCAAGTTCATTTTGAGTCCAGATATCTTTTGAAATTCTGCTAATACAGTTAGGGCTGCAGGCACAACATTTTGTGGGTCTGGTATTCAGTATACAGTACCATGTAATCTGTATGTAGTGATATTTTCTGTTCAAGTCTGTCTTTGAAAATCCCCTTTATCTCTGATGCATTTCGAAAGTGAACAGCTAATGGTTCGACGGCAATTGCAAAGAGCAGTGGTGACAAGGGGCATCCTTGTCTAGTACCATGTTCTAGTTTGAAGTAGTCTGAGATAATGTTGTTAATATTGTTGCTATGCTAACAACAAGCCATGGATTACAAGTGACATCAAGGGACTTTTGAAGCAGAAGAAAAGGGCTTTTAAAGGCGGTGATCAGCATGAGCTCAAGCGCATGCAGAAGGAACTCCAAGTCCAGTTCAGGAGCAGTACAGGAGAAAAATGGAGCAAAAGTTGCAGAATAACAGCATGAAGGAAGTGTGTGATGGGATGAAGATCATCACTGGCTGCAGCTCAAAGCGGGGTGCCACCATTGAGAGAGACGTGGAGAGAGCAAACCAGATGAACAACTTCTTTAACAGGTTTGACCACCCTAACCCATTCTAACCCCGGAGTACTGCACCCTCCACCCATCCTTCTACTGATACCAGCATAGGAGAGAGTTTCCCCCCACCCACAATTACAGCAGCCCAGGTAAACAGAGAGCTGAGGAGACTTCGTGCCAGCAAAGCAGTGGGTCCAGATGGAGTATCGCCACAACTGCTGAAAGCCTGTGCGTTGGAGCTGGGAAGTCCTCTACAGAGCATCTTCAACCTGAGCCTGGAACAGGGGAGAGTCCCGAGGCTTTGGAAACACCTTGCATTACCCCAGTCCCAAAGGTATCACGTCCTAGTGAGCTGAATGACTGTCACTCTGACGTCACATGTGATGAAGACCATGGAGCGCCTGCTGCTTCACCACCTGAGGCCACAGGTCCGCCACGCCCTTGACCCTCTGCAGTTCGCATACCAGGAGAAGGTGGGAGCGGAGGATGCCATCATCTATATGCTATACCGATCCCTCTCCCACTTGGACAGAGGCAGTGGTGCAGTAAGAATTATGTTTCTGGACTTCTCTAGTGCCTTCAACACCATCCAACCTCTGCTCCTTAGGGACAATCTGACAGAGATGGCAGTAGATTCATACCTGGTGGCATGGATCATGGACTATCTTAAAGACAGACCTCAGTATGTGCGTCTCAGTAATTGCAGGTCTGACATTGTGGTCAGCAACACAGGAGCACCGCAGGGGACTGTACTTTCTCCGGTCCTGTTCAGCCTATATATATCAGACTTCCAATACAACTCGGAGTCCTGCCACGTGCAAACGTTCGCTGACGACACTGCTATCGTGGGCTGCATCAGGAGTGGGCAGGAGGAGGAATATAGGAACCTAATCAAGGACTTTGTTAAATGGTGTGACTCAAACCACCTACAACTGAACACCAGCAAAACCAAGGAGCTGGTGGTGGATTTTGGGAGGCCCAGGGCCCTCATGGACCTCGTGATCATCAGAGGTGACTGTGTGCAGAGGGTGCAGACCTATAAATACCTGGGAGTGCAGCTAGATGATAAATTAGAATGGACTGCCAATACTGATACTCTATGTAAGAAAGGACAGAGCCGACTATACTTCCTTAGAAGGCTGGAGTCTTTCAACATCTGCAATAAGATGCTGCAGATGTTCTTTCAGACGGTTGTGGTGAGTGCCCTCTTTTACGCGGTGGTGTGCTGGGGAGGCAGCATAAAGAAGAAGGACGCCTCACGCCTGGACAAACTGGTGAGGAAGGCAGGCTCTATTGTAGGCACGGAGCTGAACAGTTTGACATCTATGGCAGAGCGATGGGCGCTAAGCAGACTCCTGTCAATCATGGAGAATCCACTGCATCCACTGAACAGGATCATCTCCAGACAGAGGAGCAGCTTCAGCGACAGACTGCTGTCACCGTCCTGCTCCACTGACAGACTGAGGAGATCGTTCCTCCGTCACACTATGTGACTCTTCAATTCCACCCGGGGGGGTAATCGTTAACATTATACAAAGTTATTGTCTGTTATACCTGCATTATTATCAATCTTTAATTTAATATTGTTTTTTATCAATATGCTGCTGCTGGAGTATGGGAATTTCCCCTTGGGATTAATAAAGTATCTATCTATCTATCTATCTATCTATCTATCTATCTATCTATCTATCTATCTATCTATCTATCTATCTATCTATCTATCTATCTATCTATCTAATACAAAGTGAAGCTTCTGGACTGGTATACATGAACAAATGTTTGGTTTGCTTTTTCTGCATCCAAAGATAATAAGATCTCTGGAGTGTTAGACTTTATGGGTGAATATATTAAAATTAAATTAATATTAAATAGGTCTCGTGGTCTGGACCCCCTGCAGATTTTATTTTTTTCTTCAGCCATCTGGAGTTTTTTTTTTTTTTTTTTTCTGTCCTCCCTGGCCATCGGACCTTACTTTTATTCTATGTTAATTAGTGTTCTCTAATTTTAATTCTTATTTATTTTGTCTTTTTTCTCTTTCTTCATCAAGTACAGCACTTTGAGCTACATAGTTTGTATGAAAATGAGCTTTATAAATTAATGTTTGTTGTTGTTGTTGAAGGTTGGAAGCTAAGTCTCTGCCTTTAATAAATCCAGTTTGGTCTTGTGATATTACCGAAGGAAGCACTTTCTCAGTCACTCTAGCTAGAACTTTGGAGAGTATATTAACATCATTATTCAGAAGTGAGATTGGTCTGTATTATGCACATTATAATTAGTTCTTATTTTTCTTAGGAAAAATGTTAATTTATTCTTTGGTGAAAAGTTTCAGGTAGAATTTTATTGTCTCTGACTTCTATAAATGTTATTAATAATAGGGAGCTAACTTGATTGATTTTTTTTTTTTTATAAAATTCAGCAGGGTAGCCATCAGGACTTGGTGCTTTCCCATTCTGAAGTGAGTTTATAGCGTCGAGGAATTTGCAGAGTGTCGGAGGTTTATCCATTTCCTCTGCACTGAGAGTATCTAGCTTTGGTATCCGTAATGTATCAAAACACACATTAGTTTGTGTCTTGTATTCTTTAAACTGAGTAGAATATAAGAACTTATAGTTGTCTCTAAATGTGAGCATTACATTTATGGCAGATGGCTGGGGCCCTTGCCCGGCCAGGACACCCCTGTGATGGAAGGACCGCGAAAGAGGACATATTTAGGGCAATACCTCCCCCGGAACATGAGAGGGCAACCCCCCTGGCTTACACCGGGGCTTCTTGAAAAAAACAAATTTTCCCCAGGGGACAGACAAACTTCCTTCTCTTCTAAGGCCCCTTTAAAAATATTAACAGGGTCTGAGAAGCAGGCTTTATGGGAACGTGCTTAAGAGACTGAACACCTGTCAAGAGAGACTCAGAGGATACCGAGGAAAAGCATTGAATTTATACACAGGGCAAGACATATTAAATATTTTTAAATTTATTGAATTACCAGTCTTTGATGGATCACATAGTTAATAATAAATATATGATATTATGTAGTTGATTCTATTTTATAGTAAAGTATAGTATTGTGCTAATGGGAGGGCTGGAAATTGAATGTCCAACTTATGAGAAGGATTTAGGAGTCATAGTGGACTCGACACTGTCAACTGGCAGACAGTGTTCAGAAGCCATTAAGAAGGCTAACAGAATGTCAGGTTATATAGCGCCTTGATGTGTGGAGTACAAGTCACAGGAGGTTCTGCTCAAGTCTTTATAACACACTGGTGAGGCATCACATGCAATGGAAAAACCTAGTAACTGCCATTTTTTTTCAAAATTGAGTTTTAACAGTTTTTGGAGTTACTAGGTTCTCCCTGATGTTATAAGGTCGTGGTGGTGGCCAAACATGTCTTCATTCTGGTCATAGCACGATGGAAGAAGATCGTATGTACACAATTGTGTAATTTACATACTACACGACAAAAACCTAGCAACTCCACTGACCAATGAGGAAAGACCGCCTATCAATGAAAACAGCGGATTACGATCACGTGATTTAAATGCTACGGCTACTTTTGAACATAGTTTTGTTAAACTTGACTTGCTTGTATGGAATATTATTTGATTTTAATTAAATTAATAAAGTGTTAAAAAAATAAATGCTGCGACAGCGTGATTTAAATGGCAGGTGTTGTCGATTCGTGTAAAAAAGAACACGAAGCTCAAGAAAAATAAAATCCAGAGATCGTTAATAATGGGGGCAACATCGTTTTCTCAATTTGCCTGAAAACTTGAAAGATGTGACACACAAGGTTTTTCTATAGTTGGTGAGAGGCCTCATCTGGAGTCCTGTGTGCAATTTTGGTCTCAAAAAGGACATAACAGTACTAGAAAAAGTCCAGAGAAGAGCGACAAAGCTGATTCCAGGTCTACAGAGGATGAGTTATGAGGAAAGATTAAAAGAGCCGAGCCTTTACAGGAGGAGGCCTGACTAAATTGTTTAACATTATGAAGGGAACTAGTCCAATGGATCGAGACATCCATCCATCCATCCATTTTCCAACCCGCTGAATCCGAACACAGGGTCACAGGGGTCTGCTGGAGCCAATCCCAGCCAACACAGGGCACAAGGCAGGAACCAATCCCAGGCAGGGTGCCAACCCACCGCAGGACACACACAAACACCAAGAACACACCAGGGCCAGTTTAGAATTGCCAATCCACCTAACCTGCATGTCTTTGGACTGTGGGAGGAAACCGGAGCGCCCGGAGGAAACCCACGCAGACACGGGGAGAACATGCAAACTCCACGCAGGGAGGACCCGGGAAGCGAACCCGGGTCTCCTAACTGCGAGGCAGCAGCGCTACAGTGACTTTAAAATGAGTTCATCAAGAACACGGGGACACAGTTGGAAACTTGCGAAGGGGAAATTTCACACAAACATTAGGAAGTTTCTCTTCACACAGAGAACCACAGACACATGGAATAAGTGACCAAGTAGGGTGGTGGGCAGGAGGACGTTAGGGACTTTCAAAACTCCACTTGATGTTATTTTAGAAGAATTAAGCTGGTAGGTCTGGCGAGCTTTGTTGGGCAGAATGGTCTGTTTCCGCTCTAATATTCTGTTGTTTTCTATTGTTTTGAAAAATCTTCAGTCGAGTGATCTCAGGCAGTATCACTAAAGCGAGATTAGCATGGAAGTACTCTAATGGACCATTCCATACCACTTTTTTTCATATTGCACTGCATGATCAATGGTTTTATTAATAAAAAAATAGCACAAAAAAGAAAGTGCTGCCAATGCTAATGGCACGCACCTGGCATATGGAAGGGAGACAATGTAAATATGTAGACACCAAAGCGAACACGGCCATTAAAATGCATTTCTCTCAGGTAACCCAACCTCCCTTGGCACCAACTTGCCACACTACCTTTTATCTTCCGTTTTTCTTTTTCTTCCATCCAACGGTAACATTATTTGAATTTCATTAATTACAAAGCAATGTAAATGATTCCCAGAGGTCTCTCAACGTAGGGCCCTGCATTCTAATCTCTTTCGCCGTTAATCTTGATCGCCGCCACGCTTTCTCAGCCTTGGTAAATATGCAAAATCTGGATGAACATTTTGAAGGCAGCACCCTCTTTAAGAAATGGCTCTTTTTAACAAAGGAGTCGGCATTGTTTTGAGCTTTACCCATTAATTACCATAAGCCTTTGTGTGTTGTCTTTGGATAATGGATATTATTTGAAGCATATTCATTTATCATGAAGTGTAATTAGTTGCTAATTACATCACACTAATTACATTTGAGTGGGTACCATGGGATGATTTTGTGTTTAATAATTCTGAAAGCAGACTCTTAGTGACAAAAGCTTTTGGATTCACTCTGAGGAGTCCTTGTTTTGACTGTAAGTCTCAAACTGCTGCTTTCTTAGTAGAAGGTATCCATAGCTGCGGCCATTGTAATGTCTAATTATGCTGAGCACTGAGCGTATTTTAGCTTTTTATAAGCTTTTTTTGTTCATAAGTGATCTTTTCCTACACCACAGAAGACATTAATATACAACAATGAATGTATATGATGTACGGTACGGCATCTCATATACGTGAAAAACGCTCCTCTAATCTCAGGTGTATTAAGCACCAGCACTTTAATGTGAACGTAATGGACCTTACCGTATGACTGTTCATGGACAAATCCTGGCTGTCTATGTGTTGCACTAGCGATGAGCGAAATTGAATTCACGGTGAAATTTCACAAAATTGGGTGGCACGGTGGCACAGTGGGTAGCGCTGCTGCCTCGCAGTTAGGAGACCCGGGCTCGCTTACATGCAGGTTAGGTGCATTGGCAATTCTAAATTGTCTCCTAGTTTGTGCTTGGGGTGTGTGTGTGTGTGTGCCCTGCGGTGGGCTGGCGCCCTGCCCGGGGTTTGTTTCCTGCCTTGCACCCTTTGTTGGCTGGAATTGGCTCCAGCAGATCCCCCGTGACCCTGTAGTTAGGATATAGCGGTTTAGAGAATGGATGGATTTTACAAAATTTGCAAAATGACTGGCATTTCACATCCAGCAAAATGTCCACCTCTTGCAGTTGTTCCATGCAATTTCTATTACTGTACAAGTTCAGAAAATGTCGGATATGGTTGCACTGAATTACTTCCGCCCCCACTGTGCTTACTTCGATTTCCTTAAAGTTGAGGTTGGGACCGTGCACTGATGTGCTGCACCCACCACATGACAAGCCACCCAAAATGAGATCCGAGTGCATCCGTGCAATGGGTGACACCTCGGCACCACACTTAATGAATGGACTGCCAATCCTGTCACCAAACCCCTGAATTTTCCTTGCAAGTTGGAGGACCTGCTTGCAAATTAACGTCATACTAAGGATGGAGCAATTGCAGGTTAAGGGCCTTGCTCAAGGGCCTAACGCAGTAGAGTCACTTGTGGCGTTTATGGGATTTGAACTGAAAAAGTTAAGAGGAATTGATTTTATAATTCTTTGACTCTGTCATCCCACAGACTGTCAGTCCCCGGCAGTCTGTGGGTCAGAAGACGATATGATGGCTCTTGCCCTTTACTTTGCATCTGGACGACAGGAATGCATAAACTCAATGGACAAATTCTTAAGGAGCACAATACTAATACTACTAATAACTCCAATCTGAATCGGAACACGTCTTAGAACATGAGGTCAACCATTAAGAAGGATATCAGGGAGGCTAAAAGGAAGTTAGAGAGGCATAAAGCAGATAAGGTGAAAGACGACCCAAAGAGATTCTCTTAGTATTTTAGTAGTAAATGAACAGTCAAGGAGGAGGTGAAGTGCATCAGGAATAGTAAAGGAGATTAAAAAGTACAGACAGTGAAAGAGCAGATGCTGTAAACTTGAATTGTTCTGTGATATTCTTAGTAATGAAGTGGATCACCCCCCCCAGCAGTAACACAGACTACTAAGGACAGCAGATATTGGTTCCCCTTCTCTACTCATTCTCCTTGATCTGACAGCTGCTTTTGACACATTAGACCAGTGGTTCCCAAAGTTGACTGGGCTCCGACCCACCTAACAAAAACTGCCAAATTCGGGACCCACCTCTTAGCCGTCTTAAAAAGGGGGCATAAAATATTGGTAACGCTCAGATTCCCTAGTAGCGAGTTGCGGAACTACTTAATGGTGTCTTATTTGTTCGGGCTGTTTATTTTGTTTAAAGTATTTTTTTCATTTGACATTAATTTGTTATCATCACAGACAACATATATTGTACTTTAGCTCACAAACAGTCACTATGGAAATTTAAGCGTCACCAATATGAATGAAGGACTTTTCAAATAAGAAAAAAAACAACTTTAAGTTACAATTTTTTATTACTTAAATACCTACAAGGACTGTTATTTCAATGAGAAGGGTGTATTTGTTTCCTATTTTTTGTCATTACAGCTTTAGCATCAACTTCAATTTTAGTTACTTTTAATACGCAGTGAGTTTGATAGGTCCAATTTATTTCGGTATTTAGTTTTAATGCTGATCATAGCCGAAAATCCGGCCTCACATAGATATGAGGTACTGAAGGGGAGGAGGACTTTTATAGCTTCATCAAACAGGCAAGGATAGTTCCCAGCAACTGAGAGCCAGAATTTCGTTAACTGCTTGCGATTGAAACTATTTTTCAGTGACGTATCTTCTGATAAATCAATGAGTTCTTCACTTGCTTTTGTTGACATACTACTTGGTAGGCGGTCTTGAAATGGGTTACAAATCCAATTCAACGAGTCGAGCTTTTTCATCTCTTCCCCGAAATAGGCATCAAAGTTATTTTTTAACAATGATAAATGAGTGGAAATTGCAGACAGTATGTTCGTCTTTGGCTGCACTTGGTTTTCTATAATAAAAGTTTCAAGAGTTTCAAAACAATCATACTTGCCATCCTCAATACAACTTTTCCACAACATAAGCTTTTTCATAAACGCTCGAATTCTATCGTGAACTGCAAAAATGTCTGATTCGTTTGAACCTTGCAAATACAAATTGAGTTCGTTTAATTTCGAAAAAATATCCGCCAAGTATGTGAGCTTGAGAATGAATTCTTTGTCCAGTAGAGATTCAATATATTCAGTTTTTCCTTCCAAGTAAATTGTAACTTCATTGCGTAATTCCACTAATCGTGTCAGTACTTTCCCCCTGGATAACCAACGTACCTCCGTATGCAGAAGAAGAGATGTATGAAGACTACCCATTTCTTCACACAGCTTTTGAAATAAACGTGCTTGTAAGGGTTTTGTTTTAATATAATTTACAATTTTCACAGCTGTATTTAGTACTGTTTTGAAATCATTAGGTAATGCTTTTGAAACCAGTGCTTCTCTGTGAAGGCTACAGTGTGTCCACAAAGCACAGGGGCTTTGTTTAAGAACTCTTGTAACGACACTGCTATTTTTCCCGCACATAGCCCGCGCACCGTCAGTGCATATACCGAAACAGTTCTTCCACTGTAAACCTTTCTCTTTTATATAGGAATCAATTGCATTGAAAATGTCCTCGGCCGTTCCACGACTAATTGGCTTGCAGAACAAGATATCTTCATGCGCGTCGTTTTGCCATATATAACGCACAAAAACAAGTAGTTGAGATAGGCCTTGCACGTCAGTAGACTCATCTAGTTGTAGCGTATAATATTTACTACAAACTACCCTCCGGATTAATTCGTCCTCTGCCCATTCAGCCATTTCGTCGATTCGTCGTGCAACAGTATTATTGGACAGTGGTATGCGCTCGATTTCCTTTACTTCTTTTTCTCCAAACATCGCACCAACAGCATCTTTAATCGATGGTAACACTAAATCTTCGCCAATGGTATGAGGCTTTCCTGCTCTGGCGATCCTTAAGCTAATGAGATACAACAACAACAACAACAACATTTATTTATATAGCACATTTTCATACAAAAAGTAGCTCAAAGTGCTTTACATAATGGAGAGAAGAAAAATAAAAGACAAAATAAGAAATTAAAATAAGACAACATTAATTAACATAGAAAGGAGTAAGGTCCGATGGCCAGGGTGGACAGAAAAAACAAAAAAAAAACTCCAGAAGGCTGGAGAAAAAAATAAAATCTGTAGGGGTTCCAGGCCACGAGACCGCCCAGTCCCCCTTTGGGCATTCTACCTAACATAAATGAAATAGTCCTCTTTGTAGTTCGGGTTTTTCACGGAGTCACTTGATGCCGATGGTCATACAGACTTCTGGCTTTTAATCCATCCATCATTGTTGGAACATCATGGTGCTTTGGGTAGATGGTGGTGGCGCACGCCACCACCAACAGGACACCGGAAAAGGAAACAGAAGAGAGAGTAGGGGTTAGTACAGATTTTGAATGAATAGTTATTATAATGAATTAGATATAGAGAGTATCAGGATTAAATTACAGTGAAGTTATGAGAAGGCCATGTTAAAATAATGTGTTTTCAGTAGTTTTTTAAAGTGCTCCACTGTATTAGCCTGGCGAATTCCTACTGGCAGGCTATTCCAGATTTTAGGTGCATAACAGCAGAAGGCCGCCTCACCACTTCTTTTAAGTTTTGCTCTTGGAATTCTAAGGAGACACTCAGTTGAGGATCTGAGGTTACGATTTGGAATATAAGGTGTCAGACATTCCGATATATAAGCCGGGGCGAGATTATTTAAAGCTTTATAAACCATAAGCAGAATTTTAAAGTCAATTCTGAATGACACAGGTAACCAGTGTAGTGACATCAAAACTGGAGAAATGTGTTCGGATTTTCTTTTCCTGGTAAGGATTCTAGCAGCTGCATTCTGCACTAGTTGCAAACGATTGATGTCTTTTTTGGGTAGTCCTGAGAGGAGTGCGTTACAGTAATCTAGCCGACTGAAAACAAACGCATGAACTAATTTCTCTGCATCTTTCGATGATATAAGAGGTCTAACTTTTGCTATGTTTCTTAGGTGAAAAAATGCTGTCCTAGTGGTCTGATTAATATGCGATTTAAAATTCAGATTACAATCAACAATTACCCCTAAGCTTTTTACCTCCGATTTGACTTTTAATCCTAATGCATCCAGTTTATTTCTAATAGCCTCATTGTATCCATTATTGCCAATCACTAAGATTTCGGTTTTTTCTTTATTTAATTTGAGAAAGTTACTATTCATCCATTCTGAGATACAGGTTAGACATTGTGTTAGCGAATCAAAAGATTTGGGGTCATCAGGTGCTATTGATAAATACAGCTGTGTGTCATCAGCATAGCTGTGGTAGCTCACGTTGTGCCCTGAGATAATCTGACCTAATGGAAGCATGTAGATTGAGAAGAGCAGTGGACCCAGGATAGAGCCTTGTGGAACACCATATAGAATATCATGTGTCTTTGAGTTATAATTACCACAACTAACAAAGAATTTTCTCCCTGCCAGGTAAGATTCAAACCAATTTAAGACACTGCCAGAGAGGCCCACCCATTGACTAAGGCGATACGAGGCATATACAGCATTTTCATTAATATTAATGAAATGTGAAACAATATTTTTTGAAGATTTCATATCCAACAATTTTCTTTGAAAAAAATCTACTGGCTTATTCGTAAAATGGGAATGCTTCGTTTCTATATGACGCGTCAACTTACTTGGGCGCATACTTTCGTTCGCTAATATTTCGTAGCAAATCACGCATTGAGGACGCGGATCAATCGTATCATGATTCCAAGTGAATCCTAGCTTTAGATATTCAGGGTCATATTTTCTTACAACTTTCCGTCGTTTCGATTCATGCGAACCTCGTTGAGGGAGCTTGGAAGTCAGCCTCAGTGCCACTTTTGTCATTTATAAGAACATCTTCTGTCTTTTCATCACAATCAACCGGCGGCGGCGACGTAGTTTTTGCTATCCGTTTCAACCACTTTTCCATTATTATATTCAAACGTTAATAATTGTTTTTAAAAAGATTATAAGGGCGTATGCTAACGAACACAACACAACGCGATAAAGAATGTCACAAAAACAAAAGACGTCCGGCTGTTAGCCCGATCGGTCGGAATATAGTCTTATGTTTCAGGGCCCACTCAATATTCGCTCGCGACCCAGAAATGCTGCAATAGACCATAACATCCTCCTTCACCGCCTGCAATACATTATTGGACTCTCAGGAAATGTTTACAACTGGTTCACATCAATACCTGACTGGCAGAACTGAGCATGTCGCCTTGGGCAGCGCAAAATCTCACACCCACAACGTCACCTGTGGTGTCCCACAGGGCTCTGTGCTAGGCCCCATTCTTTTCACCATCTACATGCTCCCCCTTGGAATTGTCATTAGCAGACATGGTTTATCTTTCCATTGCTATGCCGATGACACTCAGCTTCACCTCAGGACTACCCCAACCTCCTCTAATGCTCCTCTGCCAATATCTACACTGACTACCTGTCTGGAGGAGATAGAGGTTTGGATGAGGCTCAACTTCCTTCAGCTGAACAGATCAAAAACAGAAGCCATCTTAGTTGGTACACTGCACCATCTCTGTTCTTCTACTATCACCAGTATCACTTTCTCTGGTCAAAATATCCCTATTTCCACATCTGTTACCAATTTCGGTGTTAAAATGGACTCACCTTTGACACCCACATCAACCACTTCTGTAAGTCATCTTTTTACCACCTCAAGAACATCGCCAAACTACGCTCAACACTCACCCTGGTAGATGCAGAGAAGCTCTTCCATGCCTTTGTCTCTTCCAGGCTGGATTACTGTAATGCACTCCTCATCGGGATTCCCGGTAAGAGTATCCAGAGACTTCAGTATATTCAGAACAGCGCTGTCAGGATCCTGATGAGGGTGCGAAAGCATGATCACATCACTCCCATCCTGAAAACTCTTCATTGGTTCCCTGTTCAGCTCAGAATAGAGTACAAGGTCTCCCTTCTCACCCATCAGTGCATTTATGGGCATGCCCCTCTTTACCTACAGGAACTTCTCACTCCTTATACTTCCTCACGTACCCTCCGCTCTGTACACATAAACACCCTCCAAGTCCCCAGAACTAAGCTCAGCAGCATGGGTGAGAGGGCTTTTTCATCTGTGGCGCCGAAGCTTTGGAATGCCCTTCCTGATTACCTGAGAGCCCCACAGTCGACTGATGTTTTTAAACGAAACCTAAAAACTCATCTCTTTAGAAAGACTTTTTGTTAAAGTATTTTTATCCACTCTTATTTTTGACTCTGTAGCATCCATCCATCCATCCATCCATCCTCTTCTGCTTATCCGAGGTCGGGTCACGGGGGCAGCAGCTTGAGCAGAGATGCCCAGACTTCCCTCTCCCCGGCCACTTCTTCTAGCTTTTCTGGGAGAATCCCAAGACGTTTGTCCGTAGCACTTTGAGATTGCTAAAATATAAAGTAAAATACAAATAAAATTTATTATTATTATTATTATTATTATTATTATTATTATTATTAAGGATGTACTGAGGGATTTGGAAATTGTAGAGAGAGAAGAGCTGCTCCAATTAAAAAGGCTGAAATCAAAGAAATCACCAGAGCCAGATAATACAGAATGGGGCATAAAGATCTCCTACATTTTGAAGGAGTATAAAAAAGAATGAAGCTAAAAAAATTGTATATATTTCTGAAAAGTATGTAAAAAATAACTTTATTTTAATGGGTTTTAAAAATCATATCAGACAAATGGCGGCCGTCATTGGCAATACATTGCTGAAGCTGTTCCCTGAAGTTCTCCATCACTATCCGGATCATCTCAGGCGGAATGGTGTCGATTTCCTGTCTGATTCTTTCCTTCACAGACTCAAGAAATCGAGGACAATGTTTGAAAACATTTTCCTTTAGGTATCCCCAGAGGAAAAAGTCACATGGGCTTAAATCTGGACACCTTCCTGGCCACCCCACGTTTCCCCTTTAAAGAAATCAAATGCCCAGGGAACATTCCGAGCGAACGTTGTGCTGTGTGAGCTGTGGCCCCGTCTCATTGAAATCACACATATTCTGTCCTAGGTCTGCCAGGTGATTTTCTTTTCAGTGTGGACCCAGTTGTCTGAAGGTTAGAAATCCATAGAAAAATTGTTTTCCGATCTGGTATAGATGCATTTCGACCGAGCGCGAAGCATGTATGGACCGCTATCTGCGTCACTATCACAGAACAGTTGTTCTCATAATACGCTTGAACTACAAAGCCTCAGTGTTCACCAGTCCAACTCATGATGGGTACTGAAAACGATACAGCCTAACCTGTGAAGGTGAGACCCTAACCCTAACCCCACCTCTCTACTCCCCACTACAGCCAACACGCAGTTCTCCCTCGGAATGTTGGAGATCTTTATGCTCCACCCGTATTTATCACAGAGTGCTTAAGGAGCTTAGTGGGTACAAATATAAACCCTTGACTCGGATTTTAAGAAGTAACTCCACACTGGGGAAATTCTGAAGGACTGGAAAATGGGTAATATTATCCCATTATAATAAAAGGGCGTTCAGGCAGCTCCAACTAACTGCAGGCCAGAAAGTTTAAACTGCATCACATGTAAAGTAATGATAGAAATGATTAAGGGAAAGGCTGAGCAACACATTACAAGAAGAGCAGAATGGGTTCAGACGAGAGAGGTCATGTTTTACCAACATGCTGGGATGCGATGAGGATGCAACAAAAGGATGCGACCAGAGTGCAGCGCATTATGTTATATGTCCTCACAGGTGGCGCAGTGGTAGTGCTGCTGCTTTGCAGTAAGGAGACTGTGGAAAATTGTGGGTTCGCTTCCCGGTTCCTCCCTGTGTGGCTAGCGCTTTGAGTACTGAGAAAAGTGCTATATAAATGTAATGAATTATTATTATATTTAGGGCTGTCTTAACATATGGGCATAATGGGCAATGGCACACACACATACTAAGCACACACTAGGGCCAATTTAGTATTTGTATGTAAGGATGCATTATTTATTTATCTATCTTTCGTATATTCATTAGTCATTTTTATTTTACTCATCTAAATTAACCCTTAAACTACCGGAACCAGCTATAGTCAATTCCAAATGCAATTTGCCAGCACGCCGGATCCGAGTATATTCGGCAACGTACATTCATTGAACGCCACAACCGGCTATAGTGGCTTCCCAGTGCAATTTGCCAGCATGCCGAAGCTGATCAATCAGTGCTGTACATTCGTTGAGCAGCCAGCTCATGGCCACTGGTGCCCTCTAGCGAATCAGCATCACTATCCCTGGGATTCAGCCACTGCACTAGACTAGCCTGCCAGCTTCAGCGTTTACTTATGAGCCAGCTCTAGAGGAGCTGGCTTGGTGATTTACTGAATTTAATCAATGGCGCCATTTGTACCTTGAACATATTGTTCCAGTAGTTTTTCTTAATAGTTTTTATAGTTCATTGGCAGTCTGTAAAATGATCAGTGTTGCAGTAATTATGAAACTCTTTTCATGAAAAAAATGTGTTCTGTTAAAATTTCACTTGTTCTTGGTGAATTGTGACGTTTCCTTAAAAAGTGCAGCAAAAAAGTATTTGGCATCCAGGGGGTGCATTAACCCCCAAGTATGTAGCAGTTTAAGGATTAAAAGTGTTTTCCTTTCCATGGACATTTTTTAAAATACTTTGAGCTTCGTATATATTTTGTATGGAATTGTGCTATAGAAATAAATGTTGTTTCTCCCATGTAGGTGCCTTTGTAGGGAAACAGAGCAGCGTGATTTTCAGAGTGTGGTGATGCACCACCCCCCTTGAGTGTAATCATTAGGGTGGGAGGGCGATCAAGCAGGATCATCGCAGCAGTGACCCACTTCTTGACCCATCACAACCCAATTTGTAACCAAAAGGCAGCAGAGACACTGGTCTAAATTACCAAATATACTCACATATAAGTCGAGTCTTGAAACACGAAAAATCGATCATAAAATCAGACACCGACTTATACGCCTGTTCAAAAATGCAGCACTTAAATTTTTACTTCTTCTTGCCTCCTCCAATCTCGCATCACTTTTTTCAGCAGTGCAGTTACCAATTTCTTTCGCCACTTCAATGACTTTTAATTTAAAACCAGCTTCATATTTTCTAATGATCGAACGCTCCATCGTAGATATGTATGAGGATGTGAGATACAAAAAACACAAAACAGTGCAAACATCGCTTTGGAATAGTTCAGGTATTACCGTGTGGTCACGTAGGCACAATACATAGAAAAAAAGGCCATTTGCTCCATGGTTACTCTCTCAGGTGGGCGTTAGCATATCGTAATCTCTTGGACCAATAGCGTGATTTTTGTACATTATAAGACAGACATTATACAGTCATATGAAAAAGTTTGGGAAGCCCTCTTAATTCTTTGGATTTTTGTTTCTCATTGGCTGAACTTCCTTTTAATATCTGACATGCCTTATGGACACAGTAGTATTTCAGCAGTGACATTAAGTTTATTGGATTAACAAAAAATATGCAACTTGCATCATAACAAAATTAGACATGTGCATAAATTTGGGCACCCCAACAGAGATATGATATCAATACTTAGTTGAGCCTCCTTTTGCTAATCTAACAGCCTCTAGACGCTGTCCTCCTATAGCCTCTGATGAGTGTCTGATTCTGGATGGAGGTATTGTTCACCATTCTTCATACAAAATCTCTCCAGTTCAGTTCAATTTGATGGACAGCCTGCTTCAAATCATCCCATAGATTGTCAATGATATTCAAGTCAGGGGACTGTGACGGCCATTCCAGAACATTGTACTTCTCCCTCTGCATGAATGCCTTTGTAGATTTCCAACTGTGTTTTGGGTCATTGTCTTGTTGGAATATCCAACCCCTACGTAACTTCAACTTTGTCACTGATGCTTGAACATTATTCTGAAGAATTTGTTGATATTGGGTTGAATTCATCCAACCCTCGACTTTACCAAGGGCCCCAGTCCCTGAATTAGCCACACAGCCCCACAGCATGATGGAACCTCCACCAAATTTGACAGTAGGTAGCAGGTGTTTGTCTTGGAATGCGGTGTTCTTCTTCCACCATGCAAAGCACTTTTTGTTCTGACCAAATAACTCCATTTTTGTCTCATCAGTCCAAAGCACTTTGTTCCAAAATGAATCTGGCTTGTCTAAATGAGCATTGGCATACAACAAGCGACTCTGTTTGTGGCGTGAGTGCAGAAAGGGCTTCTTTCTCATCACCCTGCCATACAGATGTTTTTTGTGCAAATTGCGCTGAATTGTAGAACGATGTACAGATACACCATCTGCAGCCAGATGTTCTTACAGGTCTTTGGAGGTGATCTGTGAGTTGTCTGTCACCATTCTCACAATCCTGTTCATATGCTGCTCCTGGATTTGTCTTGGCCTGCCAGACCTGCTGGGTTTAACAGCCACTGTGCCTGTGGCCTTCCATTTCCTGATTCCATTCCTTACAGTTACAGAAACTGACAGTTTAAACCTCTGAGATGGCTTTTTGTAGCCTTCCCCTAAACCAGGAGACTCAACAATCTTTGTGTTCAGATCTTTGGAGAGTTGCTTTGAGGATCCCATGCTGTCACTCTTCAGAGGAGAGTCAAAGGGAAGGAAGCACAACTTGTAATTGACCACCTTAAATACCTTTATATCTCATGATGGACACACCTGTCTATGAAGTTCAAGGCTTAATGAGCTCATCAACCAAGTAATCAGCATTGAGCAGTGACAGGCATTCAAATCAGCACAATGACAAGGGGACCCACATTTGTGCACAGCCAGTTTTTCACATTTGATTTCATTTCATACAACTAAATACTGCGTCACTAAAAAACTTTGTTCAGAAAACACCGCAGTACTCAGATGTTCCTAGGAAATGAAAGACAGACCACTGTGATCTTTACTGTGGAAAGGAGAGTCAATTATTATACAGGCTAAGAGGGGTCACCAACCTTTTTCAGATGACTGTAAAATACTTGGTAAAATCAAGCCCCGACTTATACGCAGGAGAACTTACCCACAAGTACATATGGTATTTACAAATGTAAAACACTTGATTGCATGAGTGTTCACTCCATCACGCCAGTATTTAGTAGACAGCAGCCTTGACAATCCTTAGTCTGTGTGTTAAGGTCTCTCTCTTTATCAGCTCTGCCATTTTCCCCTGTTCTTCTTCTTCATAAAACTGCTCCAGCTCTGTCATGGCGATCGTAAGCGGACAGACTTTTTCAAGTGTGATAGACAGTAAGACTTGATGGTCCTTCAAAACTTTACCTGTTTTCATTTTAAAGAATTGTCAGAATAGGCTTGCTGCACTTTGTTGGGCTGAATGTCCTGTTCTCATTAAAAATTGTCCTCATGTTCTAACTTCTCCTCATAAAAGAGGTCAATTTAAAAATAAATGTTTGCTTTACATTCATATCTTTTCAAGGTTTCCTTTTTTGTGTATTCATGATGAATCTGTATTATCTCAAAGATCATTTATTTTACGCAGTGTCCAAGATTTGTTGTTCTTTTATCATCAAAGATTTGAATATGCCATGGAGGAAGAACTGGCATCCTGGCTGGGATGGATGGATGATTTCTTTACCGGCTAGGAGGCCATAATGGATGGACGGTGGAAGTGAAGACTTTACCTGGCCACAATGCCTGACAATCTTCATCCCAGCTGGGACAGAAAAATACTGGAAAGATTAGGTGCTGGGACCAGTTCATTCCTCCAGAAGGTAGATGGCAGGGTTCCTTAAGCCTGAACCCAGTTAGGACACCTGCAGGGTGACATGGGAATTGGAGGCTGGAAACAAAGCCCTGTCAGGGTCTTTTGGTGCCACCAGAGGGCACTGCCCTGGTTTCCACAAGACCCTTTACCGTGACACCAGATGCCATTTAAAAGAAGACCGTACCCTCACCCCATGGAATCAGTGTCAGGAGGTAGGAGGTGACACTCACTTGGAGGAAGGCAAGAGGGAAGAAATTGATTGTGTATTGAGTTCTGGTATTGATTTTGTCTAGTGATTATTGGAAACGTGTTGGTAACAAATCGATACCCTCTATTTGAACCCAATATTTGTATTGAGTGACATTGTGTCTGTGGTTTGGAGACCCCTTGATGTTACAAGGTTTGCACATTTTATCCACTCTCATTCTTCCTTTTAACATATAAAGCTTTAAATGGCTGACGTATGGCTTACTTATCTGAACTCATCATGACTTATAAACCAGAGCGCACATTAAGATCTCACAATGCCGGTGTACTTTTGAATGCAAGGATTAATAAAATAACAATGGGAGGTCGAGCTTTTAGTTACAGGGGGCCTCTTAACTGTGGAGTGGTCTGCCTGCTTCTATAAGAGATGCCCCTTCGGTTCTCAGCTTTTAAATCCCGGCTGAAGACTCACGACTTCAGTTTAGCACACCCTGACTAGAGCTGCTGATTAACTGTACAGACTGCATCTCTGTTGTTAGTCATTAGCACTAAAACAGAAGTAACATGATAGTTAGAATTTGTTACTAATGCTCACCTATTCTCTTTCTCTTCTCGGTACTCAAATGTGGCACTTTGTGCCACTTCCCATCTGCCAATAAGTTTTGCCTGCCTAAGGTAAAGTCATCTCTGATGGAGGATCACAGGAATTGCAGGGTAGAGGGGTCCTTTCATTGCATTGGCTGGCCCAGCGCTGACTGAGCTGTGGAATGGCCAATAGGGGGAGGCGGCTTGATGGCCGAGGTCTCCAGGACTCTAAACAAATCCAAATCCTATGATGTGATATCATCTACTGTTGAATTCTGATCTGTATTTGTTATATTTCTATTGTACTATTATACTGTATTGAGGATGACTTGTGTTCTGTTCTGTGTATTCTATTGTATTGACCGCCCTTCTCTTTAACAACCACTGCACACCCAACCTACCTGGAAAGGGTTCTCTCTTTGACCTGCCTTTCTATTTTTTTTCCTACAAAGGTTTTTTGGGAGTTTTTCTTTGTCTTTTTAGAGAGTCAAGGCTGGGGGGCTGTCAAGAGGCAGGGCCTGTTAAAGCTCATTGTGGCACATATTGTGTGATTTTGTGCTATACAAAAATAAATTGTATTGTATTGTATTGTATGTATTTCTGGACATCCTACCATTTAAAGAAATACTGCACAAATAATACAAACAGGCTAGCGGGAAGAAAATTCAGATTAACTTGTCGAGAGATAATCTGCGTGTGTCAGCCCCCCCTTGGCAGGCCTTAACTTTTCCTCTAAGCTCTTCACATTTTCTGTGTCTTTCTTGTCAGATTCCTGAATACACTGTTTTCCATGTTTCTCATCATCTGTCACACTTTAGCACTGGAATTACCCGTAAATTTCCACTTAACCTTGTGATTTTTGTACACCAGGTGATATTTTCACAATATCTTTGTTTTCCCATTTTATATTAATATTAACTAATAGCTGGTTAAATCGCTTCTGTATTATTTACTTGGATAAAAAGTAGAAGAGATGATTATTTTGAGAAGTTAAAGAAAACAACAAAGTCACATAAACTTCAACCAACTTTAACATAAAATGCCTGTATAATGTAGTCCCCCCATTGGAATTTTTTTACATTTTCTTGCTATGCTACTTTGAAATATAATGGATTTTAATTTGTCTTTTTTGACTTTGACCATCGGAATAATGTCAAAGTGACAACAGATTTACTTGGATTTACATTTCAAATCTATCTATCTATCTATCTATCTATCTATCTATCTATCTATCTATCTATCTATCTATCTATCTATCTATCTATCTATCTATAATATAGTGCATTTCACATCTATCTATCTATCTATCTATCTATCTATCTATCTATCTATCTATCTATCTATCTATCTATCTATCTATCTATCTATCTATCTATCTATTAATTATATAGTGCCTTTCATATCTATCTATCTATCTATCTATCTATCTATCTATCTATCTATCTATCTATCTATCTATCTATCTATCTATCTATCTATCTATCTATCTATCTATCTGACTATAATTTGCTGCTGATAGCTTTTCGTCTCACACCTACACTTTCTAAATTATTTTGCGTGGGGTCATCACATCGGCTTGTCCATGGTCAGCTCGGTCAGCTCGTCTCTTTTTCCTTTCGTTTTTTTTGGAATTGCTCTGAAATGGTAACGCGGTGATTTAGCGTTTGTGTGAACACAGAGGGTTCTCTTTCCAGACTCGAGCAAATGTCAGCAGCTTCTGGGCGTTCACAATAACCCGTTTTACTTTCGACTTGGGGTCTCTGCTACCGAAGCAGAAAGGCAGACTTGTGTGGTGTTGACAGAACGCTGACAGTTTCGTTTATTATTCGTCTCTGGTATGACAGCCAGTTTGTTTACTTTAACCCGGGACAGAAATTCCCTTATTCCAGGTTTTTTTCCTAAAAGATCTTTAACATTCTGCAGAATAGTCCTCTAAGTCATATAGTAAAGAATATGCTAAAAGAAATCTGTTAAAGGTAAATGACACAAACAGTAAGCTTCATCATCATCATCTTCATCACTCAGTCAATACAAATTTTAAAGTAGAAAAGTGTAAGCGAAGTAAACTGGAGTGGCACATTTTAAGAAGCTGTTAATAGTTCCCATGTTTATAAAATGCCATGTGCAACAAAGCCAGCGACAGTTTGTGTGTCAAAACAGGACCCACTGGCCATTACTGAGGGGAGGCATTTGCCCTTGTGTCTGAATTTTGGACCTGTTACCATTCTCCATTATCCAAACCGCTATATCTTAACTACAGGGTGACGGGGGTCTGTTGGAGCCAATCCCAGCCAACACAGGGCGCAAGGCAGGAACAAATCCCGGGCAGAGTGTCAGTCTTCTGTAGGGCACACACACACTCACACACCAAGCACACACACTAGGGACAATTTAGATTCGCCAATGCACCTAACCTGCATGTCTTTGGACTGTGGAAGGAAACCCACGCAGACACAGAGAGAACATGCAAACTTCACTCAGGGAGGACCCGGGAAGCGAACCCAAGTCTTCTTACTGCGACAACAACACTACCCACTGCGCCACCGTGCCGCCCTACTCAAGTACAACAAACAAGAATCCCCCAAACAAAAACTGTACAATCATTATTGTTAAGGAATTGATTTGCAGTAATGCAAGTATTACCCAATCAGCCACCTGCCTAATATCGTGTAGGACTCCCTCATGTTGACCCACCAAGGTACAGACCCCACAAGACGTCTGATGGGTGTCCTATAGTATGTGCACCAGGATATCATTTAGACGTGAACAGGCCACTCAGCCCAACGATGCTCACCAGTCCTATCTATTTAATTCCTCCAAAATAACATCAAGTGGAGTTGCGAGGGTCCCTGTGGTCCTATTTTCTACCACACTATGTTGTATAGCGGCAGCTTCAATCCATGGCGGTGTAATTTTCAAACTGCCTTTACTTTAATTGTGATCCAGCGTGCTATACCAGCGTCATGATAAAATCTGTAAGTTAAAGGCGATACATCAGAGAGGCTGAAGATGCAGAGGGGATGCGACAGGCCCAAATTGCATGGGCCCACGTGTAGCCCCTATAATCTTCCCCATGGACCGTTTGATGTTGTACCTTCAATTTGTCCTTTGCATGAAGCAAATTGGAGTTTGTTGCACATCTGACCTTCTTTGTTTTACTCTGTTTCTATTTTCTCCGCAATGACAAACACCCTGCTACGTCTGAAGAGCAGACTTGGTCCGGTGCCACGTTACTAAAAAGTCAGCTAGTTTGTGCCTTTGGCTCTCTTCCCAGAAAACAAAAAAAAAAATATATGTATGAGACTCCAAGCCCCCCTCGCTGTTCCAGATGTGACATCCTTCTTCCCAGCTGTGTTTAAATCTGAATATTAAATCATCACACTATCATTATTTTTGACATATTCTTGAACATTTGTCTAAATGCATTGCTACCACAGATCAAGTGGGCCACACAGCGCTGTTGTGTTCAAAGTGTCGGCCGAGGCAACACTGGGCTTTTGAATAAGGCAGAGTAAGACGTGTCTGAGAGCAAAACTTTGGGACAAGGCAGCTGCGTCAGAGTCTACTGTGGAGACCCTTCAGTCGCCATTAGGAGCTGCGGGTATTAAATGGAACCAGCGGAGAACACAGACCTTGGCGATCCATCTGTTTGTCTGATATGGATGTGAGCAACAGTTGGACCCCACAAGGAACAGGCCTGTCTGCTAGCGTCAGCACTCTGTACACCTCCGACTACAGATATGACAGCAGGTCAGGTCACTGGCAGACATTCTCAGATGATTCTGCTCTTATGTGGGGGTAACGATAAGGGGGATGAGATAATGGAGAGGAGTCAGGGAGAGAACTTTGAGAATTGTCTGCAACTTAACATCAGCAAAGCCAAGGAGCTGCTTATTGACTTTTAAGGAGTGAATCTGGAGATGTTCCACTCCTACAGGTACTTGGGGTCCACATCAATGACAGGCTGGACTGGTCTCAGAGCACTGGATGAACTGGAGAAGAAAGGGCAGAGCCGATTCTCTAATCTTAGGAGGCTGTGCTTGATGGTCAGTGCAGAGTGCTGGGCTGGTGACATCACTTCAAGAGAGGAACACCACATCAACAAGCTAAGTAAAAGGGCAGGCCCAGATACAGACACACAGTCTGGACCCCATGGAATTAGAACTGGAGAGAATGAAGACACAACTGAGTGCCATTATGAACTACGCTGCACACCCCCTGTCTGACACAACAACACTGAGGACTTTCAGTCAGCAAATTATTCAGAAGAAGTTTGTCAAGAAATGCGACTGGTGGTCTGTCATCTCAAAGAGCAATACGCCTGTACAGCACCTCACTGGGACTGGGACTACCATGTCAGAAGTGCTCTTTCTTTATACATTCTCCTTCTTTTCAGTCATTCTGGTGTGTGTTCAGACCAAATCTATCTATCTATCTATCTATCTATCTATCTATCTATCTATCTATCTATCTATCTATCTATCTATCTATCTATCTATCTATCATATAGTGCCTTTTATACTATCTATCTATCTATCTATCTATCTATCTATCTATCTATCTATCTATCTATCTATCTATCTATCTATCTATCTATCTATCTATCTATCTATCTATCTATCTATCATATAGTGCCTTTTATATTATCTATCTATCTATCTATCTATCTATCTATCTATCTATCTATCTATCTATCTATCTATCTATCTATCTATCTATCTATCTATCATATAGTGCCTTTTACATTATCTATCTATCTATCTATCTATCTATCTATCTATCTATCTATCTATCTATCTATCTATCTATCTATCTATCTATCTATCTATCTATCTATCTATCTATCTATCTATCTATCTATCTATCATATAGTGCCTTTTACATTATCTATCTATCTATCTATCTATCTATCTATCTATCTATCTATCTATCTATCTATCTATCTATCTATTATTATATAGTGCCTTTCACATCTATCTATCTATCTTCTTCCTTCGGCTTCTCCCGTTAGGGGTTGCCACAGCGAATCATCTTCTTCCATACCTTTCTGTCCTCGTCATCTTGTTCTGTTACACCCATCACCTTCATGTCCTCTCTCACCACATCCATAAACCTTCTCTTAGGCCTTCCTCTTTTCCTCTAACCTGGCAGCTCTATCCTTAGTACATTTCTCACAGTATACCCAGCATCTCTCTTCTGCACATGTCCAAACCAACACAATCTCGCCTCTCTGACTTTGTCTGCTAACCGTCCAACTTTAGCTGACCCTCTAATGTCCTCATTTCTAATCCTGTCCATCCTCGTCACACCCAATGCCAATCTTAGCATCTTTACCTCTGCCACCTCCAGCTCTGTCTCCTGTGCCACCGTCTCCAGCCCATATAACATAGCTGGTCTCACTACCATCCTGTAGACCTTCATTTTCACAATTGCTGATACCCGTCTGTCACAAATCACTCCTGACACTCTTCTCCACCCACTCCACCCTGCCTGCACTCTCTTCTTCACTTCTCTTCTACAATTCCTGTTACTCTGTACTGTTGATCCCAAGTATTTAAACTCATCCACCTTTGCCAACTCTACTCCTTGCATCCTCACCATTCCACTGACCTCCCTCTCATTTACACACATGTATTCTGTCTTGGTGGTCCTACTGACCTTCATTCCTCTCCTCTCTAGAGCATATCTCTACCTCTCCAGGGTCTCCTCAACCTGCTTCCTACTCTCATTACAGATCACAATGTTATCAGCAAACATCACAGTCCATGGGGACTCCTGTCTAATCTCGTCTGCCAACCTGTCCATCACCATTGTAAATAAAGGGCTCAGAGCCGATCCCTGATGTAATCCCACCTCAGTCACTCCTACCGCAGACCTCACTACTGTCACACTTCCCTCATACATATCCTGTACAACTCTTACGTACTTCACTGCCATTCCCGACTTCCTCATACAATACCACAGTTCCTCAGTCACCCTGTCATATGCTTTCTCCAGGTCCACAAAGACGCAATACAACTCCTTCTGGCCTTCTCTATATTTCTCCATCAACACCCTCAGTGCAAACATTGTATCTATCTATCTATCTTGTGGCAAAAAATTAGGCAGCAGACAGAAAAAGGTTTGGCCACCCCATATACTGAAAAATCAGCAAAAGAAAAGTAACACGACTTTACAGAATTGGAGTTCACAACTAAACAGTTCGAGCTATAAATATGGTGGAGAGGAAGAAGAGGTGGAATCAGGGTGGACAGAACATGAACTGATGGAGCAGGGGGGTGGGTTGTCTGTCTATCTGTCTATCTGCTTTCACGAGAGAACTACTCAATAGATTTAGATTTGTTTTTTTTTCTATAATTTGCTTGAACATTCCGGATGATTTAGCAACTTCTCTCATCGCACTATGATCAGAGTTCGTTTGCTGCACCGATTTATTCACGTGAATCGGAGAGACACACAGCAGGCTGAGGGGAAGTGGGCATGGCTGTCCTCACTCACGCGCCAGCCTCCCGTTTGAGTCGCTCTACCTCTTGCCACTTGTTGGAGTGCACCTTGCCTCTGCTTAGCTAGCGATACCTGTTTGTTCATTAGAAATTATCATCTATAGATTGTTAAGGAGTAACATGTGACGTTTTTGAGAGAGAGAGATCAGAGCTACGTGTGTTTTAGAGGGTAGCTGCTGATTGGCAGAGATATCCCGTGCGGGGAACGCTCTCCCGTCAGAGCTGAACACGATCAAATACAGTGCTAGCATTTGATATTGGAGCGTACCTACCTTCTGCTTAGCCAGAGATACCTTGCCAATTTTTTTACGTTTTTGGCAAAGAAATATTCTCAATACAAATTATTACATTTTTAAAATTTTTTTTAATGATTTTTAAAGTTTTTCCTGTTTTACTACTACGTGGGCAGAACCACGGGGGACTGCTAATAGTCAATAAATAAATAATCCTTAAAAATCAAAGTGTCAAGTGGAGTTTAAAATATTCCATGAAATCGAGGTTAAAATCAAGGGCAAACATCCAGTTTTAAAAACCACGAGCCTCTGTGCTTCTCTCTAAAGCTGATATCTCCTCGGCTTACCATTTATGGATTCCTCAGCACCAGGAGACGTTCACCAGCAGGCACAGACAACCCTTAATCCAGTTCAGGTCCCCGTTGCCAGGCGTTGACAGGGTGACATGCCAAGCTCTGCTCCTTGCTCCCTCCATGTCGCAGTCTGTCAGGCTTGAGTGTCGGTCTCCTAGAGCACTTGGTCAGTCGATTCTTCTTCTTAATGGTGATCAACAGGACCGGGCCCCCTGTCACTCTCTTGAGCGTTTGGTCACATGCTTTGCTCATGGGGTCCACTTTCCTATACCCCGCTTCCCTTTACATATTACACTGGCCACCATCCTATTCCTGCCCTTCTTTCCATTCCTTTCACCTCCTTTTCTTTATTTCTTGGTGTCTCTGATTGAGTGTGGGTGCCATCGCACCTGCTCTGAGGTGATAATGAAGCACCTGTCTGACCCATTTGCATTTTCACATAAATCAGCCAAGCAATCCGCTTTAACCCCGGAGTGGCGGGTACACCCTCACATGTTGTTAGCCTTCACGCTCTGGGACTCGATTATTTATTTAAAAATTTCGCTTCACCACAGACCTCTTATCACAGTCCAATCGACTGAGTTGCCCACAGGTGGTCAAAAAGCACTGGTTTGAGAGGAAGAAATAAGAGGTGCGTGTAAAATATGCGTCAGTACCCAGGCAAAACAGGGGAGTGTCTCCTGGAAAGTGGGCGGAGTCAAAAGCAATGCTGATGACAGGGGTGTCAGCTTACGGGCCTCAGAATGTCAAAGGTCGCTGAATATGTCCAAGATTTCAGGCCTGTCTCTTCTGAAGCTGGACTCTGTTGACCCGGTCCAGTCCAGCTGGGGAGGATGACGACGATGGTAAGAATGAATTGAGACGCTAAGTGAACTGTTTCTTGAATGTTGTTATGAAGGTTTTGTCCTACCGTGTTCCAGTTGTTGCGTGAAGTTCTGTAAAAGTTAGGAAAGATGTTTGCCAATCCAGACCAAATCACACAAAACAAACATGCACAGGACAAGCACTTGAATCCAGAATGAAGGAGATGGACAGGAAGACTGCCTTGACAACTGAATTTTTGTAATGGAAGGAGAACATGAGAGACACACAACCTGTCTATCTCATGTCACCCAGCTGACCATTAGCCAAACCATGAGGCTGAAGGAATTTCTTGGAGAGCTTAGTGAGGGGCCACAAACCTGGGGAAGACCACGTGACAAATCTTGCAGCACTGTGGCCTTCATAATTCTTAAATGGAAGTAGGTTTGGAACATCCCAGATTCTTCACAGACTGGGACAGTCAGGGGTGAAGGGCCTCGGTAAATGAAGTGACCAGGAACACAATGATCACTCTGGTTGAGCTCCAGAAAACCTGTGAGTGACCACTGGTATCTTGGTCATCTCTCTTGCCATCTAAGGAGGAGAATACACCCCTAATTTTCCCCTAATTGCTAAGTTTGGCTGAATGGCCAGCATCTAGGAAGACTTTCTTTCAATGTCACGGCTTGGCTTTTGCTGAACTGTGGACTTTCTCTGGACAGGTGTGCACCTTTTCTAATCTGCCCAGTCAACTGAATTGAGCACAGGTGGATACCAAACATCTCAATGTCAATCCACAGAATTGGATCCACCTGAGCCAACGCAAAGGGTCTGTGTGATAATTCACTTTTTTATTTAAAAAAATGCCAAAAATTGTTCAAAATCTTGTTTTCTGCTTTGTCATTTTTGGGTATTGAATGTTGTTTTGTAGTAGTTGTGAAGACATTCTGATTTTCACTCATTTTAAACCATGATGTGTTTATTTTATTTTGGCGGGCCCCAGCAATGGACCCAGTCTTGAGAGACACATATCATAGGACAAATGAATTAGTAAAAGAATATATTAAACAATAAAGAAAGCAAAAAAAAAATATTAAACAATCAATGTGTACACAAAAGTCCTCCTTGATTCGCCAACAGGGATAGTAATTTACAAATCCTGCACAAATAAAGCCGAACAAAATACAAGGCAGTGGACGATAAAGAATACACACTTACGACGTGGTCCCAAACACAGCCGCTACAGGTGACGATGAGAATGGATCGAGATGTCATGTGAAGCGTTTCCTCAATGGTATGAAGGTTTTGTTCTACCGTGTTCCTTTTGTTGCACGAAGATGTGTAGATGTTGGCTGCACTCCACTCGGATGAAGACGTTCATCAACCCAGATGAACCTGCATGGGACAAGCACCTAAATCCGGAATGAAACTGTGATCCATTGGGTGGTTGGATGCGACGCTTAGAAACGAATCAACCCAGATGATCGCGGTTTCTCCTTATTGGCTCCTTTTTAAAAAGAGAGAGAGAGAGAAAGAAACAGAGAGAGACCAATTATCCTTCTTCCCAGCAACCCCTCTGCCACTCTGAAGTTGCCTACTTCCGGGACTGCTGGGAGTTGTAGGCCTTTTAAGTCGCGCCACTACAGCTTATTAGGGGAAAAACAATCATTTAAATGATTGTAACACAATGCTGCAGAAATGTGAAAAAGTGAAGTGGTCCGAAGACTCCTGTAAGGAGCCGAGTGAGTGTGGTGGAGTCTAAATGCTGTAAGATGTAATGGAGAGCCATATTAACTGCATTCCTAACTGATCTGTTGTCACACTAAGCTTACTGTAATAACTTATTAGTTTGCAGCATTCATCAACTCCTGTTCATTTTGGTTAACGTTGTTCTTTAAGGTGGGAGTGAAATTCTCAGGGCTGCTAAACTAAAATAGAAATGTATCTGTGACATTTCCAGGTCATGGAGTCTTATTAACATATGAAATTAGGAACCTGTCAATGCACTGTATCCATCCTCAGAAGGGACCATGTGCCAAGTATGCCCAAAGAGCAGCCATGTCACATAATGTGAATGCACCAGCAGTGCCCTTCAAGTTCCGGCTATCAAGATCTTAGCATGTATGTGTAGCCTGATTTATCGCATATTTCGAAGAAGTCTACCCCGGACGGCGTAACAATTCATCAAATGGTATAAACACAACTTCTTCAAAATTTGTAGAAGCCTGTCTGGGAAAACATCTTTAAACTGTGGGAAAAAAAGCACCCTTGGATGTAATTAAATTGAGCTGACACAGACTTCAGGGCAGAGGAGGGACGTGGCATCACCCAGGGTCGGACCAGCCTCTAGATGGCACCCTTCATGCGTGGCTGCTTGAACTGTGGACGCACCCTCAGACTAAATATCGTTATATCGCCCACAGATGGCCTCCAGCTGTTTCTGTCCTGCTTTTTATCAGGGCTGTAGGATCCTAGAGGTTTATTTTCTCTGAATCATGTAGCACATTGTGTTTGTTTTCATTTTCACCTCTGCAGCCAGGCCTATCTTGTCACACAACTGTAGTAACATAATAATAATAATAATAATAATAATAATAATAATAATAATACAACCATCCATTATCCAACCCTCTATATCCTAACTACAGGGTCACGGGGGTCTGCTGGTGCCAGTCCCAGCCAACACAGGGCGCAAGGCAGGAAACAAACCCCGGGCAGGGCGCCAGCCCACCGCAGTAATGATAATAATAATAATACACTTAATTTAAATAATAATAAATGTATTTATAACCTGAAATTCAACAGAATGGCACTTTTAGGCCAGTAGGAATTTGCTAAGAAAATATATCAATATTGGGGATAGCCTCTCCTGTCACAACAGAAGAAATAAATACCCCAAAAATTTCAAAAATGCTTTGACGAATTTGGTTGCAATTTGGTAATGTTATAGAAAAAAGAAAATTAGCTGTGATTTTTTTATTTGTTGATATTTATTATTTATTAATATTATGCTAAATGACATGTTGCAATGAGAACAGGCTTTATGCAAATGAGGAATGGAGCAGAAGTGTCGGATGGGTTATGTGAATTGCACCACAAACCCAATAAGGTAGATGGGTGAATGAAGATTGGGTGGCGTCCTGGACAGGAAAAAGGAGACATGATCACATGGTTAAGAGAAAGTTTGGTGAAGCTCAAGAAAGATCCAAAGCGCAAAAGTTAGCAAGCGATGTTGTTGGCTGTTGACGACTGGCACTCTTAGGTGCATACAGGCTTCCATTTTGGGTGTCTGTTCTGCCTCTTTGACCTCCACTACCAAAGTTGTGGTGCCCAAAGCTACAAGTAGGACCAACCGCCCAAGTATGCTCTATGATCACAGGGCGGAAAACCCACCACCTTAAAATTTTGTTTTTGTTCTTTATTTCGCCTTTTACAGTTTCTTGTATTAGGAATTCGTTAGTTTTTGCATTCCCCTTGGGGTCAGAGCTCAGGGTCAGCCATTGTACAGCGCCCCTGGAGCAATTACAGTATAAGGGTCTTGCTCAAGGGCCCAGCAAAGTAGGATCTCTTTTGGTAGTGATAGGGATTCGAACCAGCAACCCTCTGGATACCCAGTGTCAGTCTGAGCCGCACTTGAATTTCCAGTGGGGAAGCCAAAGAAATTGTGTCATGATACTTGATAATGATAATAATCCATCCATCCATCCATTATCCAACCCGCTGAATCCGAACACAGGGTCACGGGGGTCTGCTGGAGCCAATCCCAGCCAACACAGGGCACAAGGCAGGAACCAATCCCGGGCAGGGTGCCAACCCACCACAGAATGATAATAATAATAATAATAAACCAATCAATTAATCAATTACAATGCAGATACATACTATATATATTTATTTTCACTTATATTAATTAGATCTGGTTGTTCTATTTACAACCTTAATATATAAATGTAAAAATATTTTAATTAGAACATTTTTTTTTGATAGGAGTGAAGGTTTGTTTTGCGTTTTAGTGGTTACATTTTGCTTAACAATAACTGGTTGATTTTGTTTTTAGAACACTTACATTTATTAGGAATGATCATTGTATTAATTAATGATAATAATCCAAGTGCATGTGATGTATTTTGTTGATTAATCTCTGGAAAGCAGTGTGAGTCGCATGTAAATGTATGATAAGGTGCTGTCACAAAAACCACGATGAGACATTAAGAAGGTTTGGGGCAGCCACCCGTATACAGTAATCCCTTGCTATATCGCACTTTGACTTTCGCGGCTTCACTCTATCGCGGATTTTATATGTAAGCATATCTAAATATATAACGCAGATTTTTAGCTGCTTCGCGGGTTTCAGCGGACAATGGGTCTTTTTACTTCTGGTACTTGCTTCCTCAGTTGGTTTGCCCAGTTGATTTCATACAAGAGATGCTATTGGCGGATGGCTGAGAAGCTACCCAATCAGAGCACGCAGTTAAGTTCCTGTGTGCTGCTGATTGGCTCAGCGACGGAGTGCTGCATTAACCAGGAAGTCTCATCTCACTCATTCAGCACTAACGTGCTCCTGCTACTGCTTCAGGGGTCGTGTCCAAGCGCCAACAGAAGATGCAAATGATTGCAGAAAAGGTAAAAGTTTTGGATATGTTGAAGGAAGGGAACAGCTACACCGCTGCAGGACACCATTACAGCATCAATGAGTCCACGATTGTTTTTATTTAAAAAGGAGGAAAAGCATATAAGATCTACGGCCACAGTGTCCTTTAACCAGGGCGCAAAACGAGTTGCAAGTGGACGTGATAAGGCAGTAGTCTGGATGGAATCTGATTTAGGGATTTGGATTGAAGAACAACGGCGGTGCTACACAGTCGCCTAAAGAGGCTCCTTTAGAAGAGCTGTAACGCTATCCTTTGTTGTGCAGTAAAATTAAACTCATCGTTATCGGACAAGTCGTTGTGTCATTGTTGGTGAGTAACCATAATTAATTATCTATGTACAGTACTTATTACATGTACATAGTTTAGTGTCACTGTACACACATTTTACTGTATACAATTTTTCTTGCATTGTACGTATTTATTGCTGGTGGCCTGTCTGTCGTAATGGCTGTAACATATGTGATATCGGAGATGCTCGATATCTTTAAAATAATATTTAGGTTTTACTGTATGTAAACTGTGTTTACATACATAATTTCAACGAATCTTACCTAATATCTAAGAGAATGCAAAGGGTTTATGCTGTTTAATTGTGCGTGAAATGTTTATAATAGTGTGAGAGAGTTTATAAGGGCTTAAATAATATAAAAATAACCATATGAACATATGGTTTCTACATCGCGGATTTTCACCTTTCGCGGGGGGTTCTGGAACGCAACCCCCGTGATGGAGGAGGGATTACTGTAATATGTCCTGGCTGCAAAAATGGATTTAAGAATCGATATACAGATCTTTTCCAGATCGGAGTCCACAACTGAGCTACCGGTACAGAGACAAGATGGCCGCTTTAAAGGGCAAAGTAAAAAGTGATGTCATCTTAGGCTGGACCGGAAGTCACGTCCTCAGAGGCGGGCCCGAAAATGATGTCATCATATATGGAACCGGACAGTGATGTCATCAAAGGCACCAAACCTGGAAATTATTTAATCACAAGCGCCGGAATCCTGAGGGATTTCCCAAGAATGGTCTGCAAGGGATCAAGAAAGACAGTTAGTGCAACCCGCCGTCCTCTGGTTGAACGTGGAATTATCATTATTCAGGCCTTTTAGTTGACTCCTACTCGCATGTGACAGTGCTATATAAATAAAGTTATTGTATTATTATTATTATTATTGTTATTGTTATTATATAACAGCTATATTCATGTTTGCACTCCATGAAAACCCTCAGTAGACTTCTTAGGCATAAAACCTGACTGCTCTGGTCGCTGGTAGGTGAGCAAGTGAACATAGATCCTATTGAGGATGACCCTAGTGAGGACCTTACCAGGCACCGAGAGCAGGCATGCAGGCTACATTGATGAATCAAAAATCTGAACAACATTTGGTGCACTTAATGATTCCTTGACTAGTTTTTTTTTTATTTACCATTATTTATTTGTTCTATGCTATGATTTCACAAAACATTATGACATTAAACTGCATGCATTTCCTCAAAAACTGCAAAGCCGGAGGTGTTCTAAAACTTTTAACCGTTAGCATGGTTTACACTAATGAAAAACTAACTTTGACTTGAAAAAATATCAGACTTACCTTTAAAATGGACTGCAATTCCCAGCAGCCCTGTAAGTATTGCATCATTGGGCTGCTTCAGCTGTTGCTGCAGAATTTGTTGCAATTTGCCTTTTTATAATGGCATGTACAGTATACCCACACCATACAAAAACTGAATGTTAGTGACTCGCCATTCAGTTAATGGCTTCCAGCACAGAAGGCATGAGGAAGTGAAGTTTGGCTGAGATATTCGTGACCTGTTGGCCAGATCCCTCAGAAGTGACGACAGGGATCTAATCTGAAGTGGCAAAAAACAAAACCGTTCTTCAGCGCATATTCGCAGCATTGGCCCTCTTGAAAGGGAACTAAAATACAGTCCACACGTCACATTCCTCACTTTGGAATCACGTCAACACACATTCTAATAACAGGTCGGCGATATGAATTATACGTGTGAGTTTCCTTCCTTTCTTGATCGGGGTGTCGCCATTTCCCCATGTACGCTTGGGTCAGAGTGGCTGTAAATTTACGCATGTTTCCCCCGTCAAGTTTTCTTTTTTAAATTCTGATGTTTACGTGGGAAGTTGTGTACGCACATTTCAAGCCTCTTTTTGTGCATCCGCAAGCCTTATATGTGAGGCCCCTGTGTCATTTCACCACTGCAGGAGAAGGATGTTCCTCGACAGATCACACAGAAGTGCGGGGTTTTAACAGCGCAGCTCTCAACATCTCTGCCGTGCCAGCTGATAGCGAACAACTTGAGAACCCTGCTGATGTGCTTTTGCCACTGGCCACCCAACAGCAGCAGAAACGAAGAGCACCCTGCTGTTTCAAAGCGCTGTGAGCCGTGTGAGGAACAGGACAACAACTTCGAAGAGTAGGTTATGTGACAAGTTGCATCACTTACTTCCATTACTTAATTTCCATTACTTAAGTTGTATCACTTACTTCCATTACAGTTCCATTACTTAAAAAGTCAGACTTAGACCCACACATACTAAATAATTATAGGCCTATTTCAAATCTACCGTTTCTCTCTAAAATACTAGAAAAAGTAGTCGCCAATCAGCTTCAGTCACACCTTACGCATTACAATTTATTTGAGAAATTCCAGTCTGGTTTTCGCACTTGTCATAGTACAGAAACGGCACTAACATGGGTTGTAAACGACATTCTGATATCATCTGATGAAGGAAAGTCCATTATGTTGTTAGACTTAAATACAGCATTTGACCCCATTGACCATTCTATTTTACTACACAGGCTAGAAAATGACGTTGGGGTTACAGGCACTGTGCTCACTTGGTTTAGTTCTTATTTATCAAATCGATACCAATATGTACAGAAATGTGCTGACAGAACTCCATCATTATACACAGAAGTTCAGTATGGTGTCCCGCAGGGCTCAGTACTGGGACCTTTACTATTTTCACTTTACATGCTTCCACTGGGATCTATCATTAGGAAACATGTTAATTTTCACTCGTATGCAGATGACACCCAGTTATACCTTTCATTTAAATCAGATTAAATTTCTCCGATGTTGTCTTTAATTAGTTGTGTTAGCTAATTAAAGGAGTGGATGAATGAGTACTACTTGTCTTTAAATACAGATAAAACAGAGATGTTAATTGTTGGAGTGAATGACTGATCATAACAATATTTTGTCATCATATAACTCAGTTGGAATCCCAATTAATTTTAATGAATCAGCCCGCAATCTAGGAGTTATCTTTGACTCTAGCATGTCATTTAAAGCGCATATTACAAAGTTGTCCAAAACATGCTTCTTCCATCTTAAAAATGTTAGGAATTTAAGGCGCTTTCTAAATAAACAGAATTCTGAGAAATTAATTCATGCATTTATCTCTATTAGGATAGACTATTGCAATGCGGTGTTCACTGGATATTCAAACTGTTCTTTATACAGCCTCCAGTTAATCCAAAATGCGCCTGCAAGAATTATTACAAGAACTAGAAAATACGAACACATAACTCCAGTTCTTAAATCCTTACACTGGCTCCCGGTTAAGTTTAGGGCAGATTTCAAAATACGTCTTTTAACATATAAAGCATTAAATGGCCGAGGTCCGGCTTACTTGTCTGAACTTATCATGACTTACAAACCAGAGCGCACATTAAGATCTCAAGATGCTGGTCTGCTTATGGTTCCAAGGATTAATAAAATAACAATGGGAGGTTGAGCTTTAGTTACAGGGCCCCTAAACTGTGGAATGGTCTGCCTGCTACTATAAGAGATGCCCCTTTGGTCTCAGCTTTTAAATCCCGGCTGCAGACTCACTACTTCAGTTTAGCACACCCTGACTAGAGCTGCTGATTAACTGTACAGACTGCATCTCTGTTGTTAGTCATTAGCACTAAAACATAAGTAACATAATAGTTAGAATTGGATACTAACCCTCAGCTATTCTGTTTTTCTTCTCGGTACTCAAATGTGCCACGGCCCACCTGCCAAGTTGTTTTGCCTGCCTAAGGTAAAGTCATCCCTGATGTAGGATTGCAGGAATCGTGAGAAAGAGGGGTCCTTTCATCGGATTGGCTGGCCCAGCACTGTTTCAGCCGTGGAATGGCCAAATGGGGGAGGCAGATTGATGGATGAGGTCTCCAGGAGTCTAAAATTATCCAAATCTTATTATGTGATATCATCTACTGTTAAATTCTGCTCCGTACTTCTAAAAAAATTTTATTTTTTAGTTTTTATTGAGGATTTGTTCTTTGCATTGTATTGACCCCCTTCTTTTGACACCCACTGCACGCCCAGCCTACCTGGAAAGGGGTCTTTCTTTGAACTGTCTTTCCCAAGGTTTCTTCCATTTTTCCCCACTAGGTTTTTTTGGGAGTTTTTCTTGTCTTCTTTGAGAGTCAAGGCTGGGGGGCTGTCAAGAGGCAGGGGGCCTGTTAAAGCCCATTGAGGCACTGCCTGTGTGATTTTGGGCTATACAAAAATAAACTGTATTGTATTGTATTGTATCACCCATAGTATAAGCTGGCATTCTGTCGTGAACAGCTTCAGAGCGAGCTGCGGGGGATCCTATAACAACAACAAGCCTGCAAAGTCACAAACCGAATTCTGTGTAGTGCAGCAATGGCCTGCGGTCCTCTTAAATATAGCAAGCCACCTAAAAAAGCCAGTTAAAGAGCAAAGGATCCATTCCAGCATATGGCGCTGATGCTACAATATATTTTGACAGAGAAAAGACGAGATAAGCTTTTGCATCATACAGTATGTGGCTGAATGGTATTTTTTATTAAATCTTTATTTTTTTCTTTATTTTCCCCCCTTTCTCCTTGGATTAAATTCTTGGACTTTCTTCAGCACAACACATTTTCCTGGATGATTCACGATTCCGTCATAAAGAGCCTGGCATAGCATCTGAGGCAGATGGAAGGAGGCAGGTAGATGATTCAGCATGCAGGACCAAATCAAAAATAATCGTGCGTCTTGAATGAGGTGGCAAGATCACGGCAGTCATAACACAAGATTTCGATCAGAGAAGCCCCCTTCTTTGGAAAATCTAATTTAGTCACCCGCCTCAGAGGTCGGGGAACATGGCGCTGCCTGATGGCGTTGACTGTAAAACATGCAGCAACCGAATGAGCAAATCTCAAAACAACAGGATGGATGACAGGTTATAGAGAATGAGCAAGCCGGTCACAACGACACAACGGGGCAAAGGGAATGAAAGAAAATGAACAGCAAACATATTTTGGACCTGAGATGCTTTCGCCCCCAGAAGGCGACCCTGACCCTAAAGTCCCAAGGTGATCGATGACATGTGTCCCAGTGGGATCTGGAAGATTAATAATAATAATACCGAGTGAGAGTCCATTTTATGAGGTCCATTTGTTATTCTTATTTATCTGATCGATCAACCTTTTGTGCAGTAAAAAAAAGTAAACCAGAATGGGGGGTGATTTATTTTACAGGTAAATTAATGTGTAACAGCCGACCCCTTACCCAGACCGCCAACTACACAACCAAGACCTGTGGCCTGGCTAAACTGAGGACTCTGAAGACAACACCAAGCCATACCCCTTACAAGCAGTCAACGGATAAACGGGCAATGCAAGTCAATGTGTAAAATTAAGTGCAGCTATATGGAAATGTGAAAACTAATATATATTGTGAAAGGCGCCCATCCTGACACAGACTGACAACGGAGGCACGTGTAAAAATCAAAGAAAAAGTACTTTGATTTTTCTTCAGCCATGGAGCATGTCTTCCCTGTGTTCCACCGGCTCAACACAGTCCCGCACAAACACACCGAAAGTGAATCCAAAACACCACACAGGTACGTCTTCCTTCACTCCTCCCAGGCAGCTTTGTCCTCTTCCTCCCAACTCTGGCGCCTAGAGTAGTGGCTGCGGGCTCCTCTTATAGTCCACCCGGAAGGGCTCCAGTCCCACAGGCTGCACTTCCGGGTGTGGCTGCATCACCGCCCGTATGGGCTCAGGAAGCCATGCAGCTCCCCCTGGTGGTGGCCACGGACCTCAACAGGGCATGCAACCCGGCGGTTGGGGCTGACAATTCCGGGGGAAGTAGTTAGACTCCCATAGCTGTTCACCCGGATTCAATGTCAAAGGGGCGTCCGCCACAATATACATATATACAAGGACAGATAGACACTCAATAATATATATATGCTAGTCATTTAGCCCGTTACAATAACGGGCGCTAGAACAGTAGTGCATAAACATTAGTAGGAACAGTCTATGTTAAATGGCAGGGACTTTGACCTCATTCTTTTTGTTGGTCGTATTTTTCTTTGTCTTTCAGCCTTTCTTTTGTTGATGTTTACTTGCTGAGCTGACCGTTCTTCATGGGCTGCCGCCGTGTATTGTGTGTCTTTAATTTTCTGTGACAGTAATACTGTCTTGTATGGCTCTATTCAATAAGGGCGCGCACAAAAAGGCGAGATTCAAAAGGGCGACCTCAATTAAGCGCGGCGCGCCTTTATTGAAGGATGCCTGTGCGCACCCTTATTGAAGGATGCCGTCTTGTACGTCCGCTGGCTTGTACGTCCATAACATACCTTTAATTTTCTCTGGCGGTAATACAGGCGTGCGCGGCGGTAATATGCCTTTAATCTTCTCTGACAGTAATACTGGCTTGTATGTGGCTGCAATATGCGTCACTGTATTGTGTACCTTTAATTTCCTCTCGCAGTAATACTGGTTTGTATTTCCGTAAAATGCCTCTAATTTTCTCTGACAGTAATATCGCGCACTCACCGTGCCCCGCGCATGCGCACTTCATCAGAAGACACCCACACACAGACACCTGGACGCACATAGGGATTTTATATATATAGAGGGCGGCACGGTGGCGCAGTGGTAGCGCTGCTGCCTCGCAGTTAGGAGACCCGGGTTCGCTTCCCGGGTCCTCCCTGCGTGGAGTTTGCATGTTCTCCCCGTGTCTGCGTGGGTTTCCTCCGGGCGCTCCGGTTTCCTCCCACAGTCCAAAGACATGCAGGTTAGGTGGATTGGCGATTCTAAATTGGCCCTAGTGTGTGCTTGGTGTGTGGGTGTGTTTGTGTGTGTCCTGTGGTGGGTTGGCACCCTGCCCGGGATTGGTTCCCTGCCTTGTGCCCTGTGTTGGCTGGGATTGGCTCCAGCAGACCCCTGTGACCCTGTGTTCGGATTCAGCGGGTTGGAAAATGGATGGATGGATGGATTATTATATATTTTATTGAGTGTCTATCTGTCTATATACATGTCATATATATATATATATATATATGTGTTATATGAATGGCATGAAACACATATATATATATATATATATATATATATATATATATATATATATATATATATATATAGTGGCAAGCAGCTGGGGGTGGCACCAGCCAGGATGCCTGGAAGTACCGGAGGAGGGATTACACCTCCTCCAGACCACGAGGGGGTGACTGCCCTGGTGGCTTTGGGGACCACAGGAACTGAGCTTGGAAGCTCAACCCTATAGGGGCCCGTGGTCACCGCCAGGGGGTGCCCCCATGCCTGGAGAGCCCTGGTCCTCAGCACTTCCGCCACACCTTGAAAGTGCTATGGGGAAGACGACCAGGGACACCTGGAGTGCTTCCAGGTGCGCAGCTTATTCTTCTGCCACACTGGAAAGTGCCAGCGGAAGATTATCGGGTGGCACCTGGAGCACATCTGGGTGATTATAAAAGGGGCCGCCTCCCTCCATTCAGGGGCTGGAGTCAGGAGTGGAGAAGACAAGTTCTTGGAGGAGAGGAGTGGAGGCGGACTTGAGAGAAAGGCATTGGAAAGAAGGCCTGGACTTTGGTGGAGTTTGGGGTTGTGTGTGGCACTTTATTGTATATAGTATTGTAAATAAACGTGTGTTGGGTGTACTAACGATGTCCGCCTGTCTGTGTCCGGGCAGTATATACAGTATATATATATAGTCATAGCATTCGTAGTCTGAATCACAATCTGATTGTATGGGTGGTTACCTACCACGTAACGCTTGTTATTGGTATGCAAGTCGGCAAACAACCGGCCACGGTGCCCTCTCAGTTGCGAGAAGCAGATCATAGAATGCTACATAGTTTACTGTCAAACAATGCAAAGAGTACGCGACACGTATTTGGGCTCATCAGGCGTACACACTCTACTGCACCCCCTCTCAGGGATCAAACCTCAGATGTCAGCATCAGAGGCGAAGCCTCTTTACGAGGTTTGATCCCCAAGAGGGGTGCAGTGAGTGTGTTATGATTTTATGTCATGTTTTTTGTCATGCTCTAAGTCCTACATATATATGTTTGGTATCATTCTTTTCAGAATTGATCAAACTTTAATGTGATTTTGTTAGATATTCAGATTCTTATTCTGTTTTTAAATTGTAAACTAAAAAATATCAAGAACTCAAATCCCCCGAGACGAGATTTTGTGCCAAGAGATTTTACCAGGCCTGGGGCCGGAAATAAAAGACAAAGAGTAGGACAGTTGCTGTACAGGCTTTTAAATGTTTGAAGTGCTGCGCGAGATGCAGATCATGTGGCATAGCAGCAGCAGCAGCCAGCAGCTGATCGAGCAAAGAGGAGGTTTTCCCAGCAGAGTCTGTATTCTCTGGAGGTGCGATCAGCTCCGCAGCTCACAATATATACAATTCCCCACTATCCCATAGATACCGGTGAGAGACACTACAGTATATTTATATATATTGTCAGAAACTCGACACAGAGTTATGAAAAGGTTTGGGGCAGCCACCCATACAATTGGTTTCCTGGCTACAAAGTTGCGTAAATAAATACAGCACTGATGTGCACAAAACCGAGTCCAAAACAGAACTGAGGGAATAGGGAAAAGGTGCAGGCTTTTAAAGGGGAAGACAGGAAGTGAGATCATAGGGGTCGGGCTCATGAAGGTCTTCAGCCATTGGTTCGAGCCCGGACGTGACATCACAGAGGCCGGAGCCGGCAAGGTCTCCTTCCATTGGCTCAGTCCCGGAAGTGACGTCAAGAGAGCCAGGTGGAATCTCTCGTGAATGGTCTGCAGGAAAGGGAGAAAATGAGTCAGTGCCACATCCCGGTATGACTTGGAACTGCCCTTACTCAAGCCCTTTAGCTGCCTCCCATGTGCATGAGTGTGACAATATATATATATATATGTATAATATATATATATATATATATATATATATATATATATATATATATATATATATAATATATATATATATATATATATATATATATATATATATATATATATATATATATATATAGTATTTATAACAAGCACATAAATATATATAATCAAAATAATACAAAGCCGTCTCTTGTCCCTAAACAAAAAATGAATAAACACAGAGCACTGATCAAAACCAAACTACAATTGAAATGGGTGAACTAAACTGAGTCCAAAGTTATCCTTCTTCTTCTTCTTTTGGCTGCTCCCGTTAGGGGTTGCCACAGTGGATCATCTTATGTATCTTCCTGTCCTCATCATCTTGTTCTGTCACACCACCACCTGCATGTCCTCTCTCACCACATCCATAAACCTTCTCTTAGGCCTTCCCCTTCTCCCCTTGCCTGGCAGCTCCATCCTTAGTACCCTTCTCCCAGTTTACCCAGCATCTCTCCTCTGCACATGTCCAAACCAACACATCTCGCCTCTTTGATTTTATCTCTCAACCTGAGCTGACCCTCTAATGTCCTCATTTCTAATCTTGTCCATCCTTGTCACACCCAATTCAAATCTTAGCATTTTTAACTCTGCCACCTCCAGCTCCGTCTCCTGTGCCATCGTCTCCAGTCCATATAACATAGCTGGTCTCACTACCGTCCTGTAGACCTTCCCTTTCTCTCTTGCTGATACCCGTCTGTCACAAGTCACTCCTGACACTCTTCTCCACCCATGAGTAACTGTGCAAAATATGGTCCGGATAGGTCAAAGGGTATAGGACTGAAATACTTGCTCAGAGCCAGCAGGTGGCACTGGTGTATAAAATGTAGAAGACATGGGAAAAAAAACAAACTGGAACCCACATGGTCCAAATTCTGCATTCCAAAATAGTCTCCCTTTATCCGTGTGATCCTAGTGGGCAACTGTGCAAAATTTGTTCCAGATCAGTCAAAGGGTGTAAGATCGTGTAGGGAACAGACAGACAGACAACCAGACAGACAGAGAGACACACAGACAGAGATTCTATTTTAAATATATAGATAGAAATCTAATGTGACTCTACTTAATTATTATGTATTTCTGCCTCATGAATTAAATCATTCCATTTCTTATGAACACCTCAGATCAGGGTGGTTTTCGCTAATTCAGACATTTTATAGCTTGATTTCCTTGGGATTCTTTGGGTTGAAGGGGCTGTAAAGGTACCCCCTTTTGGCCACAAGGTATTACAAAGTGCATTAGAGCTGGGCACACCGATTAACCTCAAATCTCCAAGCCAATTTCAAGCAAACACACTTTTCTCCCATTTTACAACAGGATCACAATTTTACGGAACACATTCATTTCTCAGACGGTAAAGAAAATTGTCAACGTCTGCCGCATTGAATTTTGCCTGGCACAGGAGTCGAAGTTTGATTGCCAGTAAATGTTTTGGGTTCAGCCTCTGCCTTCAATAACATTGTATTCATTCGTCCCGGACAGAGAAATAATTTGAGTAGCAAATGTTCATAATACCTTACATTGTCCTTGGCAATCTCTCTTTATCATTTTGTTTTGTCACATTTGAAATCTGATAGAGTGAGAACTTAAAACAGCTTACAGTTACCGCTATTAGATTTAATTTTCTTTTGATTCACCCGGTTAAAATATACTGTTGGGTGAAAACATATCACAATAGAAAATATCCTGAAGGTAATTTGATAATGGAGCAGATTACGCTGATTATGTTACACATTATCTTTTTTGAGGCTGTCAGGACATTCAGTTATTTGTCTACGGGGTGTCTGAGAGGAATTGTTATTTTAAACGGCCACATTATTCAGTCAGTGTTACCACTCTGGCTTCTGCTCGGATTAAATTTCACTAAACACATAAAGCCAGGCTCAGCTTGGCGAGTGAACGTGTGTTAATGAACATCAAGTGTCAGCGGCTGCGATTTCCAATACTGTATTTAAACTTTCAGTAGATTTTCTTCCACCATAGATGAAATAGACTCTCATGGATGACCTGCTGAGTCGATGTAACAAAATGGGTTGGCAACCATTGTAGCGGAGTGGCTGAGACGCTGATCGTTAAACCACAAGTGTGCCATGTTCATTATACCTCTGACTCAGTGCCGAAATGGATCCTTAGGCTGTGGTGGTACACGTGCTTCTTTAGTTACCAAAACGCTGTCTATAAACAGACTTTCAGTATTATTAGACTTCAAGGGCCTTGAGCGTTCCCCCACAATAGTCCATAGTGCCCCCCTGTATTACCAAAACAGCACACCTCGCCATCTACCATTGTGAGCTTTCAGTATAATTTAACTTTGAGGACCTGTGGTGGGGTTCCTGCTTGGAGTCTTTAGCACACCCCTTCAGTTACCAAAATGGCACCCTCTGGTGTTTATAGCACACTTTCAGTATTATTAGAATTCAAGGTCCTGGGGGGAACTCCCCTTGGTGTGTCAAACGCACCCCTTGACTTAGCAAAACAGTGCCTCTCAGTTTCTTTTGTGTGCTTTCATTATCATTAGATGTTCATACCTTTTGGGATATTGTGTCTGTAGCGAGCCCCTTAACCTCTTGGTGTCTACTACAGTGCACTTTCAGTATTATTAGACTTAAGGACCTGGAAAGGGGAGGTTACACCTTGGTGTCTGTAGCACACTCCTTGTCTTACCAAAACTGTGCTCTTCTGTGTCAACTATAGCGCACTTTCAATATTATTAAACTTCAATGACTGTGGATGTTTCACCTTGGTGTCTGTAGCGGGCCCCTTAACTTACCAAAATGGCACCTCTTGGTGTCTACTACAGTGTACTTTCAGTATTATTAGACTTAAGGACCTAGGCGGGTTCCCCCTCATTGTTCGTAGTGGGCCCCTTGACTTCCCCAAATGGCACCCCTTGGTGCTTACTATAGTGTGCTTTCAGTATTTTTAGATTTCAAGGATTGGAGAGGTTCCCCTCATTATACATTGGATGCCCCCTGACATATAAGGTGTTTTCAGTATTATTAGTCTTCAAGGACCTGGAAGAGGGGGATCCATCTTGGTGTCCACAGCAGGCCCCTTGACTTACAAAATGGTACCCCTCAGTTTCTATTGTGAAGTTTCAGTTTTATTAGACTTCGATGACCTGAGGGTTTCTTCGCAGTGCCTGTAGCGAGCCCCCTGTCTTACCAAAATAGTACCCCTTGGTGTCTAATATAGTGAGCTTTCAGCATTATTTGACTTTGAGGACCTGTGTGAGATTCCCCCTCGTTGTCTGTAGTGTGCCCCTTGAATTACCAAAATGGCACCCTCAGTTGTTTATAGAGCACATTCAGTATTATTAGACTTAAAGGACCATAGGGTGTTCCCCTGAGTGCCTGCAGAGTGCACCTTGACTTAACAAAACAGTGCCTCTCAGTTTCTATTGCGTGCTTTCAGTATTATTAGACTTCAATAACTGGGGAGATCCACAGCATCTCTTGACTTACCAAAATGGCACCTCTTGGTGTCTACTATAGTGTTCTTTCAGTATTATTAGATTGAGAGGACCTTGGGGGGATAGGGGCACCCTCTGTGTCCATAGCAGGTTTCTTGTCTTACCAAAAATGGCACCCCTTGGTGCTGACTATAGTGTGCTTTCAGTATTATTAGATCAAGAACTGGAGAGGTTCCCCCTCAGTATACATTGGATGCCCCTTGACATATCATAATTTTGCCCCTCAGTGTCTACTTTAAGGCGTTTTGAGTATTATTAGACTTCAAGAACATAGAAGTGAGGGGGGTTCCCTCTGTGTCTGTAGGGGGCCCCTAAATTTACCAAAATGGCAAATTATTGTTGTCTACTACAATGCAAGTTCAGTATTATCAGACTTGAAGGACCTGGGCGGGATCCCCCTCATTGTTCGTAGTGGGCCCCTTGACTTACCCAAATGGCACCCCTTGCTGCTTACTTTAGTGTGCTTTCATTAGTTTTAGATTTCAGGGACTGGAGAGGTTCCCCTCATTATACATTGGATGCCCCCTGACATATCAAAATGGCGCCTCTCAGTGTCTACTTATAAGGTGTTTCAGTATTGTTAGTCTTCAAGGACCTGGAAGAGGGGGATCCATCTTGGTGTCCACAGCTGGCCCCTTGACTTACAAAATGGTACCCCTCAGTTTCTATTGTGAAGTTTCAGTTTTATTAGACTTTGATGACCTGGGGGTTTCTCTACAGTGCCTGTAGCGAGCCCCCTGTCTTACTAAAATAGTACCCCTTGGTGTCTACTATAGTGAGCTTTCAGCATTATTTGACTTTGAGGACCTGTGTGAGATTCCCCCTCGGTGTCTGTAGTGTGCCCCTTGAATTACCAAAATGGCACCCTCAGGTGTTTATAGAGCACATTCAGTATTATTAGACTTAAAGGACCATAGGGTGTTCCCCTGAGTGCCTGCAGAGTGCACCTTGACTTAACAAAACAGTGCCTCTCAGTTTCTATTGCGTGCTTTCAGTACTTTTAGACTTCAATAACTGGGGAGATCCACGCTGTCCATACAGCATCCCTTGACTTACCAAAATGGCACCTCTTGGTGTCTACTATAGTGTTCTTTCAGTATTATTAGATTGAAAGGACCTTGGGGAGGGGGTCCCCCTCTGTGTCCATAGCAGGTTCCTTGTCTTACCAAAAATGGCACCCCTTTGTGATTACTGTAGTGTGCTGTCAGTATTATTAGATCAAGGACTGGAGAAGTTCCCCCTCAGTATACATCGAATGCCCCTTGACATATCATAATTTTTCCCCTCAGTGTCTACTTTAAGGCTTTTTTAAGTATTATTAGACTTCAAGAACATGGAAGTGGGGGGGGGGGTTCCCTCGGTGTCTGTAGGGGGCAAATTATTGTTGTCTACTACAGTGCAAGTTCAGTATTATCAGACTTGAAGGACCTGGGCAGGTTCCCCCTCATTGTTCATCATCTGTGCCATGACTTGCCCAAATGGTACCCCTAAGTGTGTATAGCCGACTTTCAGTATTATTAGACTTAGAGGACCTGGGGGGATCACCATTGGTGTCCGCAGAGCGCCCCTTGTCTTACCAAAATGGCACCCCTTGGTGTCTACTATAGTGCGCTTTCAGTATTATTAGACTTAGAGGACCTTGGGGGATTTCCCACTCTGTGTCCGTAGCAGGCTCCTTGTCTTACCAAAAATGGCGTCTCTCAGTGCTTACAATTACCAAAATGGCACCTCACTGCGTCTATAGTGTACTTTCAGTAATTTTAGACTTCAAAGACTTTCAGGGAAGGGGCTTCCCCTCGGTTTCCATTGTGTGCCCCTTCACTTATCAAAACAGCGCCCCTCACTATCCATAGTGCAAATGTAACAGGAAGATATAGAGCACGCCGCTTGGGTTTTGCAAAAACCATCCTAGGTGGTCGCCTAATGTCCCCTAATGACTTTGGTCTGACTCACAGTGTGTCAGAAACAGGGACGGGGTGTGACTTTTAGAGGGTTACTGAAGTTCCAAACTAAAACTGTAAGCAATTGAAAGGGACCTTAATCTTGAGTAATGGCCTCTGCCATATTGACAACAGTATCTTGTGTGAACACCTACCTGGACAAGTTTACATTAATGACATTGAGAGATGCTCTTTAAGTACATATGGAAGTGAAGAAACAACGTCAGGGCCACAAATTGTGTCTTCATGGCTGTTCTCAACATTCTCACGTGGGTACCCATACGAGCCAAAACACCCCCAAATGAAGCATGGCAAAGTAAGCTGACGTCAGGTACTGGTACTCGAAGTGTTAGGTGCAGAAGATATGAGCTGATGGTATGCCGCTGATGGTAGAAACCCAGGTACATCTGGCATGACCACATGAGTTGCACACATCAAGGCACACACTAAGCTCTCGTCCTTGTCTACACAGGTCATATCTGTAATGCCACACTGAGCTGAGGTGTCTCTCAGCAGATGTTGCTTGGTTATATCTATATATATATATATATATACTGTAAAAACCAAATAGCACTGACTCACTCATCACAAAATTTCCCAAACCATGAGGACTTGGGACTTGAAATTTAGAATGTAGGCTACCCTTAGCCCATAGGTAATCACTTAGAAACGGTTTTAAAAATTTTGTGGTCCAAGCGCGTTCTGTCTGTATGTCTGTCTGCTTTTCACGAGAGAATTACTTAACGGATTTAGATCTGGTTGTTTTCTATAATTTTCTTGAACTTTCCGGTTGATTTTGTGACTTCTCTTATCGTGCTAAGTACCATAGTTCGCTTGCGGTACCGATGCATTTATGCAAATCCAAGAGAGTGGCTGTGGGCCGAGAGCAGGGGGGTGGGACCTTCCTCATTCACTCGCTAGCCTCTGTTCGAGTCTACGTCTAACCACGTGTTGGAGTGCACCTCGCCTCCGCTTAGCTAGCGATACCTGTTTGTTCAGCAGACATTATCATCTACAGATTGTTAAGGTGTAACATTTGACATTTTTGAGAGAGAGATCAGAGCTTTATGTGTTTTAGAGGGTAGCTGCTGATCGCCAGAGATATCACGGCCATGTGCTTTTCTTCCCATGCGGGGAACGCTTTCCCGTCAGAGCTGAACACGATCAGATACAGTGCCAATGTCTATTGATTTTTAAAGTTTGTCTTGTTTCATTACTATTACTGCTAGTTCTTGAATATACTGCTAGTTGTTTTGTTATACTTGTACCTTTTGATATTTGAACTTCAGTCTTCACACATTATTCACTTCATGTCTCCATTTTGTCAATTACTACTAAAATATGAACGTTTCTTTTTTAGTTATGTGTTCAACAATTCCTGCCTCGCATTTTATCCTACAATTACGCAGATCGCTGTAGACACGGAACACACATAAAATGCATGTACTCCAAATGACGATATATTATTTACCCAATACATCTCCAGGCACCTCACATTCAGATAAGAAGCCTTGGCTTGAGCTGGGAGAACTTTTTGCCCAAGTTGAACTACATCAAGGGAAAGAATGGGACAGCAGGCTGCATGCTGCTTGTGCTGATCGACACATTTACGAAACAAAAGACGCTGAATGGAGAGGTGCGAAGGAATTTAAGGTGGGTCGGGATAACATGTTTTTTCATAGGCTTCAGGGATTCTAGTGTTAATACTGGAAAGGTCAGCTTCCCAGGGCCTCCCAGGTCTACCAGTAGAAAAGAAAGCGAAGAATTGATTTTCACGGCGCCTTGTTGGCCTAAATTATAATAAACCACAGTCCAATGCACATGCGTAATTTTCTCATTTCACTCAAGGTTCTGTACTTTCTTCTTTAGCCAAACATGATCAATCTCTGTCATCTCGTCTCATTAATAACGTGATGATAATTCAACTTGTGGTGTGAAATGGTGCAATCATTATTTGTCAGGCTCTTCTACTATAAAATCTGCTGGCCATTACAGCGACCAAGTCATTCCCATAAGGACATGACCTGCAGTCAGCCAGCTTGCGCATTCTGTTAAATTTTACCGCAGCGCATTAATTACACATCATGCCATCGGTCTCTTCAGATGGGTAACATCAAACAGTGGTGATAGCAGGTAGCAGATGAACACCAGAAGTTGAAAAGGCATCTAGAAGGGCAACAAGTTCAAGAATATGAAAACAGAATGGTAAACTCATCGGCCTTCTTAGCAGAGGTCTCTTTTATATTCCAGGAACCAAACATGGCCTGAACCCCACCATCCAAAATGGCTTAAGCCTCGTATGGAAACCTCCAAGCCACAGCTCTGAAGAATAATAAAAATGTCCACCTAAAATGAGGAACAAAAGTGCAAAATGATGAACGTGTGAAATGTCATCTGAGTGTGAAATGATCCTCCATTTGGACTCAAGCCCACCACTAGATGTTTAATTTTTCCATCAGGGCCTCTGTCATGGATCTGTGTGATCGCTTGCCTAAAGTCATTTGGATGCATTACAGCGATGACAGTTAAAACTGAAATATCAAAAAAAGACGTGAGATATAAAAGCAATATGAATATGGCAGACTACTTATGATACCTGGCGTACATGATTAGAAGTACAGCTTGGCCGCACTTGTGGATCCCGCAATCAACAGTTTTTAGTGTACCCACCATGAACGGAAATAACCACTCTCTCTCTCCCTTATGCAAGTTTTACTAGACGTTGTCTCCTTTCTCCACCAATGCTGCTGCCATTCCAGTCTTCTAGGGCTTCACCCAAGCAACTCTAATGCGTGGTAATTACCTCACTTCACACGTGTATTTCAGTATACATTACCCGAGGCTAAGTCAATAATTATTCTCTCTTTTGTGATCATTTTGTTTAGCTGGTTCCACGCACATGTGGAAACATTGGCTTACCCGTTGTCACAATGCTAAGGTTCCAATCTCGTATCTCTTGCTATTTTCTAGGAGCAGGCATGGACAGTCTACTCTCCATTTGCATCAAAGATCAGCAGCAAGCAGGGATCTCCTTTTTAAGGGCTGATGGCGTACTCGGGGTCAAGATCCTCATCGGTTTGTCAGACTTGCTTGATGTTCTCGTTGGTAGTGCATTTGCATGGGCCAAAAACTTGTCCAGCCATTTTTGACCTTCTCAATCCATTTGTAAACATGCCACCATTGTAAAACGATGTGTCCATATTGTGCAGAAAGACCAATATGGATTTTGATTTATTTTTTTCCTTTCATCAAACAACAACACTCAATTACTATGTAATGAATGGCACACATGGGCTGGAATCCCGGTCAGGGTTGAGCAGGGAACCTTACCCGGCCAGGAGTCTAGTGTAATGGAATGAAAGGCAGAGATGTTGTCAGGAGAATATGTTCTCCCCCAACACTTTAGATGGCAGAATCCCTCAGTTTCAGTACCCAACTGGATACTAACAGAGCATGCTGGGAGCTGGAGTCCTGCAGTATGACCATTGTGTTCCGTGGGTGCAGCCAGGGGGTGCTGCAATGGCTTGCAACCCCAGCTTTATGGGACTAAAGCCTGACTTAGCAGTGCTTCCAACAGACCATGCCCTTGCACCGGAAGTACTTCTGGGTCTGGGATAAAAGGACACACTCCACCTCACCTCCAATGTAATGACAAGGGTAGATGTTGTCAGGAGAATATGTTCTCCCCCAATGCATTAGATGGTAGCGTCCCTCAGTTTCACTACCTATTTGGATACCCACAGAACATGCTGGGAGCTGGGGTCCTGCAGTACAGCCATTGTGTTCTGTGGGTGCTGCCAGGGGGTGCTGCAAGGGCTTGCAACTCCAGGCTTTGTGGGACAAATGCCTGACTCAGAAGTGTTGCCGACAGAGCATGTCCTTGCACCGGAAGTACTTCCAGGTCTGAGATAAAAGGAGCCGCTCTGCCTCACCAGAATGAGTCAGAGTTGAGAGGCAGTGGGCAACACTCAACAGGAGAACGGAATCTTTAATACTACATGTGTGTTTTGAGAAAGAGAGAGAGGAGAGATGGGTTGGACACACATGCTAATTAAAGTGTGTTACCACACCCACAACATGATGTACCACCCAGATTGGGACCCGAGTGCAGCTGTGCAATGGGTGACACTTCAGCACCACACTGAAACAGTGTGTTTTTTTTTTTTTTTTTACATCGGCAGTGTGTTTTGGCTCGTGCTTATTTGAAAAAGTTTTGGTTAGAAGTAAAAATCTAGTATTTGAACCTGGAATTATATTGGATGACATTGTGTCTGTGGTTTGGGGCTCAATGGCGCCCCCTTGTGGTCACAACTCCAAAAAGCAAAAAACATAGTTTTTGAAATTCCTGCAAATGTTTTAAAATTAAAAATCGTGAAATATCACACTGGTACACAAGTAGCCAGAGCCTTTCCTCAGTATTTTATTGAAGCCCCCTTTGCCAGACAAATCCAGCCTACAGAATCCTTGGGTTTGACACGATGAGCTTCACACATTTAGATTTGGGAATATTCCACCATTCTTCTCTGCAGATCTTTTCAAGACCTGTCAGGTTAGACAGAGATGGTCGGTTGACAGCGTGGAAGGAAAGACAACCTCCCGATTCAGACCACTGAGGCAAAGAACAGGGGTCTGGCCAGACGAAGGCAGACATCACACACACAGCTCTGGAGAACGAGCAGGCTGAAAATCTCATACGTGCAGGCATCAAGCTGATCGGGCAAAGCAAGACACTGTGTGTGCCCGTACGTCAAGGGGATTGCGAGCAGCTGTGTGTGCCCGTGTGTGTGCGCGCTCTCAGCCTACCACCTAACAAGCTGACAAACACAAAAAATGAGTGTCATTAATGAGTCTTTGACCAATTAGAGTAAGGAATATGATGCATGCAGCATGCGTGATTTTGTATAATATGTGTGAAGTATTATACTGTGTGACACAGTGCCTTAATTTTGTCCCCAATAAAATACATTCTCTTATCTCACAGATCTGTAATATGCAAATTGGTTATGTAAATTGAGTGCTAATAAGTAATTATCTGTGCCTTTAATTCGCGGACCACCCCATCTGCTAGTCAGTTAGCTGCAGGGATCTCCCTTTTCACAAAAAGAAACAAAGATGGACGTCAAGCTTCCTCCTGCCTGGTTCTTCAGGGTGATTATTTACATCAATTACATTTCTACCACAACAGCAGCTTCTTCAGGTTTCTCCACAAATGACCTTTGCAAATGAATGGCCAGACTGTCTGTGGTTCAAATTCCTGGTGACTACTTTCACTAATACATTTAAATGGAACAACCACGTCACCTCCATCACCAAGAAAGCTAGGCAAAGATTGTTCTTCCTCTGCCAGCTTAAGAAGCTTAGCATATCAAGGTGGATATTGTTACATTTTTGCTCAGCCATCATTGAGGGTATTGTGACCTCCTCCATCACCGTCTGATTCCCTTCTGCCTCCTCTCTTTGTAGCAGTTAGTTGCAGTGGGTGATCTGTTCAGCTGAGAAAATCATTGGCCGTTGGACTCCTTCGGTTCTGTGTCTCTTTGGAGAATCCTCGGGTACTGTTGGTTTGACTTTGTGTTGCTCACGGAGTCCTGAATGAGGCACATTACCTGCATTGTGAGGGAGCATCAGTTACAGCACTATGGCCATGTGGCACGATTTCCTGAGGCTGATCCAGTTTGCTTGAGGACCCGAGTGGCTGGACCAGGCCAAGGGGACGCCCACATAACACCTGGCTGCAACAGATAGAGGGTCATTTCCAGAGGGTGGGACTGGACCGCGTGTCTGCATGAGAGGGGGGTTGCCAACCAGGATCCTGAGCTGTTTGGTCATGTGGCGGGTGCAGCAACGTGCTATAGCAGTGCATGCCCTCCAATCTGACCTAACCTGTTGTCTCCTAACATTAAAAGATCTGGTCACCGACAGAGCGATAAAGAGAGCAGGAAACATGGCAGCTGACCACACCCATCGCCCTCGGTCTGTACATGCCTGAATGTTCACTGACAAACTTAAGATGGGCCTGTACAGTTTGTATGCATTCTTGAGCAAGGGGACCTTGTGGGCGCTACAAGATTTCAATCCATTACGGCATAGTGTGTTACCAATGTTGTTCTTGACGACTGTGGTGGTCCCAACTGCCTTCAGATCATTAACAAGCTCCTCCCGTGTAGTTTTGTGCTGATCCCTAACCTTTCTCATGATCATCCACACCCCATGAAGCAAGATCTTGCATGGAGCTCCAGACTAAGGGCGACTGATGTTCATTTTATATTTATCTTCCATCTCCAAAGAATCGCACCAACAGTTGTCACCTCCTCACCAAGCTTCTTGCTGGTGGTCTTGTAGCCCATTCCAGCCTTGTCCCTGATGTCCTTTGACAGCTCTTTGGTGTTGCCCATGGTGGTGGAGAGGTTGGAATGGAAGAAATAGATTCTGTGGACAGGTGGGCTTTATACACATAACAAGTTGAGATCAGGAGTATCTGGAATTGATTGATTGATTGATTGATTGATTGATTGACTGATTGATTGATTGATTGCAAACAGCCCATCTTTGGGAGCCAGCTAATTCTGGCTGGGTTGTAGGAGATCAAATACATATCTCTCTCAATGACATGAAAATCAATTTATAACTTTTATGTAGTTTGATTTTTTCTGGATTTTTGGATGATATTCTGTCTCTCTCCATTAAAATGAAACTACCATAAAAATTAGAGACTGTTCATTATTTTGTAAGTGAGGAAGCTTACAGAATCAGCCAGGGATCAAATACTTATTTTGCCCACCATGTATATATTGTGATATGTGGCCGGCCTTTCATCCCGGCCAATACCCCCAGGCCACCAGGTGGAGCCCTTCCTACTGCATGGAGGTGCCCCGAATGCCAGCAGGGAATACTGGACAATGTTTTTTATTCCCAGCCCTGTTGGATACCATGGGGCCCGCTAGAGGACGCTGCAGGGAGGCAGAGAGACTATTCGCCTTACGCCCAGGAAGTACGTCAGAGTCACGTGGACAAAGGGAACAATGTGCTTCATGGGTGAAGAAAAGAAGGATTTTTATCTGACCCAGAAGTGTTCCAGGTCACATGGACAGAGAGGGTGAAACGCTTCTGGGTCAAGGACTATAAAAGGGACAGTGAAACACCAGAGAGCTGAGCTGAGCTGGGTGGAAGGGTGGCAACGCGTCTGGGAGTGGAGGATTGTGATTGATTATTGATTACAGTTATTGTTTATGAGTATTGTGGAGTGTAGATGCTTTGTGCACTTTAATATTGTCCAAATAAATAATTATTGGACTTTTACCTGGTGTCTGGCGTATTGTCCGAGGGTTCAAGAGGACGACAGCGCCCTCTAACTGTCACAAAATTTATATATATATATAAATATATATATTTATATATATATATATATATATATATATATATATATATATATATATTTATTTATTTTTTCTCAACATCTATTTTTATTTCAGCAAAATAATCCAGCAGTGTCACACATTCACTGCCGCCTAATAAAACCAGTGGCTCTGCTAACAACACGGGCCCGCTTCCAAAATCCCTTCCTGCCTCTGTGTAATGATGAATTTCAAATAGCCGGCTTGATAATGCTAGGTTTGCGGTCAAGATCTCATTTGTGGCCCTTGGCCGCTAGCTTTGCCATGCTGGGAAACAGGCAGCCTTGTGAAATTAACAATTTTTGACAAACAGCTGTAGGAATGGAGGCGGATGATGATTTTCAAATCTTTCAGGTCTTGATTTTTTTAAAGAGATATTTTTTTCGGAGCCTCCAGCAAGGAAGAAGGCTCGAATTCTGGAGACAGAAGCTCTCAAATTTACTATTTGCTTTATAAATGAGTTTAACCCTTGATTGTAAGAGTAGCCACCTTGCTGCTAAGTGATGCATTTATGGTGTGCAGAATTCTCCTTTAAATTAAATGTACAGGGCGGGGGGGGGGGGGGGGGGTTGCTGAAGCCATTCCTGGCATCCTCATGTTAAAGACAAATCTCAGTAGATAGCATTTTGTAGCACCTTCCTTGAGTTATTAATGCTGAAGACACCGTCTTTTCAAACAAATGAAATCAAGTGACATTTTATTAGTTGCGGTCATAATGTAGCCATAGTGGAGCCACACTGGTGAGTTATCTAATATCCCAAAACTTGTACTCCAAACATCATTCTATGCATCTGGCCCTCCATATCTGCTGGAGATTGTTTTTAGGGGGCGGCACGGTGGCACAGTGGGTAGCGCTGCTGCCTCGCAGTTGGGAGACCTGGGGACCTGGGTTCGCTTCCCAGGTTCTCCCTGCGTGGAGTTTGCATGTTCTCCCCGTGTCTGCGTGGGTTTCCTCTCACAGTCCAAAGACATGCAGGTTAGGTAGATTGGTGATTCTAAATTGGCCCTAGTGTGTGCTTGGTGTGTGGGTGTGTTTGTGTGTGTCCTGCGGTGGGTTGGCACCCTGCCCGGGATTGGTTCCTGCCTTGTGCCCTGTGTTGGCTGGGATTGGCTCCAGCTGACCCCCGTGACCCTGTGTTCGGATTCAGTGGGTTGGAAAATGGATGGATGGATGGATTGTTTCTAGGACCCCCGCAGATACCAAACACCCTGGATGTTCAAGCCCTTTATAAAAATGGTGTAGAATTTGTATATAATCTACGCACATCCTCCCGTACCTGTTCAGTCTGTCCCTATGGCTTCAGAAAGTGACGCTGCTGTGGAGGATGTCCTGCATTGTTTCAGTTCACCTCATGACTCCAGACCAGTGGCACTCACGAGTCACATCAGTGGTAGACTACACTGTAGCAGCACTACCGGGGAATGAAAACTTCAACTCCCAGCAGTCCCTGCAGTGGCACTGATTGGTCGTATGCTGAGGGTGCAGGGGTGGCTGGTGTGAGATTTAAAAGGAGGCCAGTTATACTAAGGGGGAGACAAGTCTTTTGTTGCTTTGTGTCTGGAGTTACCTGTCCGTTCAATGCCTGTGGATTCTTATTTTGTCCTGGGTGGTCTCCTCTTTGGGGTTGTCACACATGTGCGAGTAGGAGTCAACTAAAGGGCCTGAATAATGGTAATTCCACTTCCAACCAGGGGGCAGCAGGGTGCACTGACTGTCTTTCTCGATCCCTTGCAGACCATTCTCGGGAAATCCCACAGGGTTCCAGTGCATTTGATGACATCACTTCTGCTCCAGCCTCTGATGATGTCACATCCGGTCCCCGCCTCTGATGACATCACTTCCGGTCCCCACCTGTAATGACGTCAATTCCGCTTTTGGCCCCAATGACATCAATTCCTACACTGGCCTTTAAAGCCGCCATCTTGATTCAATACAGCAGTTCTGTTTTGGCCTCAGTCTTGTGAACAACTCGCTATCTTTAAAGTACCTTTTTCCAAGCCAAGGCACATTATACGGGTGGCTGCCCCAAACCTTTATGATGTCTATTTATCGTTCTTGTTACAGAGTATATGGACTGTCTGATGTCTTCCTGCTGCATGAGGACTTTATGAGGATTTGTTGTCATCCTGTGAAGAATGGAGCGCTCCTGATCCCATTCATACATCATCATCTCATCAGAAAATACCAGTAGGATTGACCTTTACATTCATTTACAGTGAGCTAATCTCTGGACTATCCACCTCCATCATTTCATTACATCAGTCACCGTTTTATGGACTTCATCATGTGCGGCTTTTGTTAGCTGTTTGTTATTGTTGAATTTGTGTTTATGGGACCAAGCTGGGGAAGATGTGCCGCAGGTTAGGGTGATAAAGGATAAAGATGGAAATGTACTCACAAGCGAGGAGAGGGTGTTGAGCAGATGGAAAGAGTAGTTTGAGAGGCTGATGAATGAACAGAATGAGAGAGAGAAGAGGTTGGATGATGTGGAGATAGTGAATCAGGAAGTGCAACGGATTAGCAAGGAGGAAGTAAGGACAGCGATGAAGAGGATGAAGAATGGAAAGGCCCGTTGTTCCAGATGACATACCTGTGGAAGCATGGAGGTGTTTAGGAGAGATGGCAGTGGAGTTTCTAACCTGATTTTTTTTTTGGAATCTTGCAAAGTGAGAGGATATCTGAGAAGTGGAGAAGAAGTGTACTGGTGCTGATATTTAAGAATAAGGGGGATGTGCAGAGCTGTAGTAACTACAGGGGGATAAAATTGATGAGCCACAGCATGAAGTTATGGGAAAGAGTAGCAGAAGCTCAGTTAAGAAGTGAGGTGATGATTAGTGAGCAGCTGGATGGGTCATGCCAAGAAAGAGCACCACAGATGTGATGTCTGCTCTGAGGGTGTTGATGGAGAAGTATAGAGAAGGCCAGAAGGAGTTGCATTGCATCTTTGTGGACCTGGAGAAAGAATATGACAGGGTGAGGAGAGAGGAGCTGTGGTATTGTATGAGGAAGTCGAGAGTGGCAGAGAAGTACGTAAGAGTTGTACAGGATATTTATGAGGGAAGTGTGACAGTGGGGAGGTCTGCGGTAGGAGTGACGGAGGTGGGATTACATCAGGGATCGGCTCTGGGTCCTTTCTTATTTGCAATGGTGATGGAAAAGTAGACAGAAGTCTTCATGGACTGTGATGGTTGCTAATGATGTTGTGATCTGTAGCGATAGTAGGGAGTAGGTTGAGGAGACCCTGAAGAGATGGAGATATGCTCTAGAGAGGAGAGGAATGAAGGTCGGTAGGACCACCAAGACAGAATACATGTGTGTGAATGAGAGGGAGGTCAATGGAATGGTGAGAATGAGGGGAGAAGAGTTGGAGAAGGTGGATGAGTTTAAATACTTGGGATCAACAGTACAGAGTAATGGGGAGTTTGGAAGAGAAGTGAAGAAGAGAGTGCAGGCAGGGTGGAGTGGGTGGAGAAGAGTGTCAGGAGTGACTTGTGACAGACGGGTATCAGCAAGAGTGAAAGGGAAGGTCTACAGGATGGTAGTGAGACCACCTAATGTTATATGGGCTGGAGACAGTGGCACAGGAGACAGAGCTGGAGGTAGCAGAGTTCAAGATGTTAAGATTTGCATTGGGTGTAATGAGGATGGACAGGATTAGAAATGAGGACATTAGAGGGTCAGCTCAGGTTGGACGGTTGGAAGACAAAGTGAGAGAGGCTAGATTGCGTTGGTCTGGACATGTGCAGAGGAGAAATGAGGGGTATATTATGAGATGGGTGCTAAGGATAGAGCTGCCAGCAAAGAGGAGAAGAGGAAGGCCTAAGAGGAGGTTTATGGATGTGGTGAGAGAGGACATGCAGGTGATGGGTGTAACAGAACAAGATGACGAGGACAGGAAGATATGGAAAAAGATGATCCACTGTGGCAACCCCTAACGGAAGAAGCCGAAAGAAGAAGAAGTATATCACCTTAATGGGAACTGGGGTGGGATTGTTGAAGTTTGTACATTTATATTTAATTTATTATTGTTTAATACAGTCTTTAATTTCTGTTTTAGTGCCGATTGCTTTTTTGTGTCTGTGAGGGAGTGTGTGTGACGTCGGGCCAAAGCTGGGTGCATTCCCAGGATCCACACCGAAAAAAATAAATAAATCACTGTCATATCGATGGTGTGAATCTTAACTGGGTTTGTTTAGTCTGCTACAACATGAGTCCTCTTATGGTAGACCACCTGGACCCACTGAAGTTTGGAGTGGATGATACAATAATCTGCTGCTCCACAAGGCTGGACAAAGCTGACAGCACTGTGAAGATGATGTTTTCTGATTTCATTAGCACCTCCAATACCATCTAGCCATCCCTGTGAAGGGGTAAACTCAGAGATATGCAGGTAGATGAGCCTATGGGGTCCTGAATGATGGACTATCAGTGGGGCAGACCACCATCTGTGAAACTCAAAGACTGTGTGAGCAACAGGCCTGTCTGCACTCAGAATACCTCTGACTATAAATATAACAGCAGGTCAGCTCACTGGCAGACATTCTCAGATGATTCTGCATATATGGGGGTGTAACAATGAAGGGATGAGACAGAGGAGAGGAGTCAGGGGGAGAACTGTCTGCGACTTAACATCAGCAAAACCAAGGAACTGCATATTGACTTTCATTGCACCAAATAGCCTCTACGACCGCCCACTATTCAAGGAGTAGATACGGAGGTGGTCCAATACAACAAGGAATTGGGGGTCCACAAAAATGACAAGTTAGACTGATCTTGGAACATAGAAGAGCTAGAGAACTCTTTTGCCTTAGGAGACTGCATTCCTTTAATGTGAATAGCGACCGCCTTCACATCTTCTACAACTCTGTGATGGCCAGTGTGCTTGGCTAGGTTGGTAACATTCAATCAAGAGAAGCCCACCAAATTGACAAGCTAATTAAAAGGGCAGGCTCGGTTATGGGATACACTCTGGACTCCCTGGAAGTAATGAAGTGTAGGAGAAAATGACAACCAAACTGAATGTCATTATGAACAAAGCTGCACATGCATGGTGGCACAGTGGTAGCACTGCTGCCTCACAGTAAGGACACCTGGTTTCCTACCACAGTCCAAAGACATGCAGGTTAGATGCATTGGAGATCCTAAACTCTCCCTAGTGTGTACTTGGTGTGTGTGTGCCCTGCGGTAGGCTGGCGCCCTGCCCGGGGTTTGTTTCCGGCCTTGCGCCCTGTGTTAGCTGGGATTGGCTCCAACAGACCCCCGTGACCCTGTGTTAGGATATAGCGGGTTGGAAAATGATTGACTGATGACCTCTGTGACATAATAAAACTGAGGACTTTTCAGAAGTGTGTCAAGAAATGCTATGGGGGTCCTTTATACCAACAACAATGTGCCCCTGGACGCCCCTGGTGCATATGTTCCGGGGGAGCAACCATGGGCAGCCCAATACCTCCCCCAGGATGCTTGGTGGCAGCCTACCTTGCCGACGGTGATTCCCAACCTCCCGCAGGGCTCCATGGGAGATGGAGTCCTCCACAGCCCGGTTGGGAGCTGAGGTGGCCGCTAGGGGAAGCTGCCTGGATTCCACAGCCCGGCTGGACAAATCTTCAGCCCCACCCAGAAGTGCAATTGGGATCAGGAGGTCAAGCATCTGGAGCACTTCCGGGTGGGCTATAAAAGGGTCCAGCCACCACCACTCAGCGGCCAGAGTCGGGTGGAGGAGGACAAGGTTGCTTGGGAGGAGTGGTGGTGCCAAGGAGGAAGAGAAAGTGCTGCTGTTACTTGTGTGCTTGGGACTGTGTATTGCCTGTGGGTCACGGGGAAGATGTGCACCCACAGGTGAAGAAAAATAAAAGTTCTTGGCGTTTACACGTGCCTCAGTGTGAGTCTGTGTTGGGTCGGACACTATATAGCAACTTTATCACACTGTATAGCACCTCACTAGGACAGCCTAGTCAGAAGTTTGCTTTCTTTATACTGTTTCTGTTGTGACTCCCCACTGTCTATGTAAAATGCTTTGAGTAACGAGAAAAGCGCTGTATAAACGTAATTAGTTATTTCTTTATAGAAACACAGGGCAGCACTTGGCATAGGGTGTGCATGTGCCCTGGTCCAAAATAAAAGTTTTGTTGGTTTCATTGGTTTTAGTAGTGAGTAGTAAGAAAAGTGCTATATAAATGTAAAGAATGATGATGATGATGATGATGATGATGATTATTACTATTGTATAGCACCCTGATGTGTGGAGTACAAGTCACAGGAGGTTCTGCTCAAGCTTTATAACACACTGGTGAGGCCTCATCAGGAGTCCTGTGTGCAGTTTTGGTCTCCAAGCTACAAAAAGGATATAGCAGCACTAGAGAAGGTCCAGAGAAGAGCGACTAGGCTGAGTCCAGAGATACAGGAAAGATTAAAAGAGCTGAGCCTTTACAGCTTAAACAAAATAAGATTAAGAGGAGACCTGACTGAAGTGTTTAAAATTATGAAGTGAATAAGTCCAGTGGGTCGAGACGGTGACTTTAAAATGAGCTCCTCAAGAACACGGGGACACAGTTGGAAACTAGTGAAGGGGAAATTACACATGAACGTTATCAAGTTTTCTTTCATACAGAGAACCAGAGACACGTGGAATTAGTGACCAAGTAGTCTGGTAGACAGGAGGACTTTAGAGGACCTTCAAAACTTGACTAGATGTTACTTTAGAAGAATTAAGTAGATAGGACTGGTGAGGTTTTCTGGGCTGGGTGGCCTGCTCAAGCTTTATAACACACTGGTGAGGCCTCATCTGGAGTCCTGTGTGCAGTTTTTTGCCTCCAGGCTACAAAAAAGACATAGCAGCACTAAAGATGGTCCAGAGAAGAGCGACTCGGCTGATTCCAGGGCTACAGGGGATGAGATTAAAAGATCTGAGCCATTCTAGTGTGGGTGTGGATTCCAATAACCCAGTGCAGTGACAGGGACACTGTGGTTTAAATAAGGTGCCATCTTTCAGATGAAATGTGGCACCAAGGTCTGTGATCATTTAAAGATCCCAAGGCATTGTTCAAAAAGAGTAGAGTAGGGTGTTTCCAGATGTCCTGGCTAAATTACTTATCATGGTTTCATCCATTCTGTTTCCCTAGTCATTCCCTGTCCTTGGCTGGCTATCTGTCTCTCACTCACCCCTTCACAACCTATACATATATATATAATTATCCCCCTGTAGTTGCCCTTTCCAGATAGGGATGACAAGTCCTGTTTTCCAGTCAGTTGCGTTTCCCAAATAGATGCAAAGCCAGGAGGACAGCCTTACCACCAGCCTGGAGAAGTTCACCCCTGGATGCCACAGACCACTGCAGCCTTCCCTACCCTCAGCTGGTTCACCACCTGTGCCATCTCAGTGAGACTAAGGTTGTCCACAGCTAATTGCTAATTAGCCCCCCTGCCCCACCCCAAGAAAAACCCATACTACACTGCGCTTTTAACATTTTCAGTATGGATGTCATCCAGCCCGGTGGCCTTCAACTGCAACTTGCAAAACTTTTCATCCCCAGAGTTTTTATGCAGAACTTGAATCGCTTGTGATGACGACTCAGACTCTCAACAGTCTAAATTTAAAAATCCCTCCTTATGCTGAGATATCCGGCTCTTATGTTGTATTTTCCAAAATAGAGAACAAGTCAACATGCTGTTAACCCCAAGATTTGTGTGCCAACAATTTTAGAGACATTTTGTTTATGCTTTCACTTTCTAGTTATGAGTATCTAATGCTGGAAAAGAATATAAAGGCTACTTACAAAATCTATGGCGCGATTTGGACAATTCCCAAGGGAAAGCAAATATGATTCTTCAACACAGGAAAATGAATTGATGCCTGCTTCCTCGAGTCAATGGGGTCTCGACTGAGCATCCCATCCATCTATTTATGACACTTGCTTATTAACCTCAAGGTTACTTGAAATCAGAGCCTCTCTCCAAAACATATCCCATTGTAATAAAGCGAGCTCTTTATATTGTTTATCCAGACCAGGAAAAATGGCAGTGGAGTGCAGAAAATGTAAAAATAATGTGGTGATTTGGGGTGGCATAACAGTAGCGTTGCAGTGAGGACGCCAGAGTTCACATCGGCGGGTCCTCCCTGTGTGGAGTCCGCGTGTTCTCCCCGTGTCTGCTTGAGTTCGCAAAGACATGCCGGTTAGGTGTATTGGTCACGCTTGTGTCAGTGTGTCTTACTGCCTCTAGGGGGCATTGCAGCGCCCCAAACCCCTGGCACAACTACACACCCAACAGTTCAGGTGCAACTCAAGAGGTTCAATAGCAACAATATCTTCTCACACCAGTCTCTGTTTCATTCCATCACCTACAGCGGAGGATGCCATCATCTATATGCTACACCGATCCATCTCCCACTTGGACAAAGGCAGTGGTGCTGTAAGAACTATGTTTCTAGACTTCTCTACAATCCAACAACACAATCCAACCTCTGCTCCTTAGGGACAAGCTGACAGAGATGGGAGTAGATTCATACCTGGTGGCATGGATCATGGACTATCTTACAGACAGACCTCAGTATGTGCGTCTTGGGAACTGCAGGTCTGACATTGTGGTTAGCAGCACAGGAGCGTTGCAGTGGACTGTACTTTCTCCGGTCCTGTTCAGCCGATATACATCGGACTTCCAATACAACTCGGAGTCCTGCCATGTGCAAAAGTTCGCTGATGACACTGCTATCATGGGCTGCATCAGGAGTGGGCAGGAGGAGGAGTATAGGGACCTCATCAAGGACTTTGTTAAATGGTTCGAATCAAACCACCTACACCTGAACACCAGCAAAACCAAGGAGCTGGTGGTGGATTTTAAGAGGACCAGGCCCCTCATGGACCCTGTGATCATCAGAGGTGACTGTGTGCAGATGGTGCAGACCTTTAAATACCTGGGAGTGCAGCTGGATGATAAACTGGACTGGACTGCCAATACTGATGCTCTGTGCAAGAAAGGACAGAGCCGACTATACATCCTTAGAAGGCTGGCGTCCTTCAACATCTGCAATAAGATGCTGCAGATGTTCTATCAGACGGTTGTGGCGAGCACCCTCTTCTACTTAGTGGTGTGCTGGGGAGGCAGCATAAAGAAGAAGGACACCTCACGCTTTGACAAACTGGTGAGGAAGGCAGGCTGTATTGCGGGCATGGAGCTGGACAGTTTGACATCTGTGGCAGAGCGATGGGCGCTGAGCAGACTCCTGTCAATCATGGAGAATCCACTGCATCCACTGAACAGGATCATCTCCAGACAGAGGAGCAGCTTCAGTGACAGACTGCTGTCACCGTCCTGCTCCACTGACAGACTGAGGAGATTGTTCCTCCGTCACACTATGTGACTCTTCAATTCCACCCGGGGGGGTAAACGTTAACATTATACAAAGTTATTGTCTGTTATACCTGCATTGTTATCACTCTTTAATTTAATATTGTTATTATCAGTATGTTGCTGCTGGAGCATGGGAATTTCCTCTTGGGATTCATAAAGTATCTATCTATCTATCTATCTATCTATCTATCTATCTATCTATCTATCTATCTATCTATCTATCTATCTATCTATCTATCTATCTATCTATCTATCTATCTATCTATCTATCTATCTATCTATCTATCTATCTATTATATAGTGCCTTTCACTTTTATCTATCTATCTCTATCTATCTATCTATCTATCTATCTATCTATCTATCTATCTATCTATCTATCTATCTATCTATCTATCTATCTATCTATCTATCTATCTATTAATAAAGTATCTATCTATCTATCTATCTATCTATCTATCTATCTATCTATCTATCTATCTATCTATCTATCTATCTATCTATCTATCTATCTATCTATCTATCTATCTATCTACATCCGACTCCGACTGAGCTTTAACTCCCCTGAGTTGAGCGGGGAGCTCGCTTTTAAATGCACACCTGAGAGTACCTCCAGCACTCAATGCATTACTCCCAAAAAGCACTTCTGGCTCAGGCGATACACCAGTGATACTTGTGCTGTTAGTATTCCACAGCTCTCCCTGGTGGCCCCCCACAGAACCCGGCAGGGCCACAACTCCCATGCTGCCCCACTGGGTGTCCATACTGAGGCCCTAAAGACAGAATGCTGCAACCTGGTGTGCGGGGGAATATTCTGCCCATCGTAGGCAGTCACCCACTATCCCGGTGTCTCTGGTACACCAGCCCGTCTGGGGTTGCTGGGATGCCAACACTGGTGTAGCTACTGCTGAAGCTTTTACTTGTGCCCACATCCGGACATGGCAAGGGAATATCTCCACTCCGCTGCTGCCTTTCTTTGCCCGTAGCCTCCTGACCAGATAAGGGAGCAAGACCCATCCCAGCAGGGACCCCGTCGGACCCTAACGGTGTGTGTTTGTTTGCTTTGAGATAGACTGCTGCCCTTTCCCAGGTTTGTTCCTGCATTGTCACCTATTCTTGCTGGGATAGGCTCCAGTAAAGACCCCCCTGTCTGGAAAATAAATGAATCACACAATTTCCAGAACATATCAGGACATAAGCTTTCAACTGAAGCCAAGAAGAATATTCCGGCCCCATTAGCGTGTGATTAATTGCGTGAAAGATGGACAGATGTTTGCATAATAGAAATAGAGATTTTGAGCTATTTTGTGGTATCCTATTATACAGATTCGATATTCAAGGTTCCAGTCACATTAAAAAAATGTTTATTTTTTCACGTTCTTTGTTTACGTGATGTGATAGGAGCCAAAATTTCAAGTCGGTTACATCACAGGACGTGACGGTATACTGTGGACTTGAAGTCCACCTTATGAGAAAGATTTAGGAGTGGACTCATCACCATCAAGTACTGGAGAGCGTTCAGAAACCATTAAGAAGGCTAAGAGAATGTTAGGTTTTATAGCGCCTTGATATATAGAGTAGAAGTATAGAGTCAACGAAGGCGCTGATCAGGGCTCTCGAGAGACTGATTGAGGAGTCTGAGTGTCTGGGCTTGCGAATGTCCTGTTAAAAATCAAGATCCAGGCGTTTAATGACCTCGTGGGCAGTGTGTCTGTCTGTGGAGAGAGTTTCGACCTTGTCGAGAGGTTTACTTACCTCGGCAGTGACATTTATGTATTTCTGGTGACTCTTCCTATGAAGTCAGTAGACGGTGTGATAATGATGAGACACAGATAGCATAAAGATGTAGGGCAGCCACCGATATCCCGTACCCAAAAATAGGTTGTAAAATGGAACAGAGATGTTCACTGGTTTGAGTCCAAGACAGAACTGACTATGAGGAGGTAAGATGGCAGCTTTAAAGGCCGGTGGAGGAAGTGACGTCATTGATGCCATAAGTGGAAGTGACATCGTCTTACGCACCTGGACCGGAAGTGATGTCTTCAGAGGCCCCGGAACCAGAAGTGACGACTTCAGAAGCGCCGGAGGCCCGGTGAGATTTCCCGAGAATGGTCTGCAAGGAACTAAGAGAGAGAGACAGTCAACGCACCTCGCCACCTCCTGGTCTGGTGTAGAATTACAATTACTTAAGCCCTTTAGCTGCCTCCTGCTCGCATTTGTGTGACAATGGATTCGAAGAGCATGGAGGGTCATGAGGTTGCTGGAAAGGAGTGTGTGGCGCTCCTGATATCTCTGCAAAAGGATGAAGGTCCAAGTCTTTAGAGTCCTGGTGCTCCCTGTTTTGTGAGACATGGACGCTATTCAGTGACCTGAGATGAAGACTGGACTCCTTCATGTGTGTCTCTTTGGAGAATCCTTGGGTCCTGCTGCTTTGTGTTACTCATGGAGTCCTGAATGAGGTACATGACCTGCATTGTGATGGAGCGTCATTTTTGGCACTACGGCCATGTGGTGCGATTACCCGAGGGTGTTCCGGCTTATTGTTGAGGACCTGAGCGGCTGGATCAGGCCAAGGGGATGCCCACGTAACACCTGGCTGCGACAGATACAGTGGGGAAAATAAGTATTGAACACATCAATGTTTTTCTCAGTAAATCTATTTCTAATGGGGCTATTGACATGATTTTTTTATCCAGATGTCGGTAACAACCAAAGTAATCCACACATACAAAGAAATCAAAAACAAACAAGTCCATAAATTAAGTTATGTATAATAAAGTGGAATGACACAGGGAATAAGTATTGAACACATGAAGAAAAGGAGGTGCAAAAAGGCCTGGAAAGCCAAGAAAGCAGCTAAATCTGTCAATCCTGATAGCCCTCATCAGTAGAAATGACCATCAGCTGCTTTAGTCCTAATTGGTGGCCTATAAAAAGGTGTCACACAAGAAACATCTCATGATGGGCAAAAGCAAAGAGATCTCTCAAGACCTTCGCAAACATCCTGATGGCATCGGTGACAGACGTACTTCTAAACTTCTGAATGTTCCAGTGAGCATCGTTTCCGGAAGTGGAAAGAACATCAATTCATCATAAACCGGCCACAACCAGGTGCTCCTCGCAATATTTCTGTCAAAGGAATAATCACAAGAAGGACCACTCGCCGAGAAGTTTCAGAAAGACCTGGAATTAGCAGGTCCAGTTGTTTCAAAGAAATTGAACAATAAGTAATGCACTCAACTGCCATGGCCACTATGTACGCTCACCACACATGACTCCACTGTTGAAGAAAAATCACGTTGAAGCTCGTTTAAAACATTTGGAGAAGCCAATGAAATACTGGTAGAGTAGAGTCTGGTCAGAGGAGACCCAAAATTGTACTCTTTGGATGATTTTGCACTCCATGTTTGGAGGACAAATGGCAATGCACATCACCCCAAAAACACCACACCAACAGTGAAGTTTGGAGGTGGGAACATCATGGTGTGGGGCTGGCAGACTTTATACAATTGAAGGAAGGATGAATGGAGAAATGTAGCGGGACATTCTTGAAAAGAATCTTCTGCTATCATCCAGGAAGCTGGATGATGAAACGAGAGGGGACATTTCAACAAGACAAGGATCCCAAACAAACAGCCAAGGAAACTCTCAATTGGTTTCTGAGAACAAAGAAAATCAAGCTGCTAGAATGGCCCAGTCAGCCACCCGACTGGAATCCAATTGAAAATCTATGGAAAGAACTGAAGATCAGAGTTCATAGAAGAGCCAACCCCCAGAACCTTCAAGATTTGAAGACAGTTTGTGTGATAGAATGGTCCAAAATCACACCTGAGCAATGCATGCGACTTATTTCTCCATCCAGGAGGCGTCTTGAAGCTGTCAATACCAACAAAGGCTTTTCTTCTAAGGATTAAATAAATTTCAGTAAGCGTGTTCCGTACTTAGTCCCTGTGTCATTCCACTATATTACACATCACTTAATTTATGGACTTATTTGTTTTGATTTCTTTGTATGTGTGGGTTACTTGGGTTGTTACCAACATCTGGTGAAAATTTCACGTCAATAGCCTCATTAGAAATAGATTTACTGAGAAAAACATTGACACGTTCAATGCTTATTTTCCCAGCTGTAGATGGTAATTTCCGTATTGTGGAAGAGAGGTGAAGAAGAGAGTGCAGGGAGGATGGAATGAGTGGAGAGGAGTGTCAGGAGTGATTTGTGACAGATGGGTATCAGCAAGAGCGAAAGGGAACGTCTACAGGACGGTAGTGAGACCAGCTATGTTATATGGGTTGGAGACGGTGGCACTGACCAGAAAGCAGGAGACAGAGCTGGAGGTAGCAGAGTTAAAGATGCTAAGATTTGCATTGGGTGTGACGAGGATGGACAGGATTAGAAATGAGGACATTAGAGGGTCAGTTCAAGTTGGATGAGTCAGAGAGACAAAATCAGAGAGGTGAGATTGTGTTGGTTTGGACATGTGCAGAGGAGAAATGCTGGGGATAATGAGAGAAGGGTACTAAGGATAGAGCTGCTAGGTAAGAGGAGAAGAGGAAGGCCTAAGAGAAGGTTTATGGAATTGCTGAGAGAGGACATGCAGGTGGTGGGTGTGACAGAGCAAGATGACGATGACAGGAAGATATGGAAAAAGATGATCCAATGTGGCAACTCCTAACGGGAGCAGCCGAAAGGAGAAGAAGAAGAAGATTGTCATTTCCGGCTGGTAGGACTGGACCGCTATTGCCAACCAGGATCCTGAGCTGTTTCATTGTGTGGTGGGGGCAGCAATGTGATGTACCAATGCATGCTCCCCAACCTGACCTGACCTGATTCTTTCCCATTGATGTTTCAGACGTTTACTGTGTAATGTCAATGACTAACAGACTCTCCACTCTTTATGAACAGGTCCGCCATTGTCTCTTGAAAAATCCACCACAGTGCCTTGGAGTAAAGCAATCACTGAAGCTGCAGAATAAACGTCAAAAATACTCAACTCAACACGATGCCAACTTGGTGGGCAGATTACCGAGACTATAATGTAGCGGTGTATTCCAGGAATTTTTTAGTCCCTCAACCCCGGTAGTCTTGTCCTCAGCCCAATGTGGCCTGAGCGGACTGCACCTTCCCATTGCGTTGTTCAGAAAATTAATTGATGTCTGGATACTGCTGGACCTTGAGAGGTGTTTATAATGACTGAAATGTAAAGCACTCCACACCCTACAGAGAACTCTTTATCAAATTATGGAGCAGGACACGACTGAAGTCTTCGGTTTGCTGCCGTTGAAGTGTGTTAGCCTTCTCTTTACATTTAGGATCCTGAAAAGAAAAATGGTCAGTGCAAGCAAAGCAGTTAAACTGAGATTATTTTTAGCAAAGCACTTTGTGCATGCGATGGAAGGAGCCCGGAGCACAAGCGCTATTAGTGTATCTTGGTTATACATGGAAGAGGCAGGATTTGATCCATGGCTGCTCATTATACATCGTCGTTAAATATTGAAGAGGCTGTAAACCACCCAGTCTGTAATTGTTTTAAAGTACAATGTGAGAAGGCACCGCTTTGACAAGAGCATTCATCACATGTTAAATATCCATTTAGCAGTTTTTGTTAAAACTCCAAAAGGCTCCTGCTCCCCAGAACCTTGCATGGGACGGATGGACGTGTCACACTCTTCACTCCTGTAATCCCCTAAATTGAGTTTTGAATTCGAACTTCCATTGTCTTTAATATAATTTATGATGTGCTCAATTCAATCCCATTGTTCATGGGCTCTTAATGTGTTACCCTAAGCACAAATATAACACCAACGCTCTCCAGCATCTGGGGCAGCCTTACTGTGACAGCCCACCACGAATAGAAACATGAGACCAGGAGAAGAGACGATTAAGCATGACAGTTAACGAAGGATGGGTTAGACACCAGGGACCTCATGTATAAACGGTGCGTACACACAGAAATGTCGCGTACTCCCGTTTCCATGCTCAAATCGCGATGTATAAAACCTAAACTTGCCGTAAAGCCACGCACATTTCCACGTTAACTCATACCTTGGCGTACTCAACTTCTCCGCTCGGTTTTGCAGACTGGCGGCACCCAGCGCCAAAGCAGTGCTACTGTTCCTGTGTGGTCACTCTTTCTTTCTTAGCTTCACATTCCTGACGCGGCTTTATAAATACACTGAAATTAACTGCATATTGTTTATTAGTGTAATGCGTCTGATTGTAATTAACCTGCAGCAATATAATGGTCCAGGGTATAGCCATAGCATTCCAAATACCATAACTGCTTTAGCGTTGTTACGCTCACTGCATCTTGTTCTTCTTTTTGCTGCTCCCGTTAAGGGTTGCCACCGCAGATCATCTTTTTCCATATTACTCTCACTGCACCACTCGGAGTATTTATATCACTGTATCTGAGTGGGGAATCACAGCAGCAGCTGATCGGAAAGAGAATTATCGGTATACAGTTTCAAGCACACACTACCTCAACCACGGCAAAAAGCGTCAAACCCTTTCCTGTACGGACCTCGCGTTTCAGAAACAGTTTCATCCCAAGAACTATAAACGCACTCAATCAGTCCATCAAGTGCTTCTTGTAGAACTGTGTATACTTATAAGTACAATCACCTCACTGTAAACTTACACTACAGTTATAATATTGCACAACCTGCGCTACTTTATAAAGCGCGAATGATGACGATATCATTTTTAAGATGAAATGCAGCAAAATATGTTGCTTATAGTATACAGATAAAACTTTAACTTCATTTAAATAATCTGCATTGTTAATAATTAAACATGTGAGGACACGGTGCCGCAGCGTATAGCTGGTTCATGGATAGCTCCTGCTTTGCGCTGTATTATTGCTGGTGCTGACGCGACACTGGAAGGATAGACGAATAGAATAATTAAACATGTACTACGAAGATATTTCAATGTTCCTTAAAAGTTTTGAAGAATCGGCGTTCTAAGCTTACAATGGCTTAACGTCTATTACAGAGCTGACTGTGTGGCGATTGGGTATTTGAAGAAAGAAAAGTACGTTTGAAAGAGACAGTACTTCTGTAATAAATTATTTCATCGAAGGTCGCGCATGGAGCAGCAAGCCTCTTGTGTGAGATATGAACAATCACTGCGCCACCGTGTTCCCATGTTTAATAACATGCTTTCATTCCTATCATCATGAAAATGATATCACGTATACATCTCAGTATTTTAATTATTCAGAGAGCTGTAATATCTCGAATGTAATGGATTCTGTGTCCTGTCGGAGAAAGAGAAAGAACAGAAGCATGTAGTGATTCACACACATAGAGCACATAGAAGATCAAATACAGAACAAAGCATTTAACATGCTACTTGAGAAACTAGTAAAATAAACGATTTTAAGATGAAGTTTATGATGTTCTACTTTAATGGCAAAATAAACTACGTGATTAAAGTGGAAATTTCGAGATTAAAGTTGACATTTCGTGCTTTTTTCCCACTGTGTGCCTATTATTTTTGTCTGTACCCTAATAAGCTTTCATATGACACTCAGACGGTGGGCTACGACTTGCCTTTTCACGGCGACTTTGATATGTGATTTCTTTTTTATTTAGGGCACTGTGCGACTTTGTGAACTTGATTTTTCGAGTTTCTCTGACACTCTGTCACTCGATCAACTTCCTTTTGTTGATTATATCACTGTTTAAACCAACAAATAGTACGTTTTTCCTTTGCCTCCACTTGGTATTCACTGAAATTCTTATATTTTCCCCTGTGCTTTTCCCATTGTCTTTTCACAGAAGGCTATTTATATTGATTTGCATATTCAAAGAGGTGTAATTCTGGGAGGAGTTGGGGCGGGACAGAAGGCGCATGCACATGCGTTACTTTTCACGCTGATTGGGATTTATGTAGTGGAAGAACGTGAAATTCGGAGGTGGGCTCCCCCATCTCTGGGACTGAGGTCACCGAGGTGGTCAAAAAACTCCTTGGTGGCAGGGCCCCGGGGGTGGATGAGATACGCCCGGAGTTCCTCAAGGCTCTGGATGTTGTAGGACTGTCTTGGTTGACACGCCTCTGCAACATCGCATGGACATCAGGGACAGTGCCTCTGGATTGGCAGACCGGGGTGGTGGTCCCCCTCTTTAAGAAGGAGGACCAGAGGGTGTGTTCCAACTACAGAGGGATCACACTCCTCAGCCTCCCTGGAAAAGTCTATTTGGGGGTTCTGGAGAGGAGGGTCCATCGGATAGTCGAACCTCGGATTCAGGAGGAACAGTGTGGTTTTCATCCTGATCGCGGAACAGTGGACCAGCTCTACACCCTTAGCAGAGTCCTGGAGGGTGCATGGGAGTTCGCCCAACCAGTCTACATGTATTTTGTGGACTTGGAAAAGGCGTTCGACCGTGTCCCTCTGGGAATCCTGTGGGGGGTACTCCGAGAGTATGGGGTATCGGAACCCCTGATAAGGCCTGTTCGGTCCCTGTACAACCGGTGTCAGAGCTTGGTCCGCATTGCCAGCAGTAAGTCGAACCCGTTTCCAGTGAGAGTTGGACTCCGCCAGGGCTGCCCTTTGTCACCGATTCTGTTCATAACTTTTATGGACAGAATTGCTAGGCGCAGCCAGGGTGTTGAGGGGGTCTGGCTTGGTGGACTCAGGATTGGGTCACTGCTTTTTGCAGATGATGTTGTCCTGTTTGCTTCATCAGGTCGTGATTTTCAGCTCTCTCTGGATCGGTTCGCAGCTGAGTGTGAAGCGGCTGGGATGGGAATCAGCACCTCCAAATCCGAGACCATGGTCCTCAGCCGGAAAAGGGTGGAGTGCCCTCTCAGGGTTGGGAGCGAGATCCTGCCCCAAGTGGAGGAGTTCAAGTATCTTGGGGTCTTGTTCACGAGTGAGGGAAGAATGGAGCGTGAGATCGACAGGCGGATGTGATGCGGGCTCTCCATCGGTCTGTCGTGGTGAAAAAGGAGCTGAGCCGTAAGGCAAAGCTCTCAATTTACCAGTCGATTTATGTTCCAACCCTCACCTATGGTCATGAGCTATGGGTAGTGACCGAAAGAACGAGATCGCGAATACAAGCGGCTGAAATGAGTTTCCTCCGCAGGGTGTCTGGGCTCTCCCTTAAAGATAGGGTGAGAAGCTCAGTCATCCGGGAGGGGCTCAGAGTAGAGCCGCTGCTCCTCCGCATCGAGAGGAGTCAGATGAGGTGGCTTGGGCATCTGATTAGGATGCCTCCTGGATGCCTCCCTGGTGAGGTGTTCCGGGCACGCCCAACCGGGAGGAGGCCCCGGGGAAGACCCAGGACACGCTGGAGGGACTATGTCTCCCGGCTGACCTGGGAACGCCTCGGGATTCTCCCGGAAGAGCTAGACGAAGTGGCCGGGGAGAGGGAAGTCTGGGCATCTCTGCTCAAGCTGCTACCTCCGCGACCCGACCTCGGATAAGCGGAAGAGAATGGATGGATGGGATGAAGAATGTGAAATTTTGCGTGCGTACAGATTCCTGCATCTGGATTTTTCTGTGCGTATGCACATTCCTGCTTTTGTGCTTACGCCATGTTATAGTGTGAGTTCTACGCACGGCGTTATACATGAGGCCCCAGGTGAATCAGAAGGCTCACGGAGACAAGATATTTAAACATGAAGACTTGAAAATGGCCGCTATGTCTCTCTGTATAATGAAGGAACACAGAAGTGGGTGGAATACAAAAATCTAGAAGAAATGACTTTGTGGAACTGACACGTGTGTGTCTTCTAGCCTTATTAAGGCACCAAGTTCAGTCACTAGCTAGCGTGTGGTCTTCAGGACAATAAACAACCCGAAGACTCTCTAGCATTTTTAATATATTGGCGAACTTGCAGAGGCATCAGCTAAAGTGGACCGGGACGGGTTGTATTGTTGTGGGGTTTAGATCAAGGATCAATATGCCTTGTGACTGTTTTTAGAACTATTGACTATTAAAACGGGGCAGCATGGTGGCACAGTGGTAGATCTTCTGCCTTGCAGTAAGTCCTTCCCGGGTCCTCCCTGCGTGGAGTTTGCATGTTCTCCCCGTGTCCGAGTGAGTTTCCTCCCACAGTCCAAAGACATGCAGGTTAGGTGCATTGGCGATACTAAATTGTCCCTAGTGTGTGCTTGGTGTGTGTGCCCTGCGGTGGGCTGGCACCCTGCCCGGGATTTGTTCCTGCTTTGCGCCCTGTGTTGGCTGGTATTGGCTCCAGCAGACCCCCTGTGTTAGGATAAGCGGGTTGGTCAATGACTGACTGACTGACTATTAAAAGGAGTTACAAGTGGCTTACACAGGCACTATTATTTTACAGGACGCTGCTTTTGTTTTTAATTTTGGCCTGCTTGCTTGCTTTTTCACTTGCCTTGTTTTTTAAGGACCAAGGACGCTGTGTATTTGAGGGAACGAAGGAAATAAGTTTTTGCTTTGGGACGTGGCGGCTCTGCTGGGCCTTTTGACTCGCCAAAGTCTAAACAAGTTTTAGGAAAAATCTTCAATGCCCCCAAACTTAAAGGAAACGAAGTAAACTCGCATGCTAGTGCATAAACGCTTTAAACGTATAAACATTTTAGCATTTAAATTTATATACAGTTTTAAGGCTCGTGAACATTTCAGATGATCAGATCAAAAGCAAGCTGTATTGTGTTAGTTAGGTTGAATTATAGAGAAGTTTTGAGAATTATGGTCAGCCCCTCTGCTGGTAAGTCAGACCGTATGTGGCTGTGTGTCAGTGGCTGATGACGCAACTGCCTTTGCTCACAGACTGTAACATTGGCCTGTATACACACATTCGAAATAGCATTTAAGTTTCTATGTCAATGCTTCCTCATGAATCAATATCTTAATTAATCAAGGTAAAACAACACGTACTATATCAGCTGGCTTTGAGCAATATAAAAATTTAAGGGTTCATTACTAAAGGCTTTAGCACTGTGCTTGCTGGCTCAAGGCCTCTCACCTGCTTCCAGCTCCATCAGCTTAGCTCCTATCAGTAAAGCTGTGTGCTGAGCTTACCAGCACAGCTGCCTATGATTTTAGTCTTACTGGATGCTGGTGTAACAAGCAAGTATTAATTGAACAGTTCAGTTTTTCATATGTGGGTCATCCTGGTTCCAACTTAATGATGAGAGCCGATCAATTAAAAGGCCTCCAATTTTTATTAGCTCAAGATTGGGAATGTGAGGATTGTAAAACATGATCAGATGATGGTCATCTCCAGGCCAGGCCAGTTGCTATTGTTCGTTATGAAAAGAATGATGATTGTTAGGGGAAAGACGTTTACAAGGCAAGGTAATTGTTATGAACACAGGTACAGCAAAAGGTCATTATTGTGAAGATACAGTTAGGTCCATAAATATTTGGACAGAGACAACTTTTTTCTAATTTTGCTTCTGTACTTTACCACAATGAATTTTAAATGAAACAACTCCGATGCAGTTGAAGTGCAGACTTTCAGCTTTAATTCAGTGGGGTGAACAAAACGATTGCATAAAAATGTGAGGCAACTAAAGCATTTTTTGAACACAATCCCTTCATTTCAGGGGCTCAAAAGTAATTGGACAAATTAAATAACTGGAAATCAAATGTTCATTTCTAATACTTGGTTGAAAACCCTTTGCTGGCAATGACAGCCTGAAGTCTTGACCTCCTGGACATCACCAGATGTTGGGTTTCCTCCTTTTTAATGCTCTGCCAGGCCTTTACTGCAGCGACTTTCAGTTGCTGTTTGTTTGTGGGCCTTTCTGTCTGAAGTTTAGTCTTCAACAAGTGAAATGCCTGCTCAGTTGGGTTAAGATCAGGTGACTGACTTGGCCATTCAAGAATTTTCCACTTCTTTGCTTTAATAAACTCCTGGGTTACTTTGGCTGTATGTTTTGGGTCATTGTCCATCTGTATCATGAATCAATTTGACTGCTTTATTTAGCTGGATTTGAGCAGACAGTATGTCTCTGAACACCTCAGAATTCATTCGGCTGCTTTTGTCCTGTGTCACATCATCAATAAACACTAGTGTCCCAGTGCCACTGGCAGCCATGCACACCCAACCCATCACACTGCCTACCTCCACCGTGTTTTACAGATAATGTGCTATGCTTTGGATAATGAGCTGTTCCACGCCTTCTCCCTACTTTTTTTCATGCCATCATTCTGGTAGAGGTTAATCTTGGTTTCATCTGTCCAAAGAATGTTTTTCCAGAACTGTGCTGGCTTTTTTAGATGTTCTTTAGCAAAGTCCAATCTAGCCCTTCTGTTCTTGAGACTTATGAGTGGCTTGCACCTTGCAGTGCACCCTCTGTATTTACTTTCATGCAGTCTTCTCTTTATGGTAGACTTGGATATCGATACGCCTACCCCCTGGAGAGTGTGGTTCACTTGGTTGGCTGTTGTGAAGGGGTTTCTCTTCACCATGGAAATGATTCTGTGATCATCCACCACTGTTGTCTTCCATGGACGTCCAGGTCTTTTTGCGTTGCTGAGTTCACCAGTGCTTGCTTTCTTTCTCAGGATGTACCAAACTGTAGATTTTGCCACTCGTAATATTGGAGCAATTTCTCGGATGGGTTTTTTCTGTTTTCGCAGCTTAAGGATGGCTTCTTTCACCTGCATGGAGAGCTCCTTTGACCGCATGTTGTCTGTTCACAGCAAAATCTTCCACATGCAAGCACCACACCTCAAATCAACTCCAGGCCTTTTATCTGCTTAATTGATAAGGACATAACGACGGACTTGTCCACACCTGCCCATGAAATAGCCTTTGAGTCAATTGTCCAATTACTTTTTGAGCCCCTGAAATGAAGGGATTGTGTTAAAAAAATGCTTTAGTTGCTTCACATTTTTATGCAATCGTTTTGTTCACCACACTGAATTAAAGCTGAAAGTCTGCACTTCAACTACATCTGAGCTGTTTCATTTAAAATTCATTGTGGTAATGTACAGAACCAAAATGAGAAAAAAGTGTCCAAATATTTATGGACCTAACTGTAAATGTAAAGTGAATGACGAGAATTACGTACGAAATGGGGATGTTTTGTGATTCGAACTGAAATAAAAATGAACCACACCCAAACCACTGGGCTCACTTCATGAACTGAGACAGGCTTTATCTGCTCTGCAATAAAGATCTAAATTCTGACTGCCTTTCTGAAGACTCTGCTCATTTTTCCTGAAGATTTCTCCACAGCAGTATCTTGTCCGAGAAGGACGTGTAGTCAAGTGCAGCTGTGGCACAAATTGAGTAGGACTGGCTGGAATCTGTCTCAGGCAAAAGTATGGTAGCTTGTTGTGTGAACGTACATCTTGCAGGTACCACAAAGCTGAATTTGTCTGCATGGGTTGAGTGAGAAGTGAGGTGCATGCAAGTGGCGAAAACATTTCAAAGTGCATGCATTTGCCTTCTCACCAAGAGCAAGTGACACTTGTAGAAGCTTCCATAGAAATCACACCAACTCCTGTGGCTGTGGTTGAGCATGAGCAGAGAGGACTGCTCAACACACACACACATACACACGCACACATTTCTTATAGTAAAAAGTCAGGTACATGTGCCGTCTAGTGTCTGAGGTTTAGCATCTGCAGAGCAGACTGCTCCATACACACACACACACACACACACACGCACACAGGTATTGTCCTGAATATGTCCTCTCCCCCAGTCCTTCCATCAAGATAGAATTGAGGGTGTAGAGGTGATTGGACCACTAGGGTCAAGTGACCATAATGTAATACAATTCTCAATATTTTGTAAGAGTGCAGATGCAAAGACTAAAATTGTTACGTTGAACTTTGGTAGGGCTAATTTTGAGCAGATTTGAAAAGTCTAAGGAAGGTGGACTGGGATAAGCTTTTAAGTGTGGAGACAGTCGAGGAGCAGTGGAACAGGTTTAAAAATGTTTTACATGTAATGCAGGACAGATACAGACCTAAATTTGGAATTAATAGGAAATTAAAAAAACTCCACAGTGAATTAATAAATATTTAAAAAAGAAGTTGCAAAGGAAAAAACAGATGAATAAGGCATATAAAACTAATGACTGCAAAGTGAAACGAAGAGCGTATGAGAACATGAGGACAACCATTAAGAAGGATATCAGGGAGGCTAAAAGACAGTTGGAGAGGAATATAGCAGATAAGGTGAAAGACGACCCTAAGAGATTCTTTCAGTATTTTAGTAGTAAAAGAACAGTCAAGGAGGAGGTGAAGTGCATCAGGAATAGTAAAGAGAGTTAAAAGATACAGACAGTGAAATAGCGGAGGCCCTAAACTTACATTTTTCTGAGGTCTTCACAAGTGAGCAAGTGGATAACCTCAGAGCAGTAACAGGGACTACTAAGGAGGTACTGAGGGATTTGGAAATTGTAGAAGGAGAAGTGCTGCTCTGATTAAATAAGCTGAAATCAAACAAATCACCAGGACCAGATACTATTTATCCTCGAGTTCTTAAGGAGGCTAGCGAGTACAGATATAAACCCTTGACACATAGTTTTAGGAAGTCACTGTGCACTTCAGAGATTCCGAAGGACTGGAAAATGGCAAATATCATCCCATTATATAAAAAGGATGACAGGGCAGATCCAAGCAACTACAGGCCAGTAAGCTTAACATGCATCACAGGAAAATTAATGGAAGGAATTATTAAAGATAAGATTGAGCAACACCTGGCAAGAACAGAACAGTCAGCATGGGGTCAGAAGAGGGAGGTCGTGTTTTACTAACATGCTGGAATTCTATGAGGAGGCAACAAAAGGATACGACCAGAGTGGAGCAGATGATATTATTTATCTGGACTTTCAGAAAGCATTTGATAAGGTGCCACATGACAGGGTGGGCATCAAACTAAATGAAGTGGGAGTTCAGGGTGTGGTGTGTAGATGGGTGCAGAATTGGCTCAGACACAGGAAGCAGAAGGTGACGGTGTGAGGAACCTCATCAGAATTGGGTGATGTTAAGAGTGGTGACCAGCAGGAGTCAGTGCTGGGGCCACTGTTATTTTTAATATATAGAAATGATTTAGATAGGAATATAAGTAACAAGCTGGTTAAGTGTGCAGATGATACCAAACTGGGTGGATTAGCAGTTTACTTGGAATCCGTTATATCATTACAGAAAGACTTGGACAGCATACAGACTTGGGCAGATTTGTGGCAGATGAAATTTAATGTCAGTAAATGTAAAGAATTACACATAGGAAGTAAAAATATTAGGTTTGAATACACAATGGGCGGTCAGAAAATCAAGAGTACACCTTATGAGAAGGATTTAGGAGTCATGGTGGACTCTAAGCTATCGACTTCCCGACAGTGTTCAGAAGCCATTAAGAAGGCTAACAGAATGTCAGGTTATATAGCGCCTTGATGTGTGCAGTACAAGTCGCAGGAGGTTCTGCTCAACCTTTATAACACACTGGTGAGACCTCATTTGGAGTCCTGTGTGCAGTTTTGGTCTCCAGGCTACAAAAAGGACATAGCAGCACAAAAGAAGGTCCAGAGGAGAGCGACTAGGCTGATTCAGGGCTACATTGGCTGAATTATGAGGAAAGATTAAAAGAGCTGAGCCTTTACAGTTTAAGCAAAAGAAGATTAAGAGGAGACCTGACTGAAGTGTTTAAAATTATGAAGGGAATTAGTGCAGTGGATTGAGACTGTTATTTTAAAATGAGTTCATCAAGAACACAGGGACACAGTTGGAAACTTGTTAAGAGGAAATTTCACACAAACATTAGAAAGTTTTTCTTTACACAAAGAATGATAGACACTTGGAATATGCGACCAAGTAGTGTGGTAGACAGTAAGACTTGATGTTTTTTTTGGATGATATAAGTTGGGCTGAAGGGCCTGTTCTCATTTAGAGTGTTCTAAAGTTCTAATCACAGGGGCGTCCCGGCCAAGCAAGGACCCCAGCCATTTGCCACACTGTCTAACGACACCAGTCAAGCATGGACAAGGTTTGCACAACATCCACCTTCTGACCGGACACCCAAACGAGTAACTAAAGAAATGTAACATTACTGTCTAACTGCAAAAGAGCATACGCCGTGACGAGTTACGTGTTGTATATCCGTAGACCACAATGCTCATCTAAACTCGATTCACTATTGTTATGTCACATAGTGATGCAATAGTCAAAATTAAAGAAAGATAATCGTAGCAGATAGATGCACCTCCCAAACATTTGGATCCCAGTAGCTGTGGTGGTCTTCGTTTCTATGTGTCTATTTGTCTGTTGTAGTGCTCATTACAACATTAAAATTAATTATTAATCTTCAGTTACCTTCTGCTGCTGAGCTCCTGAATGATTAACTGCGATTTTAACTTTGTGTTTTCTTTCAGCATCCCATCCGTCTTTTGTTCACTACCTTTTGCTCTCTAACTGAAACCCCGACTGCAGTTTCAAATGTGTGGACTGGAGGAATTGGGGGGAACGGGTGTTTTTGAGTGGAGCCTTGGCTGTGAAGGATTTATGTTCACTGCACACTTTCTGACGCACATTCCTGTTTGACAATCCCTGTGAAACAAGCAAGCAGATAACACAGCAACCCAGCAGAATCTGTCATCAGACATGGACTAGGTTGGAGAGCGGACATCGGGAGAAAGTCGTCACTAGTGTTGCAGAAACTCCATTTCTCTGATTTAGCTCACACCTTACAGTGTCCTTACAGTGTAACCAGGGGTCATCGGTTGTTTTGGGGTCTTTCAACATCATACACCCTCACCTAAGCGACCCATCCAGGGGTGATCAGCCCCTGACTGGTGTCTATGGAGGTTATGTGGTCAACAGATTGTTCCTTTTGATTCACAGCCATCTTGATGCTATTTCAGCAGCATCAGTGATGGTCCTGATAGCTCTCTTATTGTGCAGCACCCCCTATCCTTAGCAGCCGACCTCAAAGGGGTAGCAAGGGGTCTTCCATCCCCTGCTTCAGCATTCGCCTACGAGCTCCTCATACTTAGCTCTCTTCCTCTTGAAACGCTTCTCCCATCCGGTCTTCACATGGGACAATCAATTGCAGCAGGACCACCTGCCTTGACTATTGTGACATAAGAACCATGTCAGGCATGAGTTTGGTCACAGTGATGGTTTCTGGAAATTTTGGCTGTCTTCCCAAGTTGACCTTCAATTACCCATCTCGGGCTGTTGCCAGAAGCCCCCCTGTTGGGTACGTGTGCTGTTGCGGCTTCTTTGTTTCATGATTTACTAGTTATTGGTGCCTAAGAGAGATCCCTGTATTGATGGCCTCTGCAATAGATAGATAGATAGATAGATAGATAGATAGATAGATAGATAGATAGACAGACAGACAAGACAGACAGACAGACAGACAGACAGACAGACAGACAGACAGACAGACAGACAGACAGACAGACAGACAGACAGACAGATAGATAGATAGATAGATAGATAGATAGATAGATAGATAGATAGATAGATAGATAGATAGATACTTTATTAATCCCAAGGGGAAATTCAGATACTCCAGCAGCAGCATACTGATGAAGAAACAATATTAAATTAAAGAGTGATAACAATGCAGGTATACAGACAGACAATAACTTTGTATAATGTTAACGTTTACCCCACCAAGTGGAATTGAAGAGTCACATAGTGTGATGGAGGAACGATCTCCTCAGTCTGTCAGTGGAGCAGGACGGTGACAGCAGTCTGTCGCTGAAGCTGCTCTTCTGTCTGGAGATGATCCTGTTCAGTGGATGCAGTGGATTCTCCATGATTGACAGGAGTCTGCTCAGCGCCCGTCGCTCTGCCACAGATGTCAGACTGTCCAGCTCCGTGACTACAATAGAGCCTGCCTTCCTCACCAGCTTGTCCAGGCGTGAGGCGTACTTCTTTTTTATGCTGCCTCCCCAGCACACCACCGCGTAGAAGAGGGCGCTCGCCACAACCGTCTGATAGAACATCTGCAGCATCTTATTGCAGATGTTGAAGGACGCCAGCCTTCTAAGGAAGTATAGTCGGCTCTGTCCTCTCTTGCACAGAGCATCAGTATTGGCGGTCCAGTCCAGTCCAGTTTATCATCCGGCTGCACTGCCAGGTATTTATAGGTCTGCACCCTCTGCACACAGTCACCTCTGATGATCACGGGGTCCATGAGGGGCCTGGTCCTCCTAAAATCCACCACCAGCTCCTTGATTTTGCTGGTGTTCAGGTGTAGGTGGTTTGAGTCGTACCATTTAACAAAGTCCTTGATTAGGTTCCTACACTCCTCCTCCTGCCCACTCCTGATGCAGCCCACGATAGCCGTGTCGTCAGCGAACGTTTGCACGTGGTAGTAACCCTCAACACCCGGTTTGTGGCACCTCCGATAATGCCCCTCTCCCAGGGCTTTTGAGCAACAACTTAGAATATATCCCTGGGATTCCCAGGGGTTTCTGTCAGTCCCCAGGAGAAGAGATTATTTGGGTTGGGGAGGCTGATTGGATAAGAAATGTAATCCAGTGTGGCTCAGCTTTCCAAAAATCTTCCGGTCCATTACCTGCTCCCATCAATTCCAGACCCCTGGCTGTCGCATGCCAACCAACCTGCAGGTTTGGGTTTCCTCCGTCTTCCTCGACCAGCCAGCATCTTGTCACACCGAGGTCTTGGGGTGCTACCAGTACAATGTCCCACAGCCGCGCTTCAGCATGCTCAACTGCCTCCTGAGCCTTCCACTTCCTAACCGTCTTCTCCTTTATACAGAAGACCTTAGTATCACTCGATTCTCTTTACATCAGCACCTCTCTTGCCCGAGTAACCATAAACTCTTCCTACAGGCTACTTACTGAAGTGGAGTCACAGCTTGTTCTTACCCCCATATTAGGCAATGTTGCTTAGACTACAAGAAGGCCCAACCACCTACTCAAGCCCTCAACAGTGGTCAGTGGAACATCATAAACCAGCAGCAACCAAATCAGCTGTTGCAGGATGCCAGGCTGGTAAATCCAGGCTCTGAACTTTCCTGGCAGCCCTGACTTGTCCACCACTAAAAGGCAGGTTCCCAACTCTCTGCCGGTCTCTTGGAGTGCAGCCGTGTCTCTCAATGTGCAAAACAACATGTCTTCCTTTCTCCCTGCCTTCCCCTCAGTCATGATATCTCACCTCCAAATTCCAATCTTATCTTGGCCGTGTTTGAGGTCAGCCATAATTTAATGTCGAGCTAGCTAGGGCAATGCCAATTCCTCCAGTGCACATCTAAATTTACAACTTCATATCTCGATTATGAAACAGTATCAGGCCCTATCTTTGGAAGGACAAAGATACCACACTGTATTAATTTATTTTTGCACCACGTCTAGAAATTAAATCAATAACAAATGCTCCATAAAGACATCACGGCATTTGATGAAAAATAATATTTCATATTCAAGACAAGTTAATGGGATTTGATTTAGGAATAAACATTTAATGAAGGTGATAATAGAGTCATGAGTGAGAAATTATAGATTGCAATTTGAACACTCATGCTTCAAATTAATGCCGCCCTTGGGACCGTTATTTCTTCAGGCTAATGTATTCCGCATTCAGGTTGGCGAGATGTAAACTTAGGGCTCACATTTTCACAAAGTAAAAATGTAATTGGGAATTAAGAAATGGCGCGCTTTCATTTCCGGAGGCATCAAAACAAATGACGCATAGGCGGCAAGACAAATAACTTACCTAGAATAGAAAAATGTCTCAGATATATAGTAGATTTGGAATAATGGGTAACGCTCTTTCTCCAGAGTCTTTTGGTTTCTTCCATCATTTCCTTAAGACAGCCATAACGGTCTTGAGTGAGTGCCGTGCCAGTGGTTGGCATTACATCCAGGACTGGTACCAACTCTGTGACCAGAACAGGAATCCAATGTATATGAACATAAATGGATGGATAGATAAAAGGTGGACAGGTGAATGGATGGATGAATTGATAGATGGCTTTACGTGAATGCATAAAGATAAATGACGGCATAAAGGAAACTGCAATATAAAAAATCTAAATGAGTTGATGGGCTACCATGAGCCACCAGAATAGATTCAACATGACTTGGCATGGATTCTCTGATTGTGCATGTTATGATTGAGAGTACCAAAGCACCTCCAAAACTGAGGGGGAAATCCCATTAAAAACCCCAGCTAAATACAGACAGGGCCACACAGAATCTTTATACAATAAAAGACTTGTTGTCACAAAAATTATCTCTAAGTATTCTGAACTAGGGGTCCAAATCACTAAAGAGTTCTAAAAGCACCTTCAAAAATTAGGAGGAAATCCCACTAAAAACCCTGGCAGATTACAGAAAGGGCCATGTAGAATCTTTATACAATAAAACATTTATTATGGCAAAAATGCTCTGTAAACAATCCGCAGAACATACTTTTCTGAGCTAGGAGTCCCAAACACTAAAGAGTTCTAAAAGCACCCTCAAAAATGAAACGGAAAACCCACTAAAAACCCTGGCTAATTACAGAAAGGACCACATAAAATATTTATACAATAAAAAAATTATTATGACAAAAATGCTCTGTAAGTACTCCAAAGAGCACACTGTTCTGAAATAGGAGTCCCAAGCACTAAAGACTTCTAAAAGCACCCTGAAAAATGAAGGGGAAATTCCATGAAAAACCCTGGCTAATTACAAAATGGGCCATGCAGAATCCTTATAGAATAACAGATTTATTACAACAAAAATGCTCTGTAAGTATGCCGTATAACACACTTTTCTGATCTCGGACTCCCAAGCACTAAATAGTTCTAAAAGCACCCTGAAAAATGAAAGGGAAATCCCACTTAAAACTTTGGCTAATTACAGAAAGGGACACAAATTAATATTTATACAATAAAAAAATATAACAAAAATGCTCTGTAAATACTTTGTAGAGCACACTGCTTTGATCCAGGAGTCCCAAGCACTACAGATTTCTAAAAGCAACCTCAAAAATGAGGGGGAAATCCCATGAAAAACCCTGGCTAGATACAAAAATGGCAATGTAGAATCTTTATACAATAAAAGATTTATTATCACAAAAATGCTCTGTAAATTCTCTGTAGAGCACACTGTTCTGAACTAGAAGTCCCAAGAACTAAAGAGTGCTAAAAACACCTTCAAAAATAGATAGATGAATGGATGGAAGGATGAACAACCAGGCAAACCTGGGGATGCTGCTGGAAGAGGTGCTTGGTGAGGTCAGCAGGGGACACTGATCCTGTAGTCTGCATGTTGAGCCCAATACCTCACTGAAGTAATGGGGACACTGTGCTGTAAAATGGTGCCATCCTTCAGAGGAGATGTACAAATGAGGTCCTAACTCTATGAGGTCATCATACATCTATTGAAAAGGGTAAGGAGAGCTAAATGGCCCATCACAACCCTGTTCACACTGGCCCCGTAAGTATCTCTCTCACCCCTTTACCTCCTAATAGCTAAATGGTACTGGGGCAAGAATGACTGCAGTTGCATCACACATGGGGATAATGCACATTAGTATGGGGTGAAATGGCTACCTACTATATAATAAACAGATAGATAGGGAAGGCACTATATAATACAAGTGATGATAGATAGATAGATAGATAGATAGATAGATAGATAGATAGATAGATAGATAGATAGATAGATAGATAGATAGATAGATAGATAGATAGATATGAAAGGCACTATACGATATGTAGATAGATATTTGATATGAAAAATAATATATAATACATAACTAGCTAGCTAGATCAGGGCTATGACTGGCCATTTTAGGATTGCCACCTTTTCACTCTACTGTCACTTTAACCTTGTGTCTGCAATCATTGTCCTATTAAGAAGCAGGACCACATTGGGTAAAATAGGCTGGCCAGGGTGGATTTCATGTGATCCCTGAGCTTCTAGCGGATCCATGAAGCTGATGTGCTTTGACTTTATTTGATCCTCATTCTTATGTTAGTGGTAACCATTGCACTTTTCAGTTGCAATCTTGAAGGTTGTTATTTCAGAGGGTAAAAAATATAGAAGACCCTGTCACTTTAAGAGCTTTGGAATAGATAGATAGATAGATAGATAGATAGATAGATAGATAGATAGATAGATAGATAGATAGATAGATAGATAGATAGATAGATAGATAGATAGATAGATTAGATAGATAGATAGATATGTGAAGGCACTATATGATAGATAGATAGATAGATAGATAGATAGATAGATAGATAGATAGATAGATAGATAGATAGATAGATAGATAGATAGATAGATAGATAGATAGATAGATAGATAGATAGATAGATAGATAGATAGAAAGGCATTATATAATAGATAGATAGGTAGTGTGGGATATAGCCCGGACACAGACAGATGGACATCATTTTGTCACCCAGCACACGTTTATTTACAATATTTACAAGTCAATAAGTAAAGCACAATCCCCAGTGCCACTGCACCAATCACCCTAGTCCAGGCCAAAACCACACTTTGCCTTCTATTTTTCGGACTGTCTCCGTCTCTCTCCACTCGACCTTGTCCTCTTCCACCTGACTCCAGCCTTGAATGAAGGGAGACAGCCCCTTTTATAATCACCCGGATGTGCTCCAGGTGTTTCCCGGCAATCTTCCACCAACAAGCCCCAGTGTGGCGGAAGTGCCAGCTGCATCCCCGGAAGCACTTCGGGTGTCCCTGCTCCTCTTCCCCCCAGAACTTCCTGGTGCTGAGGTGCAGGGCTGCCTAGGCATCCGGGCACCACCTGGCGGGTGACCACGGGCCCCTACAGGGTTGAGCTTCAAAGCTCCGCACCTGTGGCCCCCAAAGCAACCAGGGCAGTTGCCCCCCTCGTGGTCTGGAGGAGGTGTGAGCCCTCCTCTGGTCCTCTTGGGCGTCCCATAGATAGATAGATAGATAGATAGATAGATAGATAGATAGATAGATAGATAGATAGATAGATAGATAGATAGATAGATAGATAGATAGATAGATAGATAGATAGATAGATAGATAGATAGATAGATAGATAGATAGATAGATGTGCAGCATTTTTCTTAATGGCACTCAGCTTTGTCTTCATTCTCTCCTCCACTTCAGCAGGGTCCAGAATACACCCCACAACTGAGCCTGATTCGGTGGTCCTCTCTTGAAGTGATGTCACCATCTCAGCACAGCACACTGACCATCAAAGAGTTGTAGAAGATATGAAGGAAGTCACTACTCACAATAAAGGACCGTAGTCTCCTAAGGAAGAAGAGCCTGCTCTGCCCTTTCTTAAATGCTTTCTCTAAGTCATGAGACCACTCCAAGCTGTCATTGATGTGAGCCTTCAAGTACTTGTAGGAGTGGACCCCCTCTACTTCCACTCTTTGCGTATTGTCCAGACACCAAGGCTTTGTAGTTTGCCGATAGTTTTGCTGATGTTAAATTGCAGACAGTTCTCAAAGTTCTTGCCCTGACTCCTCTCTTCTGTCTTATCCCCCTAATCATCCATCCATTTACGAACCCGCTGAATCCGAACACAGGGTCACGGGGGTCTGCTGGAGCCAATCCCAGGCAGGGTGCCAACCCACCGCAGGACACACACAAACACACCAAGCACACACTAGGGCCAATTTAGAATCGCCAATCCACCTAACCTGCATGTCTTTGGACTGTCGGAGGAAACCGGAACACCCAGAGGAAACCCATGCAGACATGGGGAGAACATGCATACTCCACGCAGGGAGGACCTGGGAAGCGAACCCAGGTCCCCAGGTCTCCCAACTGTGAGGCAGCAGCGGTATCCGTTGCGCCACCGTGCCGCCCTCCCCCTAATCAATACCGCCATAAGTGCAGAATCATTTAATAGTGAAGAGTAAAGCAGACAGGCCTTTTCCTTGTGGTGCTCCTGTGTTGCTCACACAGTCCTTGAGTCTCACAGATGGTGGTCTGCCTTACTGATAGTCCATCATCAGGACACCACAGGCTCACCCACCTACAGATCTCTGTCAGGGATGACTGGATGGCACTAAAGGCACTGGAGAAATCACAAATGTCATCCTCACAGTGCGGCCAGATTTGTCCAGCCATGTGGAGCAGACAGGTCACTGCATCCCCCACTCCAGTCTTTGTCCAATAGACAATACCACAAGAGGACCCGTATAGTTCAGGACCAGCCTCTCAAGGGTTTTCATAATGTAAGACATAAGAGTAACTATTCCGTAGTCATGAGGTGAAGAGGTGCCCACCTTCCAGGGCAGGATGTTCTTCACAACAGTGTCACTTTCTGGTGCCTTAATGACACACTGAACAGGTGACAGAGGACACCATAAAGTTGGTCAGCACAGTCCTTAAGAACTCAAGTGACTGATGCCACCTGGTCCTTCATCTTTTCCTGTGTGATGTTTGCTAAGTTGTCTCCTTACTTGGTCTTCAGGTATGATGGGTTGACTCACAACTTGCAAAATCCAACTTGTGCGCCTCAAATACACACACAGCAAGCTACAGCAGAGTTTAACACACACGTCATTCATTTCTTTAATAGCATTTTGTCTTGACACGATGGCAGACTTTATATCTCCGGCAATAGAACTTCACCCTTGGACTGTCTTAAAGTCTGCATGAATTAATTCCACGTCCACCAATGAATACGATGGAGTTGATAACTGACAGAATGATTACAAAGGCTGTGTGCCTAATCATCCATCCATCCATCCATTTCCTAACCCGCTGAATCCGAACATAGGGTCACGGGGGTCTGCTGGAGCCAATCCCAGCCAACACAGGGCACAAGGCAGGAAACAATCCCGGGCAGGGTGCCAACCCACCGCAGGACACACACAAACACACCCACACACCAAGCACACACTAGGGACAATTTAGAATCGCCAATCACCTAACCTGCATGTCTTTGGACTGTGGGAGGAAACCGGAGCGCCCGGGAGGAAACCCACGCAGACACGGGGAGAACATGCAAACTCCATGCAGGGTGGACCTGGGAAGCAAACCCGGGTCTCCTAACTGCGAGGCAGCAGCGCTACCACTGCGCCACCGTGCCGCGTGTGCCTAATCATTCAAATGTATTTTTAAACGCCATCAAAAAAATGGAAAGGTCGTTGGTCCAAATGACATACCTGTGGAAGCATGGAGATGTTTAGGAGAGATGGAAGTGGAGTTTCTAACCAGATAGTTTAATGGAATCTTGGAAAGTGAGAGGATACCCTAGGAGAGGAGAAGAAGTGTACTGGTGTCGATATTTAAGAATAAGGGGGATATGCAGAGCTGTAGTAACTACAGGGGAGTAAAACTGATGAGCCACAGCATGAAGTTATGGGAAAGAGTAGTGGAAGCTCAGTTAAGAAGTGAGGTGATGATTAGTGAGCAACAGTGTGGTGTCATGCCAAGAAAGAGCACCACAGATGTGATGTTTGTTCTGAGGGTGTTGATGGAGAAGTTTAGAGAAGGCCAGAAGGAGTTGCATTGCGTCTTTGTGGACCTGGAGAAAGCATATGACAGGGTGATTGAGAGGAGCTGTAGTATTGTATGAGGAAGTCGGGAGTGGCAGAGAAGTACGTAAGAGTTGTACAGGATATGTACGAGGGAAGTGTGACCGTGGTGAGGTCTGCGGTAGGAGTGATGGAGGTGGGATCACATCAGGGATCTGCTCTGAGCCCTTTCTTATTTGCAATGGTGATGGACAGGTTGAGAGACGAGATTCGACAGGAGTCCCCATGGACTCTGATGTTTGCCAATGACATGGTGATCTGTAGTGATAGTAGTGTCACGCTTGGGTCACAGAATTGCACAGAAAAACAGAGGAGGTTGAAGAGACTGGAACTTTATTCAAACACTGCAAACAAACATTTGTCTTTTTAAAAGGTTTTAAACGTGCTCCTTGACAGGATAGAGTTGACACTTCCATTTCTCAATTAAAAGTAAGCACAGGTATCTTCTTCTTCGAAGGAGTATGTGTCAGGAGCAGGAAAAGTCTGAGAGAGAGAAGGAGAAGCAAAACAATCAATTCCAAACTGACAGAAGCCCGTACACACTTTTTAAGTAAGCGGAATACCGCGTGAGAGGTTTATTACGCGACAGAGCTGTCAGAAAGGTAAGGAGGAATGTGAAGGTAGTCTGTCAACGTTTTTCAGGGGTTTTCCCAGCAGCGTCTGTATTCTCTGGAGGGGCGATCAGCTCCGCAGCTCACAGTAGGGAGCAGGTTGAGGAGAGATCTGCTCTAGGGAGGAGTGGAATGAAGGTCAGTAGGACCACCAAGACAGAATACATGTGTGTGAATGAGAGGAAGGTCAGTGGAATGGTGAGGATGCAGGGAGTAGAGTTGGTGAAGGTGGATGAGTTTAAATACTTGGGATCAACAGTACAGAGTAACGGGAATTGTAGAAGAGAAGTGAAGAAGAGAGTGCAGGCAGGGTGGAGTGGGTGGAGAAGACTGTCAAGAGTGATTTGTGACAGACGGATATAAGCAAGAGTGAAAGGGAAGGTCTACAGGACGGTAGTAAGACCAGCTATGTTATATGGGCTGGAGATGGTGGCACTGACCAGAAAGCAGGGGACAGAGCTGGAGGTGGAAGAGTTAAAGATGTTAAGATTGGCATTGGGTGTGACGAGGATGATCAGGATTAGAAATGAGGACATTAGAGGGTCAGCTCAGGTTAGACAGTTTGGGAGACAAAGTCAGAGAGTCAAGATTGCGTTGGTTTGGACATGTGCATAGGAGAGATGCTGGGTATATTGGGAGAAGGGTGCTAAGGATAGAGCTGTCAGGGAAGAGGAGAAGAGGAAGGCCTAAGAGGAGGTTTATGGATGTGGTGAGAGAGGACATGCAGGTGATGGGTGTAACAGAGCAAGATGACGAGGACAGAAAGATATGGAGGAAGATGATCCACTGTGGCGACCCCTAACGGGAGCAGCCGAAAGAAGAAGAAGAAGATGATCATCTCAACAGACTTATGTCTGTAAATAGTTAATTTGTTCAGCAAAGTTGCTTTCCCATTTTTAGAAGCTGCTGCCTGCCTCTTTGGACTACAGTACAGCTAATTTTTCTTCATTGGCAATTGCACCCAAATTGGCTTCAGACTTGAAAGCTGGAGGATTTTATTGCTTTATTACATGCTCCTGGAGCTTTATGTGTGAGAAACTAATACTTTCACAGATTACATTCAATGCACTTGGAAAGAAAGACAGAGAGAGAGAGAAGGAGAGAGAGAGCGAGAGAGAGAGAGAGAGCGTTCATTTTATTATTATTATTATACAAAATATGACAGTATCATTTACATACTATTTAACACTGCGCACATTCCAGCATGACACCCACAAGGAGGCAGAGAGGGCATAAAACGTGCCTTCTTGTCACAAACATGGATTGTTTTGTATCACTTAGATATAAATTCAATTTATTTTTAATAAACAGTCCAAAGAAGACACCACGGACTACTTTACTTAACATCAATTTGTACGTAGAAATGATGCACACAGAGATGGAGAAAATATTTTTCAAAAACATAATCAATGGAGTAAAGACGAAAAATGGAGCCTAAATGATTTTATCATAACATCTAAGTGCTTCTGACTTGCAATTGAATTTGTCGTCCTAACAAAAGATAAATTGGGAATTGTAATGAAAGATCTGCCTAGTTGGCTGAGAAATGATGATTACGGTCCATTACAAATACACTCAGGTCTGGAACCAATTCTTTAATTTTGCAGAATACCACATTCTACACTCACATTTGTTCTCTCTGTGATGTTTTTATTGTAAACCACTGCTAACACTTTATGTGGCATTGCTTCCTATTACAAACAAAATGTCAGGAATTAAAAAATACGCAATTTGAATGACCAATCGATGCCCACATTTTAAAAATATGCAGAGTGACCTTCGACTGCAATGTTTGGTCACTGTGTCCCCCACTTTGCCCCCCTGTTCACAGTGATTGATGCCCATTCTTAAAGGCAGATTTCCTCCACGTGCTTCACATTCGTTTGATAAGACTTTCAGATTGTGGCACTGATTGTCAGAGGGATTGAGATCAGGGCTATGACTGGCCATTCTAGGACTCACTCCACGCTCACTTTAACCTTCTGTCTGCAACCATCGTCCCATTAAGACTCAGGGCCACATTGGGTTAAACGGGTCGTACAGGGATGATTTCATGTGAGCTTCCATTGGAGTCATGAATTTTGAATTTGATGTGCTTTGACTTTATTTGATCCTCAGTCTTGTTTGTGGTACCCACTGCACTTTACAGTCGCAATCTTGTAAGAAGCTATTTCAGAAGGAGCAAAATCTAGAGAGACCCCATCACTGAAAGAGTTTTGGGATTAAATGATAGATAGATAGATAGATAGATAGATAGATAGATAGATAGATAGATAGATAGATAGATAGATAGATAGATAGATAGATAGATAGATAGATAGATAGATAGATAGATAGATAGATAGATAGATAGATAGATAATTTAATTTTAATTTTTAAAGTAACCTTTATTGTAAACAGTAACAAAAACATTAACAAAACAATATACACAGTCAATTTACATAAAAAACCAAGTGTCAGAATAAACAAAACAGCCATACATCCGACCCCTGCTACTCCCCCTTTAAACTCCTCCTACTCCACACATTAAGAATAAAATCAACAGTGAGTAATTCATTATAAAACAAAGACCACTTTTACTCCCCCTTTAGATAGATAGATAGATAGATAGATAGATAGATAGATAGATAGATAGATAGATAGATAGATAGATAGATAGATAGATAGATAGATAGATAGATAGATAGATAGATAGATAGATAGATATGAAAGGCACTATATGATAGATAGATAGATAGATAGATAGATAGATAGATAGATAGATAGATAGATAGATAGATAGATAGATAGATAGATAGATAGATAGATAGATAGATAGATAGATAGATAGATAGATAGATAGATAGATAGATAGATAGATAGATAGATAGATAGATAGAGTGAAAGGAAAGTCTACAGGACGGTAGTGAGACCAGCTATGTTATATGGGCTGGAGACGGTGGCACAGGAGACACAGCTGGAGGTGGCAGAGTTAAAGATGCTAAGATTGGCATTGGGTGTGACGAGGATGGACAGGATTAGACATGAGGACATTAGAGGGTCAGCTCAAGTTGGACGGTTGGCAGACAAAGTCAGAGAGGCAAGATTGCGTTGGTTTGGACATGTGCAGAAGAGAGATGAGGGGTATACTGTGAGAAGGGTACTAAGGATAGAGCTGTCAGGTTAGAGGAAAAGAGGAAGGCCTAAGAGAAGGTTTATGGATGGTGGTGAGAGAGGACATGCAGGTGATGGGTGTAACAGAACAAGATGACGAGGACAGAAGGGTATGGAAGAAGATGATTCGCTGTGGCAGCCCCTAACGGGAGCAGCCAAAAGAAGAAGATAGATAGATAGATGTGAAAGGCACTATATAATAATAGATAGATAGATAGATAGATAGATAGATAGATAGATAGATAGATAGATAGATAGATAGATAGATAGATAGATAGATAGATAGATAGATAGATAGATAGATAGATAGATAGATAGATAGATAGATAGATATGAAAGGCACAGGTCATGCATGTCCATAATAGCCCAAGGGCTCAGTTGTTCCTTTGTAAAAGTGACAATGACAATAAAGATCTATCTATCTATCTATCTTGATGGTAATTACCCGCTGACCCAGGTGATGGCGCTGTGTGCTAATTCCTTCTCTTTGTCTCCCTCTGAGAACTGGATGACTGACAGCCCTACCATCTCTGATGTCACTTCTGGTGTCCGCCCTCTTAGACCCGCCCCTTCCTGCAGGAAGCACATAAGACTGAAAGTTTGTCTGTTTTAGTCAGTTCAGCTTTGAACTCGTGTCTGGAAAGCCATTACTTTGTTGTTCCTCATTTGAAAGTTTATTCTTTTCTTCTTTTTTTTTAACAATATACAGGTATGGCATGCCCAACCCTTTTTTTATTTGACCTTTTTGTTATATAGTATTAAACAGATAGACAGATATGATAGGGACTATACAGTATATTAGACAGATACACAGATATATGTTAAAACGTGTTATATGTCACTCTGCAGATCATTCTGCTAAGTAACAAAATTGTATTAAGTAAATTCCTGTTTTAATTAAATCCATCATTTTATTGTGAAGTTTTTTTCCCTCTCTCTCTAATTCAGAAATGTCAGATGCTCCACATATTTAAAAATAATGTATTGCCCATTTTTGACCCACATAATATACAAAATGAACAGAAAGTGGATTAAAACTAAACCTTACTGCCACTGCTTCATTTTCTGCACACCCTTTCAGAATACATTTGAAGGTTAAAATCTGTTGTAACACAAAGGGGCCTTAGGGCAATTTTGAAGACGCAGTAGGTGACTGAAGTGCGATTTGAAAGTGCCGTGCCGGCAGTTTACACATTTTGTTTTCTGCTCTGCTCAGCCACAGGGTCTCGCCACCTCTCCAGTAGAACTAATTGCTGCAATTTAAAGCATTTTAGAAGCAAAAACAGCTTTCAAAGTGTGACAGTGAAAATTAGCCTGCTTTAAATTTGGTTGATTTAAGGAAATCAAATGGTAATGAAAATAAAAATCAAAGAATAAAAAAATCAAGGAATTTTGGAGGGGGATTATGGATGCAAAATTAAGAGCGAGACAAAGGGAAAGAAAGAAAGAAAAGTAAAATATTATGATGCTGAACTTAAACAAGATTTGATTTTGTAAAAGTGAAGAAGTGATTTCAGCCAAATGCACATGAGCTGCAAACGAGACAAGTCAAAGAGGCCTGCGCCCGAGTTTGTGTGTCTCTCTGCATTTGCTTCTCCCGTTTGCTCTGCTGCCCCAGAAGAACTGAGCTGGCAAATCCAGAAGCCTCGGAGTCTGCTGTGCCCCTCTTTTTTTTTTTTTTTTTTCTTCATATGGGGCTCACATTACATTAGGAAAGACCCTCAGAAGGGAGCAGCAAGATGGACCCTCTCATGTGATTCTGCACCCATTGTGTTGAGCAGAGATAACAAAGTCTTCCATAGGAACTACAGACTGCTCAATGGGTGGTCTTTGATCACTCATGAGACCTATAAGAGACTAGCCGTGTAAGCCCGTGCTGTAAAAAGCCCGGGGTCCTAGAAACTATTGAAATCATTTAGTGTTACCGATGTGCTCGCCTCGCTTCTGTATTAGCAGCTCAGCGACTGTCTTTCTTCAGAGGTTTCATTTTGCCGACGTGCTGACCTCACTTGTGTATCCTCAGAGGTTGAGCCCTTACTCACTTCCTTGCCAGACACACACACACACACAGATACACCCACGCATAGATGCTTACATATAAGATTCTCATTTATGTTTCATTTAAGAATCGACTTTGTCACAGAAGTTTCTCTTAAAATTCCTTAGGTAAAAACGAGACATCAGAATCAAGTGAAGTAAAAGGAGTCAAGATTGAGAACTTGGATTGAACATTGTGTGTTATTTTGTGAGATCTCTTTCTAGTTTTGTTTCAACCTCTTTAAAGACTCCTTATCTTTTACTCATTACTTTCTCGTATATGAAGTGTAGGGAAAGTATTGTAATCTTTGAAAAATTTGAATCTGAGATTTTGATGAATCTTGATGTTTATATATATTGTATGGTTTCTAAACTCTTTTGGGACTCCCACCAATGGGATGAAATGCCAAAGAGTGTCCCGAAGCGCGATCGCTGTGTCTGTGGAAAATAGCATATCAGTTGACGGGTCAACCGCGGGCTCCCAGTGCTGTGGCAGCTTGCTGCAAAAAATGAATCCAAAAAAGATTGTGGTCACATTATGAGCATCTGCCATTGATGGGTGATCCAAGGAACATTATAACTGCAGGGAACAGGATTACTTGGCCACGACTCTGCCTTATTGCTGTGCCTGTGTATAGGAGAGTGACACATCCCACTACAATAATTCACCGTGCTGTTCCTGTTTCAAGCTGAATAAAGTTGGTTTTGCTAAAGCACTGAGACTCAGCCTCATGTTTTGGGGTGCAAGACACCAACTCACGCATTAGTATAGATACTAATTTTAGTATAGTCGGCAGGATCACAAAATTACAGTACATAGATAGGTAGATATTAATTTTATAATAGTCGGCAGGACCACAAAATTATATAGACAGATCTCTCTATAGATAGCCATATATAAGACACTATATATAGGATAGATTGTTAGGTCTAAGGCACTCTATATAAGCTATTAGACAGTAGGACAGCAGTTTCAGCGTCCTCTAATGTGAAATATCTACTTGGATTATTTTGCCATTATGTTCACCACAGATTAGCTGTTAGGTGGTGAAGTGATAAGAGAGTGAGAGACAGTCAGTTAGAGACAGGGGATGATTAGGTGGCCAGAATGACCAGGTGGGTAACATAGGCTGGACATCAGGATGTGCTCTACTGTTTACGATGGATGCCCAGTGATCTTTTATGACCACAGAGAGTCAGGACCTCCCAACAGGTCCCAGTGAGTCAGAATCCATGGCATTACATCTTCTACTATCATTCTTAGCACCAACACCCCCTAAGTGTGTGTTTTGAGCCCCCTACTGTACACTCTGCTGACCTGTGACTACATGTCTCATTATCTGAACAGTCACATAGTAAAATCTGCAGATGACACAGTGGTTGTAGGACTTGTCACTATCGAAGGAAAAAATTTTATACATTAGGCATAAATAGCATAAATAGCCATAAAAGTAATTAAAAGCTTCTGAAACATTAGATTAACTCTTTGAGGGCTGAATATTTTTTCCAAAAATCTCAGTTTTCTGCAACGCACAAAAAGCAAAGGTTTCACACATAAAATGTCTGTTGCTGCATTTGTTTTGGCATCTCCGCCAGCAGCAGCGGCTGTGTGGGGGCAGCTTGATGGCCAGCAGGAAAACGCGGCAGGCCAGCCTGGCTGTCTTTGCACGGCAGTGGCAGTCGCAGTGTGACACAATCTGGTTTGTACCTCTTGTCATCGTAAGTGGCGGTCCTCCCAGGTGCATCAGCTATAAGAGCGTGTTCAGCACTGCGATCAGTTGATACTGGTAATCCACTTTCATTTTCGATCTCCAGATCACTTGCAGCGATTTCGGAGTCTGACAAATCCGAGTCTGATTCAGCGATAATACGCAAAACGTCATCTACAGAGTATTTCATTTTGCACATTCGTTTTGGTGTCTCACCAGATCTCGATGCCACTTTAGAGGTTACTGGCTTTTCAGTACTCACTCACGCACATGGAATCGAGGTCAAATCATCTAAAACTAACTTTCGTTCTAGCAAAGAGAGTCGAATTAAAACGTAACAGCGAGTTTTGTCTCAGCTGATTACCCTCCTCTACCCCTGAATTTTGACAAAAGTCGACAACCGCCCTGAAAGAGTTAAGCATAAATTAGAATGTTAAGCAAATAAGATAGGTCAAGCAAATGGTCAACTAAAAAATCAGTCATATTGCATTATTTTTTAAGCTTGAAGGAAAATTACCAGTATTAAGAAAGCAAGAAGAGAACAGGACAAAAATGACGCACAGAAACTAACTGAGGACAAGATAAGAAGGCATGAGAACATCTGTTCTCATGGAGGCCAGAAAACAAGGAGCAATACCAGTAACAAAATGCAGGAAAAAATGGCTTTAGTAGGCATGTAAGAAGCCAGTTGGAATAGTGAATTAGCAAAGATGGCATAAAAGGCATTGCTGCCAAGGTCAGAGATATGATGTAATGAATATAAAATAACAAAATATATTCTAGCATAAATAAGTTTAGAAAACTATACTAGCATTTAATCTTAGTACAGAAATTAAATGTAAAACAAGCGTGCCAGGGGTGGCACGGTGGCGCAGTGGTAGCGCTGCTGCCTCGCAGTAAGGAGACCTGGGCTCACTTCCCGGGTCCTCCCTGCGTGGAGTTTGCATGTTCTCCCCGTGTCTGCGTGGGTTTCCTCCGGGCGCTCCGGTTTCCTCCCACAGTCCAAAGACATGCAGGTTAGGTGGATTGGCGATTCTAAATTGGCCCTAGTGTGTGTTTGTGTGTGTACCTATGGTCATGAGCTATGGATAGTAACCGAAAGAACGAGATCGCGAATACAAGCAGCTAAAATGAGTTTCCTCCGCAGGGTGTCTGGGCTCTCCCTTAAAGATAGGGTGAGAAGCTCAGTCATCCGGGAGGGGCTCAGAGTAGAGCCGCTGCTCCTCCGCATCGAGAGGAGTCAGATGAGGTGGCTCGGGCATCTGATCAGGATGCCTCCTGGACGCCTCCCTGGTGAGGTGTTCCAGGCATGTCCAACCGGGGAAGAGGCCCCAGGGAAGACTCAGGACACGCTGGAGGGACTATTTCTCCCGGCTGGCTTGGGAACACCTCGGGATTCTCCCGGAAGAGCTAGAAGAAGTGGCCGGGGAGAGGGAAGCCTGTGTATCTCTGCTCAAGCTGCTGCCCCCGCGACCCGACCTCGGATAAGCGGAAGAGGATGGACGGATGGATGGTGTGTTTGTGTGTGTCCTGCAGTGGGTTGGCACCCAGCCCGGGATTGGTTCCTGCCTTGTGCCCCGTGTTGGCTGGGATTGGCTCCAGCAGACCCCCGTGACCCTGTGTTCAGATTCAGCGGTTTGGAAAATGGATGGATGGATGGACAAGCATGCCAAGCAAATGATTAAATAAAGGCACATGCCATATTTCTTTTTAAATTAAAGCTTAAGCTTCAGGCCACCATTATAACATAGTTTGGAAGGCTTAGGAAAGGAAATGACACAAGAAAGCCCAAAGAAGGAAAAAGGAAACCATCTGCCCAGCCTTAGACCAATCAAAAATAAGCAAAACAGAAACTAGAGGGAAACAATGGACAGTAAAAACAGGTGCAGAGTGATCTGATTTAATGAGGTCAAAGTGATAAGAAATGATATATAAGTTTTGAGTTTTGAACTGTTCGGGGCTCAGCTCAATTTGCCCGTATTGGGTTGAGTCCGTGTTTTTATTATGGTTATTTTATTGCAATAAAACTATAGACTCTGTTTGCCTATCCATTGCGGCCTAATAGCCTTCATTTCAGGTAAAAAGCCTTCTGGTGATAATTTTTCGCGACTTCATCACTCATAATGACAAGTCAGCATACAGGATGGAAGTGGCTAAACTGGAGGCTTTGTGTAAGGATAATAACATTAGCATTAATGTCAAAAAAATCTAAGGAAATGATTCTGGACTTTTGGCCGACTGGTACTCTCCCTCCTTTCCCCCATTACATCAATGGAGAAGAGGTTGAAATTGTCACTTGGGGGTGCATGTTACAAATGACCTCTCTTGGAGCTACAATATGGCAGGACTGGTAAATAAAACCCACCAACACATCTGCTTCTTGAGGAGGCTGAAGCGGGCTGGTGTGTGCCCCTGTATTCTGACCTCCTTTTACAAGTGTGTGGCGGAGAGAATCCTCAGCTCCTGTATAACAGTGTGGTACGGCAGCAGCTTGGCCGCAGACAGGAGGGCACTGCAGTGGATTGTGGGCAGTGCGAGGACATTTACACCAGCAGGTGCAAAAATAAAGCCTCCTCCATTATCAGCGATGTCACTAGTCCTGCACTTGGACTGTTTGCCCCCCTCCCATCGGGCAGGAGATTGTGCAGCTTACAGGCTGGCACTGCCAGGTTGAGGAATGGCTTCATCTTGGATACCATGAGACTGAAGGATACAACATCACTAAATCTGACTGTACACCCTGTGTGACTCAGAGTACACTTTGTATTTTGGTTCAGGAGTCTCATGTACTGAGCTATTTGCTGCTATCATTTTTATTTGCTGCAAATTACAGGGCATATTGCAATAATATTTCATTTAGTTGTAATTTTCTTACTTGCGTACTGATATTTAATTCTATTTTATTGTGTTTATCTCTGATACCTTGATCACAAAGCTTTGGGGGTTAAGGGGCTACTTATGGGGTACTTTCTATTATTAATTTTTTTAATGGGGTTATTGTGGGCACTGTTTAATTACTAGAACCTGAGTAATGAATTTCATTTCTGCATATGGATGTTGGAATGAGAATAAAGATCCTTGATCCTTGATCCAAGTACTGGCTGGTAGATAAAGAAAGCAGAAAGCTTTGTAACAAGTCGGAATCAGAAGAGAAGTCAATTGAAATGTGTGATCAGCTATGTAGCAGCTGACCATCAGTACAGACCATCTAATGGGATCGCCTCTGGAAATGCTCAGAAACAGTCAAACAAAAAAACGACCATTTGGGAATAACGCAGTGGTGTTAATAATACATAGCAGTGTTTCTAAGCCATTCTGATTTACTGGCAAAACAACTCTGTTATGAAGGCAAACGAGCTGAAACCATGAAAGAAGTAACATTCATATAAAAATAACCAAGTCATTACAACAATGAAAACGACCAGGAAGCATAAAACCGGATGAATTAAGAGCAGTAGTTGGAATTATTGTGCTGCTAGCCATCAAAAGAACATTCAAATAGCCCACAGAGTGAATTTCATTCTGACTTTGAGCTTAAAAAAGAGACAAAACGTGACTACACTAGATGGACAAAATATTGTGGATGGCACAGCTTGTAGGACATCCCATTCCACACCCAAGGATATTAATATGGAGTTGACCCCACAATCTCCTGGGTCACATTCTACTTGACTAACGGACAGCAGTTTGTGAGGTTGAGGGACTGTGTGACTGAAATGGCGCACTGGAACACCTCAGGGAAGTGTCCTGCGCTTGCTACCTACAGAAATGGTAAGATTACTTGTCCATCATAAGCTGCATTAATAATGGAGATGAATTGGAGTACAGGAACATTGTAGAGGACTTCGTCTTGTGGTTCAGGGACAACCACCTGCAGTTCAGCATCAGCAGGGCAAAAGAGCTGGTGGTGGACTTGTGGTGTGCCAAAGAGTCTCTGAGGCCAGTCACCATTCACGGGGAGGACATGGAAGTGGTGCGGAGCTACTGGTACCAACAAACTAGAGTGGTCTGACAAGAACAAGAGGGGCCAAAGCAGACAGGACTTCCTGAGGAGACTCTGGTCTTATGATGCAGGCAGCAAGCTACCAGAAATATTCTATCAGTCATGTTACACACGTGCGCTTAGGGAGCAGACAAAATTAGAGAGATAGATATTAATTTTAGTATAGTCAGCAGGATCATAAAATTACATAGATACATAGATAAATAAGTATTAATTTTAGTATAGATGGCAGGATCACAAAATTACACAGATAGATAGATAGATAGATAGATAGATAGATAGATAGATAGATAGATAGATAGATAGATAGATAGATAGATAGATAGATAGATAGATAGATAGATAGATAGATATTAATTTTAGCATAGTCAGCAGGATCATAAAATTACATAGATAGATAGATAAAGTTTAATTTTAGTATAGTCAGCAGTATCACAAAATTACATAGATATTAATTTTAGTATGGACGGCAGGATCACAATATTACATAGATAGATGGATATTAATTTTAGTATAGTCAGCAGGATCATAAAATTACATAAATAGATAGATAAGTATTAATTTTAGTATAGACAGCAGGTTCACAAAATGACATAGATCTATCTATAGATAAACATATATAAGAACACCTTGTATAGGATAGATTGTTAGGTCTAAGGCACTATATATAAGCTATAAGACAGTAGGACAGCCACTTCACATCCAAAAGGTCCAATATTAAGTGAATTATCAAGAGACGGAGGACTTGAGTACTATTGCTTTTCTTCCTCTTCCTACAGACCAGCAGAAGAATAAATCTTATTTTCCACTCCAGTCCGTTCCCAGCAACACCATTTCTGGCTCCCCAAAGATCACATCACTTCCTCCAAAAAACCCATTCCTACTTCCTTCCGCCATGATATATAAAGCACCCTCAACTGTACTTTTCTGTCTGATGTATTATATACAATTACGACCAAAATCAATAAGTTCTGATAACGTGTCTGCCAGGACATTAAATGGGGAAGCTTCCCCAACTCTTATTTCTTGTCTCTGTGTGTTTATTTCTCACATTCCGTAGTAGCCAGTGTGGTTTCCTGCACTGTGGTTTCCTGGGGAAATAACTTGAGCTCAAAAGAAAAACAAACCGCATCTGAACAAACCTATCAGGAAGACCTGTTCCATTACAGGGTGATCTCTAGACACACTGGAAGCTGTTATGGGAAAAAGGATGGTGGCAAAACTGAATGCCATCGTCTCTGGGAGCACTTTTAGCCAAAGGTTCATTCCACCATGAAATGTGTTAAGAAGGGTTCTTATGTGCTGTCAGGCAGTTCAATGCTTCCTCCCAATGTACTCGTGAAGTTAATTTTGAAATGTCTGCAAAATATATATTTATTTATTTATTTGAATGAATTTATTTATTCATTTATGACTGATTGATTGATTGATTGATTGATGGGCGGCACGGTGGCGTAGTTGGTAGCGCTGCTGCCTCACAGTTGGGTGATCTGGGGACCTGGGTTCGCTTCCCAGGTCCTCCCTGCATGGAGTTTGCATGTTCTCCCCGTGTCTGCGTGGGTTTCCTCCGGGCGCTCCGGTTTCCTCCCACAGTCCAAAGACATGCAGGTTAGGTGGATTGGCGATTCTAAATTGGCCCTAGTGTGTGCTTGGTGTGTGGGTGTGTTTGTGTGTGTCCTGTGGTGGGTTGGCACCCTGCCTGGGATTGGTTCCTGCCTTGTGCCCTGTGTTGGCTGGGATTGGCTCCAGCAGACCCCCGTGACCCTGTGTTCGGATTCAGCGGGTTGGAAAATGGATGGATGATTGATTGATTGGCTGCATCATTTGTCATGTGTGTCTGTATTCTTGATTTTTATGTTTCTGCTGCTGTATGTGTCTGAATTTCCCCTTGTGATTAAGGTACTAGGGTGTTGTACTGTGTTAGCTGTTATGGATGTAGTGAGAAGTCAAGCAGAATGAGCCCTTTATTTGGCTAACTAAACAAGAGTACAACATGAAAGCTTTCAAGGCAACTCAGGCCACTTGTTCAGGCAAGATGTAATAGTAAGTAATAGTAATAAAATGTTTTGCATTTGTCATTCCAACAGATGGCGCAGCACATCACCAATATTTCTAGTAACAAAATGCATTACCTTTGTCATTCCAACAGATGGCTCATCACATATATTTCTAGTAATACTAGGGTGTTGTACCATGTTAGCCAGTTATGGATGTAGTGAGAAGTCGAGCAGAATGACCCCTGTTGTTGGCTAACTAAGCAGAGTACAACATGTAAGCTTTTAAGGCAACTCGGGCCCCTTCTTCAGGTGGGATGTGATACAGAGACTGGAATTCCCTGTGTTTATATGGACACTCAGAGAGGTACAGAAAAAGAGAGAATGAGAAAACAAGAATGGGAAGTTAAACTCATGCTAAAGCAAGACAAGACAGGAGTTTTATGGCCAGACATGAGGACTGTTTAGATCTCTCGGACTGACCCACACAACCTGACCACAGATCCACATAGTATGGAAAACTCATCAAAATCTTCAAAAATCTTTGTTGGACAGTCATCTTATCAAATGATCTTGACCATGCATTGTTCTCCCCTCTCCTGAAATGAATCTTAGCCTGGAGAGGTCTGTTCATTTTTACATCTAAGATGTCTCACTTAGTGGTTTTCCAATGCAATACCTGGTCACACACGTGTGAATTGGGGGCCCGACTGAGCTTGAAAGAACAAAAAATAGGAGTTTGGAACAAATTACTAACACCTGTCTCCCTTCTTCAACGGAAAATCAGACAGTTAAAGGACGTACCTTTTGGAGCTCCGGCTGACGCTCATAAACAAATCCACTTCCGAATCCCTTAAAATGACCATCATTTCTGACAACCTTCACTTCCGGCTCATTAAAATGACCTCAGTTCTGGCTCCTGATTCTGTCGTCATCTCCGTTAACATCACTCTCATTTCCTCTATTGACTTCATTCCCTCATTTACTCCATAAAAGACCCCTGAGACTTTACTCGAATGTTGATTTTATGCAATTTTGACCGTCTTGAAAGACGACGAGGAAGCAACCAGCATTATATGGGGAACTCCCCAACGCTTAATCTGTGTTCTCGCTTCTTCATTGCATTACAACCTGTCCTAGTGTCTCTACAAACACAGGGAATTCCAGTCTCCGCATCACATCTTGCCTGAAGAAGGGGCCTGCGTCTTCAAGAACAAATCAAATAAAATGAATTTAAAAGAAGTTAATTACCAGCAAAACCAGGTCACTAATTAAGAAAAGGGTTAGAATGAAAACCTGCAGCCACTGGGGCCCTCCAGGACCAGAGCTGGGGACCCCTGCTCTAAGGCTTAATAACCCTAAATAGACGGATAATTCTTCCCAAAGCCATCCGTTCAATAAAAAAAAAATATCACTAATACATTCTACTTGTGAATTGTTTAAAAAAAATATGCATACGTTATCGAGAAAGGGACTGAAGAAGAATCAGTGCTTTGCAAAGACTAATGCATCCAATATATGCGTATTTTATCAAACACCCTTCATCCAGTTCAGGATTGTGGTGAAACTTGAATGCACTTTATTATACAGTACATGACACAATAAAGAAATAACATGTAGATTTTATTCAAATAAAGAACCTTGAAACTACTTATACTGTATATGCTTAAGGGAGCATGTGAATAATGAAGAAAAGAAGAAAAGCTTTTTGTTTGCTGTCAAATTAAATATTATTTTGTGGTTTCAAGGAAGACATTTCACAATAACTGTAAATGAGTAAGAAAATGTGTGTTACTGCATTTTATAATCTGTACATTCCCATTTCTGTGCCCAGTTTAAACCAGAAAGTTGAAAACTTTTAAATGATCAATGCAAAAAGAAAACTGGAAGTGGGATACAAACAAATGAAAACTAAATACGAAAGACCTACATGCTGCACATAGAAGATTCACAAAGACTTACAGAAATTTTTACATACATACATACATATACTGTATATTAAATCACATATAAGGTTAGGACATGGCTTCTTAAACTATCTGTCATGACACAAAATAGGTCATCAGTCACCACCAATGGGCCACGAGTTACTGTGCTGTTTAATGGAGATACGTCACAGGTGGTTTGTAAAGCAGCCCATATGGGGTCACCTCAGGATAGATAGATAGATAGATAGATAGATAGATAGATAGATAGATAGATAGATAGATAGATAGATAGATAGATAGATAGATAGATAGATAGATAGATAGATAGATAGATAGATAGATAGATAGATAGATGTGAAAGGCACTATATAATAGATAGATAGATAGATAGATAGATAGATAGATAGATAGATAGATAGATAGATAGATAGATAGATAGATAGATAGATAGATAGATAGATAGATAGATAGATAGATAGATAGATAGATAGATGTGAAAGGCACTATATGATAGATAGATAGATAGATAGATAGATAGATAGATAGATAGATAGATAGATAGATAGATAGATAGATAGATAGATAGATAGATAGATAGATAGATAGATAGATAGATAGATAGATAGATGTGAAAGGCACTATATAATAGATATGGTGGTGCAGTGGTAGTGCTGCTGCTTTGCAGTAAGGAGGCTGTGGACGATTGTGGGTTCACTTCCCGGTTCCTCCCTGTGTGGATAGCGCTTTGAGTACTGAGAAAAGTGCTATATAAATGTAATGAATTATTATTATTATTATAGATAGATAGATAGATAGATAGATAGATAGATAGATAGATAGATAGATAGATGTGAAAGGCACTAGATAGATAGATAGATAGATAGACACTATATATTGATAGATAGATAATGTAGCAGGAGGAGAGGACATTGTTAAAAAGTTGGGGTTCCAAGACACAATATTGGATGTAGCCAAATTAAAGAAGAACATGCAATTATTGCAGAGTTGCCTCTGTAGAGGTGAGTTCAAAACTGGACTCACAAAGATGGTGGAGCTTCTAACCATCAGTCCCCCCAGCAGGAATAGGCGGGGGTCCAGGTTGATGAATGCCGGAAGTGATGTTAGAGATGCTCTAGCCATCAATCATCGGGTCTCCAGATACAAAGGCACAGAGCCCAAAAGTTCTCCTTCTGACTCCTCTCCTCTGTCTTATCTGGTCTTATCTTCCAAAAAGGCCCACTAGGGAGGATTTACCATCAAACCCAGCTTGTAATGATGCAAACACAGGGTCTTCATAAAAATAAAAAAGTTTATTTTCAGAAAAATGCACTGTAACAAAAGAAAGCTCCGTAGAGCACGAAAGTCAAAATGGACTTTCCTAAAATAAAAAGCAAACCAGGCAAACAAGGTCCCAAAGAGGAAACCCAAAAATGAGGTCAAAAATCCAGTAATAATAATAAGATTAGCAAAACACAAGTAACTCACCACTCCCTGACATCTTTGAAATTAACCACCAGAAACTGTGGGGTTTACAGGGTGGAGGTCCGTTTATGACAGTGATTGGCCAGGGATGCCTCACCTCTTGAGGACCCACCCACAAAACACATACCATCTAACAAAGGAAGCTTAAATACATGGACAAAACCACAAATAATAAATGATACTTCTTCTTTCTTCTTTTTTCTTCTTCTTCTTTTCCAAACTTCTATGTGGTGTCCATGATTTTGATCAAACGTCTCCAAACAGGTCAATCCTGCTTCTCCTCTCCAGTCAGACCCTTTTCTTTCAGATCTTCTTCTGTTTTATTCATCCACCTCCACTTTGGCCTCCCTCACTTTCTCTTCTCCTGGTCTCCCATGCCCATCACTCTCTTGCCCACATCTTCCTTGTCTCTCCTCATCACATGTCCTTACCACTTTAATCTATCTTTCATTTTCCTGTCCTTTCTCAGATTTCTCTTCCACTCCACACATCCATCTCCACCGTTTCATTTCTGCCTCCTCTCTGCTGTCCCTTTACTGCCCACGTGTCTCAGCTCCATTCATCATTAGTGGTCTTATGAACCTAAACTTTAACCTTTGCCTTAATTCTTTGATCACACAACACTCCACATACATTCTACCAATTGCTCAATCCACACTGCACTCTGCGTTATCTCTGAATCTAATTCTCCATCTTGGGCTACCACTGATCCTAGTGTGATAAAAGACAAAAACAAGCATAAAGATTTGGGGAAACTGCCCGAGTATACTTGAAGAATTGTGACAGAATTATTGCGGTCTTTACAGACTGGAGTCCAAAACTGAACTGAGTAGGTTATCAAACATGGCAGATTTATAGTAGAGAAACAGGAAGAGGACGGATCTTGGGACTGGAAACTGGCAATGACATAATCATGCTGCGAAATCTTCTTCTTCTTCTTCTTCTTCTTCTTCTTCTTTCGACTGCTCCCATCACCTGCATGTCCTCTCTCATCACATCCATAAACCTTCTCTTAGGCTTTCCTCTTTTCCTCTAACCTGGCAGCTCTATCCTTAGCGTCCTTCTCCCAATATACTCAGCATCTTACCTCTTTACATGTCCAAACCAACACAATCTCGCCTCTCTGACTTTGTCTCCCAACCGTTCAACCTGAGCTGACTCTCTAATGTCCTCATTTCTAATCCTGTCCATCCTCGTTACCCCCTAAATCTTAGCATCTTTAACTCTGCCACCTCCAGGTCTGTCTCCTGTGCCACCGTCTCCAACCCATATAACATAGCTGGTCTCACTACTGTCCTGTAGACCTTCCCTTTCACTCTTGCCTATACCCGTCTGTCACAAATCACTCCTGACACTCTTCTCCACCCACTCCACCCTGCCTGCACTCTCTTCTTCACTTCTCTTCCAAATCCCCATTACTCTGTACTGTTGATCCCAAGTATTTAAACTCATCCACCTTCGCCAACCCTACTCCCTGCATCCTCACCATTCCACTGACCTCCCTCTGATTCACACACATGTATTCTGTCTTGGTGGTCCTACTAACATTCATTCCTCTCCTCTCATATCTCCACCTCTCTAGGGTCTTCTCAACTTGCTCCATACTGTCGCTACAGATCACAATGTCATCAGCAAACATCACAGTCCACGGGGACTCCTGTCTAATCTCGTCTGCCAACCTGTCCATCACCATTGTAAATAAGAAAGGGCTCAGAGCCGATCCCTGATGTAATCCCACCTCTGTCACTCCTACCGCAGTCCTCACATGGTCACACTTCCCTCATACATATCCTGTACAACTCTTACGTAGACTGTGACTTTTTTGGAGATGCATCATTAGGAGATGGGTTCTTCTGATGGTCTTCAGAGGAAAAAAAAGGAGAATCATCAGAGGACAGCTCCAACCCTTGGTTTGACAGAGTAACACTTACATTCGAGCCTGCAAACTGTCTCCCATACGGTTGTGTGTCACACTAAATATTTAAATTTCTCCACTCTTTTCATTGGCTAACCCAGCAGGCTAACTTCTGAATTCCGATCATCATTTAACATTATATACTTTGTCTTCTTCATCTGATTTATCTTCAACCTTCTGTCTTCCAAAGCTCTTCTCCATTTTTCCACAACAGTCTTAAACAGCATAATGTTATCATTGTAAAGCCTGCATTGAGGAGGGTGGGGGCATTGTTCTAGTACCCTATGTCTCAACCCACCCATAACCAGATCAAAGAGGCAAGGATTAGAGAAGACCCCTGGTGCAGACTTCCTCTAACTGAGATCTTCTCCATTACCCCAAACCTGGTTCTTTCATACCTTGGGCAATCCTCACCTCCTTTCTCTCTTGACGTAGCCCTCTATCATCAGCCTTCTCCAAATCGATAAATGCCATATGCAAGCCTTTCCGTTTTTCTTGATGCTTCTCTGTGAGTCTCAATGCAAAGTCTGCATCAGCTGTTCCTCTCCCTGGCATAAAACCAATCTGATCCTCCACTATGGTGGTCTCTTCCCTGAGCCTTCTCTCTGTATCCCTTTCCCAGACTGTCATTGTGAGTGACATCAGCTTTATCCCTCTGTAGTTTCCACAGTCCTGAATATCACCTTTCTCTTTATAGATGGGTACAGTCCCTCTGCTCCTCCACTCCTCTCTTCTTTATGAATCTTCTTCATTGGATCCAACCACACATCTACTCCCTCTTCTCCTAAACTCTTCCACACTTCTGCAGGTATTTCATCCCATCCTTTTGTCTTTCCATTTTTCATTCTTTTCTTTACTTCTTCCCTCCTTATTCCTGGTACCATCCCTTCATTTGGGACTTGGGTTTTCTTTGGTCAAAAGCTTTTCATCCACCTTTTCTTGATCCCGTCTGCTCATCCAAGACCACACCTTGCTCATGTTTCATCTGCTTTATCTGACTAACACCCTTCCCAGCCTTGTTCCTAGTCCCCATTGTTCTTCTCTCTCCCTCTTTTGTCTCCAATACTTCATTCACATCCTCCAGTGCTTGTTCCTTGGCTCTTTCCACTGCCCAGATGTTTCTCACTCTTCCTACCACCCATATATCCTTTGCCTCCTTCTTAGCCTTGATCATCATATCCTGCATCTTTCTGTTCCACCACCATGTCTCTTTGTTCCCAGGTGGGCTCCCTCCTGTCATCCTCCCCCAACACCTCCTCACCTAATCTCAATATAACTTTACTGTTCTTCTCCCAGCATTCCTCCACACTCTCAGATGACCACACTTCTCATTTCAAGTTTGTGATATAGCGGGTCTGTGGCTCAGAAGGAAAGGCCAGTTTTTAAATAATCCATTTTGCCGTGACAGTCTCCGTGGGTGCGATCGCGCAGCCACGGGGAGTTGATGAGGTAATTGGGGCGAGTCGCACCCGCACGTGAAGGTGCGATCATTCTCAATCGTTTAATCGGCTTCCTGCAGTGCCCACGTAGCCGTATAAGTATAACTGTTCTTTATACAGCCTACAGTTAAGTTTCTATAGTTTCTAGAACTTGCACAACATTTAGTGGTCAATACTGCTTGAATAAATGTAAAAAATGTAAAAAAAATGTAAAAAAGTAAAAAAACGAAAATTGTTCAGATTTCGCCTGGCGTGGGGAATATTTAGGGAGTTGGCGGTTAAAGGGTTAAATCATTACACTGGCTGCCGGTTAAGTTTAGGGCAGATTTCAAAATCCTCCTTTTAACATATAAAGCATTAAATGGCCGAGGTTCGGCTTACTTATCTGAACTTATCATGACTTACAAACCTGAGCGCACATTAAGATCTCAAGATGCCGGTCTGCTTTTGATTCCAAGGATTAATAAAATAACAATGGGAGGTCATGCCTTTAGTTACAGGGCCCCTAAACTGTGGAGTGGACTGCCTGCTACTATAAGAGATGCCCCTTCGGTCTCAGCTTTTAAATCTCACCACTTCAGTTTAGCACACCCTGACTAGAGCTGCTGATTAACTGTGCAGACGACATCTCTGTTGTTAGTCATTAGCACTAAAACATACTGTAAGTAACATGATAGTTATAATTTGTTACTAACCATCACCTATTCTGTTTCTCTTCTCGGTACTCAAATGTCGCACTTGACGCCACGGCCCACCTGTCAAGTTGTTTTGCCTGCCTAAGGTAAAGTCATCCCTGATGGAGGATCACAGGAATCATGGGACGGAGGGGTCCTTTCATAGGATTGGCTGGCCCAGCACTGTTTCAGCTGTGGAATGGCCAAATGGGGGAGGCAGCTTGATGGTTGAGGTCTCCAGGACTCTACACAAATCCAAATCTTATTATGGGATATATCATCTACTGTTAAATTCTGCTCTGTACTTCTAAAATTTTTATTTTTATATTGTATTGAGGATTTCTTCTGTTCTGTGTATTGTTTTGTATTGTATTAACCCCTTCTTTTGACACCCACTGCATGCCCAACCTACCTGAAAAGGGGTTTCTCTTTGAACGGCCTTTCCCGAAGTTTCTTCCATTTTTTCCCTACTAGGTTTTCTTTTTTTGGGAGTTTTTCCTTGTCTTCTTAGACAGTCAAGGCTGGGGGGCTGTCAAGAGGCAGGGCCTGTTAAAGCCCATTGCGGCACTTCTTCTGTGATTTTGGGCTATACAAAAATAAATAGTATTGTATTGTATTGTAATGTATAAGAACGGGCCGGCACAGAGAAACGGGAAAAGATGTAAAAGAAATGAAATAAAGGTTTGGAAAGTGAGAGCAGCATCGGAGGGCACAAAAAGATCAACCAGCTGAAAAAGAGAGAGGTCAGCACAGTCAGGGGTCCCATGTGGAGCGAAGGATTGGTGTTCGAGGGACGAATCGCTCCCATTGATACAATACAATACAATACAGTTTATTTTTGTATAGCCCAAAATCACACAGGAAGTGCTGCAATGGGCTTTAACAGCCCCTGCCTCTTGACAGCCTCCCAGCCTCGACTCTCTAAGAAGACAAGAAAAAACTCCCAAAAAACACCTAGTAGGGAAAAAATGGAAGAAACCTTGGGAAAGGCAATTCAAAGAGAGACCCTTTCCAGGTAGGTTGGGCGTGCAGTGGGTGTCAAAAGAAGGGGGTCAATACAATACAATACACAGAACAGAACAAATCCTCAATAAAAAATGTAAAAAATTTTTAGAAGTACAGAGCAGAATTTAACAGTAGATGATATCACATAATAAGATTTGGACAATTTTAGACTCCTGGAGACCTCATCCATCAAGCTGCCTCCCCCTATTGGCCATTCCACGGCTGAAACAGTGCTGGGCCAGCCAATCCGATGAAAGGACCCCTCTTTCTCACGTTTCCTGCGAACCTCCATCAGGGATGACTTTACCTTAGGCAGGCAAAACAACTTGGCAAATGGGCAGTGGCACCAAGTGCCACATTTGAGTACCGAGAAGAGAAACAGAATAGGTGAGGGTTAGTATCCAATTCTAACTATCATGTTACTTATGTTTTAGTGCTAATGACTAACAACAGAGATGTAGTTTGTACAATTAATCAGCAGCTCTAGTCAGGGTGTGCTAAATTGAAGTGGTGAGATTTAAAAGCTGAGACCGAAGGGGCATCTCTTATAGTAGCAGGCAGTCCACTCCACAGTTTAGGGGCCCGGTAACTAAAAGCTCGACCTCCCATTGTTATTTTATTAATCCTTGGAATCAGAAGCAGACCAGCATCTTGAGATCTTAATGTGCGCTCAGGTTTGTAAGTCATGATAAGTTCAGACAAGTAAGCCGGACCTCGGCCATTTAATATTTTATATGTTAAAAGAAGGATTTTGAAATCTGCCCTAAACTTAACCGGGAGCCAATGTAAGGATTTAAGAACTGGAGTTATGTGTTCATATTTTCTAGTTCTTGTAATAATTCTTGCAGCCGCATTTTGGATTAACTGGAGGCTGTATAAAGAACAGTTTGAACATCCAGTGAACACCGCATTGCAGTAGTCAATCCTACTAGAAATAAATATATGATAATATCAAGAGTGGGTTCAGTCGTGGAGGAGTCCACCCTAGGGATCTGAGGAACGACTGTGAGTGCGAGAAGGAAGATGGGAGGACAACCGACCCCGAGTGATCCGCCAGACGCAGGCGGAGGCAGCCAATACTGGGAGGTCGGTAGTGTGAGGACCGCAGTGGCTGAAGTCTCTCCCACTGAGCAAGCCTTTGCTTGAGCTGGAGAGACAGGAAAGGAGCTGTGCTTGGCTGCTGTGACCCCCAAGATGTCTGCCGCATGATTTTAGTCACGTTTTGAACATTTGGAATTTTGCTCTTTTTATGGATTTATTTATTTATTGGAACACTTTGAAGCACTGCCCTGTTTTGGACACTGATTTGTGTTATGATTTTTTATAATAAAATCACTTGTGCTTTTGCACCATCCCCTTGCTCAGGCTGATTTGTCCCCATAGACCAGCTCATCCGGTCACATTACCGACAGTGTTGGGTTTGAGGGCTCCCATTAAGGAAGAGGGAGCAGGACCCGCATCATTTGGCAGAGTGGTGACTCTGAGGCTAGAGATCTGCACTGGCAATCAGAAAGTTGCCGGTTCGAATCCCGTAAAATGCCAAAAGGGACTCTGCTCTGTTGGGCCCTTGAGCAAGGCCCTTAACCTGCAATTGCTGCGCACTTTGAGTAGTGACAAAAGAATTGCAAAGAATTATTATTAATTATCATCACAAAGCTTCTTCCCTAAACGTGTTCTTCAGCTCTTCCTCTTTTAATCTCCACCATTTTCTCCTCGGCGCTGCTTGCTTTGGTTTTATTCTCCTGCTGAGGCCATCAGTGCCACTTTGTGCTCCACTGTCACTCTTTCCACATTTAGGACCTTGCAGTTCTCTGTCAAATGACATCTCCCATCTCTTCAAATGAGATCCCACGCACATAATCAACAAAAATCAAAGTATCAAAAAAATGAAGAGAAGAAAAATAAAACATGATGGTGAACCCCTGCCAGTGGAGCAACCCTTGGTGAACCATGCCAGGTGTGTGTGACTGTGCCCATCAAAGGTTTGTCACCTGTTTGTTCTTGAAGGTGACAGAATAGGACCGAGCACACCACATTCGTGACTTGAACCAAATGAGCTGAGACAAATGACGGATGAAAGTCGAATCCAACACATAATATAATAAATATACACAATAAAGCACACGCTTAATCAAAGAGAGATGGAGAACAAAGGAAACACCTTGTGATCGTCCAGAGTTGGAGCCGAGTGGGCTTTTGGAGTAAAGAATCAATAAAGCTTTAATGTGTAAATGTTAATTTGAAGTAGAAACCCATGAAACATCCCCCATGCATTAAAGTGCAGGAAGAAAAAATAAACGATTTGTGATAGAACTCACTGAAGAACATCACCATCAATCGATTCTATCTAAATATAACATAACTACCATAAATAAAATATAAGGAAGCAGCAATCTGGTTTCATGTCGGAGACTTTAAAGGATTTTTTTTGGTCTCTTTAGCCACCTGAATAAAACTAATGTTCTTTTCCACACTAAAGATTATAATTTCATGAAAAGTCTTTCCCAGATGGCTGAAAACAACCAAGAATTTTTTCTTTTATTATTATTCTTTGCAGATGTTTTCACTGGAGGCCCATTGTTCATGAAACTGCTAATGCACATTTCTTGGCCTAATTTGAATTTCTTAGTAACCATATTAATGACATCCTGTAAAAATGACTGCTCTTGAACTCTTTCTGGTATTCTAGCTGTGCTGCCCATCTGAGAGGGGTTGAAATCAAAATAATCAATGTAGACCTCAGTATTAACTTTTGCAGTGCACCGTCTACTGCAGCGTATTTTGTAATGCATGTTGTAATCAAATGCATTGCATTTGTTATTCCAACAAATGGTGCAGCACAATCATTTTTACTAATAACACTAATAAAACGTTTGCTGGAATGGCAAATACAATGCATATGCCACTGTTATATGCAATTTGATATGGGAGTCATAAAAGCGCTCTTAATGTTTGTGATGTACCACCTGTTGAAATGCTAAATGCAATGCATTTTGTTACTACAAATGTTTGTTATACACATTCTGTTTGAATGAAAAATGCAATGCATATGTCTCTGTTATATGGTATTTGGTATGGGATTAATGAAAACAGTGTTAATGATTTTGATGTGCCACTTGTTGGAATGGAAATATAATGCATTTCCATCCATCCATTATCCAACCCGCTGAATCCAAACACAGGGTCACGGGGGTCTGCTGGAGCCAATCCCAGCCAACACAGGGCACAAGGCAGGAACCAATCCCGGGCAGGGTGCCCACCCACCGCAGGACATATAATGCATTTTGTTACTATAAATGTTTGTGATGCATCATCTGTTGGAATGAAAAATGCAATGCATATATCTCTGTTATATGGCATTTGATATGGGATTAATGAAAACAGTGTTAATAATTTTGATGTGCCACTTGTTGAAATGGCAAATGCAATGCATTTTGTTATCGACAAATATTTGTTATGCACCATCTGTTGGAATAAAAAACACAATGCATATGTCTCTGTTATATGGTATTTGGTATGGGCTTAATGAAAACACTGTTCATGTTTTTGATGTGCCACTTGTTGGAATGGAAAATGTAATGCATTTTGTTACTACAAATGTTTGTGATGCATCATCTGTTGGAATGAAAAATGCAATGCATATATCTCTGTTATATGGCATTTGGTATGGGATTCATGAAAGCAGTGTTACTGTTTGTGATGTGCCATCTGCTGAAATGACAAATGCAATGTGTATTTCTCTAGTATATGTTATTTGGTATGGGGTTCATTAAAGCAGTGTTAATGTTTTTGATGTGCCACTTGTTGGAATGACAAATGAAGTGTATTTTATTACTACAAATGTTTATGATACACCATCTGTTTGAATGACATAGACTTAGCAACTGGTTGGACACACAGATACACAGACACTTATCTTTTTATTCAGGTGGATATAATTCCAAGACCACTTAATTTTTTGGGATCAAATTTTTTTAACTAAATACAGTAAGTAGTAAAGCTATTTGCAAGGTTAGCCCAATTCATATTTGGGTAGTTAAAGTCCTCCATGACTGTAATACACCCCTGTAAACTTGCCTTTTTAATGTTACTAAAATGATGTGCATTGAAATTACTGTGTGCATTAGGGGGTCTATAACACATGCCTGAAATAAAGACTAATGCTCTCCAGACAAATCCAGACGTCCTCACTAAGATGGGACTCATTGTCCAACTGAAGAGGACTGGCGTTTAAATTATATTTGACATAAACAGCAACCCCAGATTAATAGATAGATAGATAGATAGATAGATAGATAGATAGATAGATAGATAGATAGATAGATAGATAGATAGATAGATAGATAGATAGATAGATAGATAGATAGATAGATAGATAGATAGATAGATAGATAGATAGATAGATGTGAAAGGCACTGTATAATAGATAGATAGATAGATAGATAGATAGATAGATAGATAGATAGATAGATAGATAGATAGATAGATAGATAGATAGATAGATAGATAGATAGATAGATAGATAGATAGATAGATAGATATGAAAGGCACTATAGATAGATAGATAGATAGATAGATAGATAGATAGATAGATAGATAGATAGATAGATAGATAGATAGATAGATAGATAGATAGATAGATAGATAGATAGATAGATAGATAGATAGTGTAGCAGGAGGAGAGGACATTGTTAAAAAGTTGAGGTTCTAAGACACAATTTTGGATGTAGCCAAATTAAAGAAGAACATTCAATTATATTGCAGAGCTGCCTCTGTAGAGGTGAGTTCAAAACTGGACTCACAAAGATGGTGGAGCTTCTAACCATTAGTCCTCCCAGCAGGAAGAGGCGGGGGTCCAGGTTGATGAATGCCGGAAGTGATGTTAGAGATGGTCTAGCCATCAGTCATCGGGTCTCCAGACGGAGGGAGAGACAAAGGCACAGAGCCCAAAAGTTCTCCTTATGCTTCCTCTCCTCTGTCTTATCTGGTCTTATCTTCCAAAAAGGCCCACTCGGGAGGATTTACCATCAAACCCAGCTTGTAATGACGCAAACACAGGGTCTTCATAAAAATAAAAAGGTCTATTTTCAGAAAAATGTACTGCAACAAATGAAAGCTCCGTAGGGCACGAAAGTCAAAATGGACTTTCCTAAAATAAAAAGCAAACCAGGCAAACAAGGTCCCAAAGAGGAAACCCAAAAATGAGGTCAAAAATCCAGTAATAATAATAAGTAACTCACCGCTCCCTGGCATCTTTGAAATTAACCACCAGAAACTGTGGAAGACCCTCCGGTTTTACAGGGTGGAGGTCTGTTTATGACCGTGATTGGCCACAGTTGTACAGAGTAAAGCAGATAGACCTGTTCCTTGTGGTGCTCCAGTGTTCTCACACAGTCCATGAGTCTCACTGATGGTGGTCTGCCTGACAGATAGTCCACCACCCAGGACACCACAGGCTCACCCACCTGCATATCTCTGAGTTTAGCTTAACAGGGATGGCTGGATGGCATTTAATGTGCAGGAGAAATCAAAAAGCATCATCCTTATGGTGATGCCAACTGTCCAGGTGAGAATAAGCCTTGTGGAGAAGACATATCATGACATCCTCCACTCCAGTCTTTGTCTGACAGGGAGACTGGAGTGGGTCCAGGTGGTCTACCACAGGATGGCTCATCAATTCCAGGACCAGCCGCTCAAAGGTCTTCATGATGTAAAACATAAGTGCCACTGGTCTGTCATCATTAGGTGAAGAAGCACCCACCTTACAATGCAGGATGTTTTCCACAGCAGTGTCACTTTCTGAAGCTTTAGGGACACACTGAACAGGTGACAGAGGACACCACAAGGTTGGTCAGCACATGCCTTAAAAACTCGAGGACTCACTACCAATGAGCAGCGTCTTGGGCACTCCAGCTACCCAAGTCACTCCTCTGGTGTGCCCATCAGCCCCGAGCGCCATTCATGCACTGTGAGAGGCCTCCTCCTGGCTGTCTGAATTCTCCACCTTCCATGCCTCACCCCTGCCTTTTCTCTCTCATTCTTTTAACCTCCTTTCTTCTCCAATCGCCTTTTCCTTTCCTTCCCCCATTTTTCCACTCCCGATCGCCCTTCTTCTCTTTTTTGATTTTTCCTCTCCTTTTCACTCATGCCGGCTCATTATTTTAAGGCTCCGTGGGCACAGCGTTTCAATCACGCAGCCGATGAACTATTTAAGAAAGACCGCACCTTGATGTGTGGGTGCATCTCGCCCCAATTACTCCGCCAACTCCCCTCAACCGCGTGAGTATGCCCGCTATACCACAAGCTGCAGGAGAAATTAAAAAGATGAAGTCAGTGCCAGCACCCCCTCTTGACCTGGGGTGGTACTGCTTACCTCGTCGGAGCCTGGAAGTTGGTCCCCTGGTGCACAGCTGTGACAATACCCATGGCTTTGGGACGGGTGGTGCAAGAAGCTCATACGGGTGTATGTTTATGCAGTTTATTTCACTTTGTGATTTCTATTTCAATGTCGCCTGTTCTGTGAGTTTGCCCAATTTGAATGACCCCTTGTAAAGACTCACACATTTTAGGCCCTCAATTACATCTTTTGGTCATCAAGAGCTGAATGTTTGACTTTTGTTTTGTATAAATATGCATAGAAATAAATATTCTAATCAATCACATATACCCAGTTCACAATGAAATGTCTTTGAAAGGGGAAAAAAAAAGACGTTTCGACCCAAAGTGACAGATGAGACGTCCGGACGCGCAGCGCTGTTCCACTTCACAAGGTGCAGCAGGGCCACGTCAGCTAAATTCAGCCGAGCAGCTAATGAATTGGACCGGCAAAATTGTTCACAAGAGAATTATGAGGGGCACCACTGGATGATGATAACGGTGATTTTTATTACAGTCTGACTGAGGACACAATAAGGTTACTTAAATAATTGAAAAATGACAAAAAATGTACAGAATCAGCCAAATCTCGAAGAACACTGAATCAATTAACATGCATAACTTTTTTGTCAACCATTGTTCAAGGATTGAATACGTTATCACTCCTACTCCAGAATAAAAAAAGAATTCTTCAAATGTTATTTTTAAAATGCCAATTTACACCGTGCATATATTGTCAATGAAATGTTGTACAAAATTCCGAAGAATGATTTCTAAATTAGGCTCAAACAGCAGGACTGATCCAGAAGGACTAAATAGTAAAATTATTTTTAAAAATGTGCCTGCTTTACAGCTCAAAACTGGAATAAACATTTAATGGACTGAATATCATCACTGGGCAAACACTGCGTTGACAAGACACACACAGAGTAACAGGGAGTAACCTGATTAGGGCAGAAAACCGCAGTCTGAGAAACCCACGTTTACATGTGCGAGTGATCGTCAGGAGTTCTGCTTTGTCAAAACGTCATTACACTTTAAATTTTCTAGTTGTTGAATGTTTATTTTTTTAACCTGATTGTACAGTGACCTTGAGTTTTTTGAAAGGCACTTCAAATAAAATGTATTATTATTATTATTATTATTACACTGCAAAAAATATATACAGTGCATCCAGGAAATATTCACAGCACATCACTTTTTCCACATTTTGTTATGTTACAGCCTTATACCAAAATGGATTAAATTCATTTTTTTACCTCAGAATTCTACACACAACACCCCATAATGACAACGTGAAAAAAGTTTACTTGAGGTTTTTTGCAAATTTATTAAAAATAAAAAAACTGAGAAAGCACATGTACATAAGTATTAACAGCCTTTGCCATGAAGCTCAGAATTGAGCTCAGGTGCATCCTGTTTCCCCTGATCATCCTTGAGATGTTTCTGCAGCTTCATTGGAGTCCACCTGTGGTAAATTCAGTTGACTGGACATGATTTGGAAAGGCACACACCTGTCTATATAAGGTCCCACAGTTGACAGTTCATGTCAGACCACAAACCAAGCATGAAGTCAAAGGAATTGTCTGTAGACCTCCGAGACAGGATTGTCTCGAGGCACAAATCTGGGGAAGGTTACAGAAAAATTTCTGCTGCTTTGAAGGTCTCAATGAGCACAGTGGCCTCCATCATCCATAAGTGGAAGAAGTTCGAAACCACCAGGACTCTTCCTAGAGCTGGCCGGCCATCTAAACTGAGTGATTAGGGGAGAAGGGCCTTAGTCAGGGAGGTGACCAAGAACCCGATGGTCACTCTGTCAGAGCTCCAGAGGTCCTGTGTGGAGAGAGGAGAACCTTCCAGAAGGTCAACCATCTCTGCAGCAATCCACCAATCAGGCCTGTATGGTAGAGTGGCCGAACGGAAAACACTCCTTAGTAAAAGGCACATGGCAGCCCGTCTGGAGTTTGCCAAAAGGCACCTGAAGGACTCTCAGACCATGAGAAGGAAAATTCTCTGGTCTGATGAGACAAAGATTGAACTGTTTAGTGTGAATGCCAGGCGTCACGTTTGGAGGAAACCAGGCACCGCTCATCACCAGGCCAATACCATCCCCACAGTGAAGCATGATGGTGGCAGCATCATGCTGTTGGGATGTTTTTCAGCAGCAGGGACTGGGAGACTAGTCAGGATAAAGGGAAAGATGACTGCAGCAATGTACAGAGACATCCTGGATGAAAACCTGCTCCAGAGCGCTCTTGACCTCAGACTGGGGTGACGGTTCATCTTTCAGCAGGACAACGACCCTCAGCACAAAGCCAAGATATCAAAGGAGTGGCTTCAGGACAACTCTGTGAATGTCCTTCAGTGGCCCAGCCAGAGCCCAGACTTGAATCTGATTGAACATCTCTGGAGAGATCTTAAAATGGCTGTGCACCGACGCTTCCCATCCAACCTGATGGAGCTTGAGAGGTGCTGCAAAGAGGAATGGGCGAAACTGGCCAAGGATAGGTGTGCCAAGCTTGTGGCATCATATTCAAAAAGACTTGAGGCTGGAATTGCTGCCAAAGGTGCATCAACAAAGTATTTAGCAAAGGCTGTGAATACTTATGGACATGGGATTTCTCAGGTTTTTTTATTTTTAATAAATTTGCAAAAACCTCAAGTAAACTTTTTTCACGTTGTCATTATGGGGTGTTGTGTGTAGAATTCTGAGGAAAAAAATGAATTTAATCCATTTTGGAATAAGGCTGTGACATAACAAAATGTGGAAAAAGTGATGCGCTGTGAATACTTTCCAGATGCACTGTAGATATACTGTATACTGTATATATAAAAATAAAAAGAGTTAAATGTCATCATCTGTCACCGTGAGTCCAAAATAAGCCTGACGCCTGAGATCATTGTCTTGTGTTTCATAAATACGTGTAGTCAACCTGATGCCTCATCTGCAGGTTTCTGTTACCTGATTCTGTGCTGCTCACATAGATAGATAGATAGATAGATAGATAGATAGATAGATAGATAGATAGATAGATAGATAGATAGATAGATAGATAGATAGATAGATAGATAGATAGATAGATAGATAGATAGATAGATAGATAGATAGATAGATAGATAGATAGATAGATAGATAGATAGATAGATAGATAGATAGATAGTGTCAGACATGAGCACTTAGAAGACACCTTAAGAGGTCTGACAAGATAAGCAGTAACACTCCACACCAAGAGTAAGTGCAGTTGCTAACTCCTTCTCCTCTTTCCTCCACAACCTCAAAGATTGCCAGGCAGCTGACAGATGTCCCTTTTCTTTACATCCTGTGAAATTCCACACCTTATGGATTGTCTTTTATGGAGATTCTCAACTACGGGGTTGCGACCAACTGGTAGGTTATGGGCTGCCATGAGTGGGTTTCAAGTTGCCATTGTTTTTAGTGGTAGAGTTTCAAGGTGAACTGTGGGTTGTTAAGTAGGTTGCTGCTCCAATGATCACACTTGATCCTACTCCACCTCTGACGAACGCTCTTGATTCAACAAGGAAGACCCTCACCCCTGCTCTGACAAATATGTTCAAATACTGATCTACTGTGTCAAGTGACCAAAAAGAGGAAGTTGCCATTCACATTTCAACACTCGATTGAGGGAGATGGACCTTTAACTCTTAGTGCTATTACTAAAAGTGAACCACTTCATGGTCTCTTGTGACCCACCTTGCAACTCATCAAGACTGACTGTGACACATTATCATTATAAACAATACCAACTCGCTACTCATCAGTGGCAGCTGACAACCCAAAAGTGGGTCACAACCCAGTAGTTGAAAATCACTGCAAAGGGCAACCTGGAATGTTCAGAATTTTGCAGGATGTAAAGGAAGTGACACCAGTTAGCTCCCTGGCAATCTTCAATATTGAGGAGAAGACATTAGCACATGCACCTCCTCTAGGTGTTGAGTGGTACTGCTTACCTTGTTGGACCCCTGAAGGAGTCCCTTAGCATCTAAATCTACAGTCATATGAAAACGTTTGTGACCCCCTCTCAGCCTGCATAATAATGGACTCTCCATTCCACAGTAAAGATACCAGTGGTATGTCTTTCATTTCCTAGGAACATCTGAGTACTGCGGTGTTTTCTGAACAAAGATATACGTAGTATTTAGTTGTATGAAATGAAATCAAATGTGAAAAACTGGCTGTGCACAAATGTGGGTCCCCTTGTCATTGTGCTGATTTGAATGCCTGTCACTGCTCAATGGTGATTACTTGGTTGATGAGCTCGTTAAGCCTTGAACTTCATAGACAGGAGTGTCCATCATGAGATATAAAGGTATTTGAGGTGGTCAATTACAAGTTGGGCTTCCTTTCCTTTGACTCTCCTCTGAAGAGTGACAGCATGGGATCCTCAAAGCAACTCTCCAAAGATCTGAAAACAAAGATTATTCAGTCTCCTGAAGGAATGGAATCAGGAAATGGAAGGCCACAGGCACAGTTGCTGTTAAACCCAGCAGGTCTGGCAGGCCAAGACAAATACAGGAGTGGCATATGAACAGGACTGTGAGAATGGTGACAGACAACACACAGATCACCTCCAAAGACCTGCAAGATGGTTTATCTGTACATCTTTCTACCATTCAGTGCAATTTGCACAAAGAACATCTGTATGGCAGGGTGATGAGAAAGAAGCCCTTTCTGCACTCATGCCACCAACAGAGTCGCTTGTTGTATGCCAATGCTCATTTAGAGAAGCCAGATTCATTCTGGAACAAAGTGCTTTGGACTGATGAGACAAAAATGGAGTTATTTGGTCAGAACAAAAAGCGCTTTGCATGGCGGAAGAAGAACACCGCATTCCAAGAAAAACACCTGCTACCTACTGTCAAATTTGGTGGAGGTTCCATCATGCTGTGAGGCTGTGTGGCTAGTTCAGGGACTGTGGCCCTTGTTCAAGTCGAGAGTCAGATGAATTCAACCCAATAATCAACCAATTCTTCAGGATAATGTTCAAGCATCATTCACAAAGTTGAAGTTACGCAGGGGTTGGATATTCCAACAAGACAACGACCCAAAACACAGTTCAAAATCTACAAAGGCATTCATGCAGAGGGAGAAGTACAATGTTCTGGAATGGCTGTCACAGTCCCCTGACTTGAATATCATCAAATATCTATGGGATGATTTGAAGCAGGCTGTCCAGCAAATTGAACTGAACTGGAGAGATTTTGTATGAAGAATGGTGAACAATACCTCCATCCAGAATCAGACACTCATCAGAGGCTATAGGAGGACAGCGTCTAGAGGCTGTTAGATTAGCAAAAGGAGGCTCAACTAAGTATTGATGTCATATCTCTGTTGGGGTGCCCACATTTATGCACCTGTCTAATTTTGTTATGATGAATATTGCATATTTTCTGTTAATCCAATAAACTTAATGTCACTGCTGAAATACTACTGTGTCCATAAGGCATGTCAGATATTAAAAGGAAGTTCAGCCAATGAGAAACAAAAAGCCAAAGAATTAAGAGCGGTTCCCAAACTTTTTTCATATGACTCTATCTATCTATCTATCTATCTATCTATCTATCTATCTATCTATCTATCTATCTATCTATCTATCTATCTATCTATCTATCTATCTATCTATCTATCTATCTATCTATCTATCTATCTATCTATCTATCTATCTATCTATCTATCTATCTATCTATCTATCTATCTATCCTATTTGTATTATATAGTGCCTTTCCTATCTATCTGTCTATTATACAGTAGGTAGCCATTTCCCTCCCACCAGTGTGTGTTATCCCCATGTATGATTTAACATCAGCCATTCTTGCCCCAGTACACTCAGCCCCCTTTAGCTATTTGGTGATAAGGGGGTGGGAGAGATACTTAGGCAGCCAGAGTGAAAAAGGCTGTGATGGGCCATTTAGTCCTCCCTGTCCTTTTCAATAGATGCCCAATGACCTCATAGAGTTAGGACCTCGTTTTTACATCTCCTCTGAAGGATGGCACCATTTTTACAGCACAGCGTCCCCATCACTTGACTAGGGTCCACATGCAGACTACAAGATCAGTGCCCCCTGCTGGCCTCACCAACACCTCTTCCAGCAGCAGTCCCTGCACGGTTTCCCTGTTTGGTCTTCCATCCTCCAAGTTCTCGCCGGACCCACAAATTCATAGCATCAGGTGGGTGACCTGTTCGGACGTTCAGGGATTGTTTAATATCTTCTTGTTCTGGCCTGCTAGATTAGTGCCATTTTCATGTGACCTTGAAATGGAGAAGCGATAAGCAAAGTGGATTAATGGTTGAACGGTCTAACACTGTTATTTATTTATTTAATTCATGGACCACTTTGTGAAAGGGCTCAAAATAAAATGTACTGTTAAACAAAGATTGCCTTTATTCCCATTTTCTCCAACTACTCACTAACAAAAATCTATCTATCTATCTATCTATCTATCTATCTATCTATCTATCTATCTATCTATCTATCTATCTATCTATCTATCTATCTATCTATCTATCTATCTATCTATCTATCTATCTATCTATCTATCTATCTATCTATTATATAGTGCCTTTCACTTCTATCTATCTATCTAATATATAGTGCATTTCTATCTATCTATCTATCTATCTATCTATCTATCTATCTATCTATCTATCTATCTATCTATCTATCTATCTATCTATCTATCTATCTATCTATCTATCTATTTATCTATCTATCTATCTATCTATCTATCTATCTATCTAAATGGGAGATGTTATTTTTTGAACTGTGTTTCAGTGGTTAGCTGCCTCTTAGCTCCTTAATGCTGAGTGTGTGTGTCACTTTGGTCATTTTCTGTGCCACCATTGTATGATTTCCATTCGTTCCAAATGATTCACTAAATCAATCAATTGGCATCTCTAAATTGTCCCATTGTGTGCCTCTGTGTGTGTATATGTGTATGCATGAGAGTGTGTGTGTGTGTGTGTGTGTGTGGACTGGTGCCCCCCATCCAGGGCTGACTCATGCTAAATTCTCTATGATGCCAGTAAAAGGTGCCAACAGCCTTCATTTGAATACCCCAGGTCATTTCCCCTTGTCCTAACATTTCCCTTTGTTTACCATTTTTGCCTTTATGAACATTTTCTTTTGCATTCCGCCTTGCTGTCTTGTATAAATTCCCATCGTCTAAGTATTCTATTTTCATGGTGTCGTTTTGAAAGATCCAGCTTTTAATCTTCTTTCATGACCCACCCATCCATCTGCCCATTCATTTTCTGAACTCGCTGTTAACACTTTGTCTGACGTTGGCTGAATTGCTTCACCTGCGTCACATCAGATTGCAGAATCTCGAATAAGTAAAGCACCTTGGAAAGAGCCAGTATATGTAAAGGCACTATATAATTCACTCATTTCAACTGCAGAACCTCAGTGTTATTGATTAAGTGGTGCTCATTTATTAAAACAATATGGAAACAGCTGTACTGTACATCATCATATGATGGCTAGAAAATACACTCTGTAAGATGACCAAGTCAGCAGTGCTGGCACCCTGAATGGTCCTGAATGAAGAGCTCATTTTCCAGGATGCATTCTACAGAAACCAGTAAAAGGAGACACTGACTCTTCAACGCATGTTGTAAGAAAGGTGACATATAAATCAAAAGTAGTTTTATTATTTGAATACTCATTATCGAAAAGTGCTGTACACAATCAGACAATCCTCACTATTGACACCTTGTGTGACCCCCGAGTAATTAAAACAAGTGTAGTCAATTGTGCAAAGCATTTTAGGAGGGTGCTCATTGTGGAAAGGCACTATATCATTTACTTACTGAAAGGTTCAATTCAGCCACAGACTCTCAGTGTTTCTCTGACTATGGTATGGAAAGGCGCTATACAGAATTAGACATTCCCCACTTTTAACACCCAGTGTGACCCTGAGTAAACATTGAAAAAAGTGTAGTTAAAATTCAAAGCATCTTGAACACTTGTGATGGAAAGACGCTATATAATTCCCATCTTCAGTAAGCCAGGTTCAATATGGAAGTAGCTGTATAAAAACCACAGGTTCAGAACGCCACCCTGTGTGTTCCTGAGTGAATCATTTCACTTGTGCGTTCTAATTTTCAAAGTGCAGAAACATGCAAAGATGCAAACACCTTGGGTGGCGCCTGTATTTGGAAAGGCACTATATAATTGATTCAGTCTGAGGTTTAGTTATAGAAACTGAAAATTCACTTGGCAGTGTTCTTAGGATATCTCTGGGTTCACGTTTCTTGAAGGCGATCCTCCAATTAGCTGTGAACCCCCCAGTCTCACTGAGATGGCACAGGTGGTGAACCAGTTGAGGGTAGGGAAGGCAGCAGGGGTCTGTGGTATCCGGGGTGGGTGAACCCTCTCCAGGCTGGTGGTCAGGCTGTCCTCCTGGTATTGCAAACAATCTTTGCTTCCATCTGGGAGACGGGCGTCATCCCAACTGACTGGAAAATGGGACTACCTGGAAAAGGAAGGGTGATCACCTGGATTGTGGCAACTACAGGGGGATAACACTGCTCTTGGTGTCGGGTAAGGTCCTCACGAGGGTCATCCTCAATAGGATCTGTGATCACCTGCTCACCTATCAGTCTGGTTTTACGCCTATGAAGTCTACCATCGACCACATCCTGGCACTGAGGGTTCTCATGGAGCGTTAACATGAATATCAGGAGAGTTTCTTTTGCAGACTTTGTCGATTTTCGTAAAGCGTTTGACTCAGTTGATCGAGCTGCCCTGTGGGACATCCTGAGGGTTCATGGGATCTCCTCGTGGTTGCTGGCCTGTACACTGGTATTCTGAGTGCTGTGCAGAGTGGAGGCAGACCCCCTGTGTTTTTCCCAATTGATTCTGGGGTTCGTCAGCGGTGTGTGTTCTGCTCCTACTTAGTTTAATGCTTGTATGGACTGGGTGTTGGGCAAGTTCGTGGGGTCCAGTGGCTGGGGGGCATCAGTTAATGAAGAGATATTCACTGATCTTGACTTTACTGACAAATGCTGTGATCTTCATGGAGTCAATGGAGGCTCTGATCGGGGCGCTCGAGAAACTGAGTGAGGAGTCTGAGTGTGTGGGCTTGCGAGATTCCTGATAAAAACCAACAGCCAGGCCTTTAATGACCTCTTGGGCACGGCCATCAGCAGTGTGTCTGTCTGCGGAGAGAGTGTCGACCTCATCGAGAGGTTTACTGACCTCGACAGTGACATTCATGTGACTCTGGTGACTCTTCCTATGAAGTCAGTAGACGGATTGGGACAGCATGGGGGGTCATGAGGTCACTGGAAAGGAGTGTGTGGCGCTCCTGATATCTACAAAAGGACGAAGGTCCAAGCCTTTAATGACCTCCTGGGCATGGCCATCAGCAGTGTGTCTGTCTGCGGAGAGAGTGTCGACCTCATCGATAGGTTTACTGACCTCGACAGTGACATTCATGGGACTCTGGTGACTCTTCCTATGAAGTCAATGGACAGATTGGGAGAGCATGGGGGGTCATGAGGTCACCATAAAAGGGTGTGTGGCGCTCCTGATATCTACAAAAGGACGAAGGTCCAAGTCTTTAGAGTCCTGGTGCTCCCTGTTTATGAGACATGGACGTAATCCAGTGACCTGAGATGAAGACTGGATTCCTCTGTCTCTACGGAGAATCCTTGGGTCCCGCTGGTCTGACTTTGTGTTGCTCCCGGAGTCCCGAATGAGGCACGTGACCTGCATTGTGAGGGATTGTCAGTTATGGCACTACGGCCATGTGGCGCGATTACCTGAGGGTGATCCAGCTCATTGTTGAGGACCTGAGTGGCTGGACCAGGCCAAGGGGACTGGACTGCGTGTCTGTCTGGGGGGTTGCCAACCAGGATCCCGAGCTGTTTTGTCATGTGGTGGGTGCAGCAACGTGCTATACCAGTGTATGCCCCCCAACCTGAGCTGAGTGTTCTTGGTATCAGCTTGGGAACATTTATAAAGCGCATGAAGATGGTGTTAACTGGTAATCTTTCACTGTACACATAAAGCCCCCTATAGCAGTATGACTTGGGGAGCGGCGCTATATAAACTTTACTTGTAAATGAAGTTCACTTTCTAATGTGGGATTGATTAACAGCCAAGTGCCGCCGCCCCACCCTACAGCTGCCACTGCACAAGTGTCTAAGTGACCCCCGGGGACTTTGGGGACAGTAAGCGTGAGATCGGAGCTCATCTCTCAGTCCTGTCTGCTTGGAAGCAGTCGCCAGCTGCAGGGCCGGCAGTGGAGGAGGCGGAGGAGGAGACCCTGCTTTATATCAGGAGACACTGGGAACTGCTTGCACCGGGTCAGGAGGGCACTGACTATCCCAGCTGAAGGAGAAACAAAAAATGAAAGTATGCAAAGGGTCAGGCAAGGAATGGCTAAACATCATTTTTCTTATTTCCCCCAAGGCTTGTTATCTTCAGCGGTGTCAGTTTACAGTTTAGCACAGTTTCGCCTTTTTCTCTCCATTACGACTTTAAGCATCCAGGCACCCTCCACGGCTCCCAGGCTAGTGTCTGATTGCTTTAATGACATTCACGGAATCTTTGGATTTGCTTCCCTTATTCCCACCCACCCCACCCCACCCCCCCCCCCCCCCTAAAACGGGCTGGGAGTTGCCTGTTGGCTTGGAGGCTCCTTCATTAATCAAGAGGCAATATTCACCAGCTGGGAGAAATGATTTGTTGATAAGTTCTGCCTCCTGGTCTGCTTTTAGGCAGGTTGTAAAGATGATTTCCTAAGCCGCAGGTTATCAATCTTAAAACCTCATTCCGTTGACTAGAATTACGAGCCTGTCTTTTTTTTGGGGGGGATGAGGAATGATGTGAATGAAGCAATGGTACTGCTTAATTTGGTGAATTCTGCTTTGACTTTCTACAGGTGTCTGGTGTATGAGACAAACAAAAGATCAGGGAGTTAGTCAGAGTGTCATGGCGTTGATACAACAGAATGATCAAATTCTTTATTGCATGGTTCACCTTTCCCAGTATTGGGGGGGTCACACCTGCAGAGTCATGGGTTCAAGTTCTGCTTCTACTGAGCTCACATGTTTTCCTTTGGCCTTTTATCTCGGGGCACTGTGAGGGAGCCAGGAATAGAGTTGGGGCACCAGCCAAGACAACACTGGACGGGCTTGGTGACAAATCTCTAAGTATCCTTGAGTGGCACAGCCATACCACATGGAACATATGAGGAGAGACCTGAAGATGGCACTTGGCAGACACTTTCTATCCAGTCTAATGGATTCTGAGAGGAAGAATAGAGCAAACTGTCCAAATCCAGGCATGCAAAGATTATAGAGACTCGCCCATGAACACCTGAAGGCTGGAACTGCTGCCAATGGAGCTTCTAGAAATCCTGAAATAAGGGTCTGAATACTTCTGTGAATGAAAAAAATCAGTTTCTTTGTTTAAATACATTTACAAAACTTACTGTAAACATATTTTCATTTTGTTTTTATGGGTTAGGCATTACCCAGGTATTCTATCTATCTATCTATTACATAGATAGATAGATAGATAGATAGATAGATAGATAGATAGATAGATAGATAGATAGATAGATAGATAGATAGATAGATAGATAGTGCCTTTCCTATCTATCTATCTATCTATCTATCTATCTATCTATCTATCTATCTATCTATCTATTACATAGTGCCTTTCCTATCTATCTATCTATCTATCTATCTATCTATCTATCTATCTATCTATCTATCTATCTATCTATCTATCTATCTATCTATCTATCTATCTATCTATCTATCTATCATATAGTGCCTTTCACATCTATCTATCTATCTATCTATCTATCTATCTATCTATCTATCTATCTATCTATCTATCTATCTATCTATCTATCTATCTATCTATTACATATTTCCTTTCCTATCTATCTATCTATCTATCTATCTATCTATCTATCTATCTATCTATCTATCTATCTATCTATCTATCTATCTATCTATTACATAGTGCCTTTCCTATCTATCTATCTATCTATCTATCTATCTATCTATCTATCTATCTATCTATCTATCTATCTATCTATCTATCTATCTATCTATTACATAGTGCCTTTCCTATCTATCTATCTATCTATCTATCTATCTATCTATCTATCTATCTATCTATCTATCTATCTATCTATCTATCTATCTATCTATCTATCTATCATATAGTGCCTTTCACATCTATCTATCTATCTAACATATAGTGACTTTCACATCTATGTGTCTATATATTTTATAGTGCCTTTCAAATCTATCTATCTATCTATTATATAGTGCCTTTCATATCTATCTATCTATTATATAGTGTATTTCATTTTTCTATCTATCTATCTATCTATCTATCTATCTATCTATCTATCTATCTATCTATCTATCTATCTATCTATCTATCTATCTATCTATCTATCTATTACATAGTGCCTTTCCTATCTATCTATCTATCTATCTATCTATCTATCTATCTATCTATCTATCTATCTATCTATCTATCTATCTATCTATCTATCTATCTATCTATCTATCTATCTATCTATCATATAGTGCCTTTCACATCTATCTATCTATCTATCTATCTATCTATCTATCTATCTATCTATCTATCTATCTATCTATCTATCTATCTATCTATCTATCTATCTATTACATAGTGCCTTTCCTATCTATCTATCTATCTATCTATCTATCTATCTATCTATCTATCTATCTATCTATCTATCTATCTATCTATCTATCTATCTATCTATCTATCTATTACATAGTGCCTTTCCTATCTATCTATCTATCTATCTATCTATCTATCTATCTATCTATATATCTATCTATCTATCTATCTATCTATCTATCTATCTATCTATCTATCTATCTATTACATAGTGCCTTTCCTATCTATCTATCTATCTATCTATCTATCTATCTATCTATCTATCTATCTATCTATCTATCTATCATATAGTGCCTTTCACATCTATCTATCTATCTAACATATAGTGACTTTCACATCTATGTGTCTATATATTTTATAGTGCCTTTCAAATCTATCTATCTATCTATTATATAGTGCCTTTCATATCTATCTATCTATTATATAGTGTATTTCATTTTTCTATCTATCTATCTATCTATCTATCTATCTATCTATCTATCTATCTATCTATCTATCTATCTATCTATCTATCTATCTATCTATCTATCTATCACATAGTGCCATAGATAGATAGATAGATAGATAGATAGATAGATAGATAGATAGATAGATAGATAGATAGATAGATAGATAGATAGATAGATAGATAGATAGATAGATAGATGAAAAGGGTCACTCCAGCAGAGCGTTTTGGAGTAGCTGGTGTGGTGTGGAAGGACGAGGAGTGGCAGCGAGAGCTCAGAGAGGTGTGGCTCAGCATGGCACCCTGCTGGTAGCCAATGGGACAGCAGGGACCTGAGCCTGTGAGAAAAGGGCTGGGCAGTGCCTTTAGGCAGGACGTCACCTCTGTCTGCAGGATCCCATGGATCTCATGTGGATTACAGAGTGGATGCACTGGGACTCATGAAGGTATTTAAAGAACAGAATCCCACCGCATGATTTATATAAACTGCTCAAAAAATTTAAGGAACATTTTGAAAACCCATCTGATCTTATTGGGAAAAAAAAAACTGCTGGCTGTCTCTACTGCTATGGACTGATATGGTGATGTGTGAGGAACGAAAAGGATGGAAATGATAATGATCAACCTACAGAGGGCTGAATTCAAAGACAACCCGAAAATCAAAGGGAAAAAATGATGTGGCAGGTAGGCGAGTCCATTTTGCTGAAATGCCTTTGCAGCAACTCCAAATGGTACTCAGTAGTTTGTATGCAACCAACCACCCCCAAGCCTGACAACGTCCTAATGAGACGACGGTTGTTGTCCTGTGGGATCTCCTCCCAGATCTGGACCAGGGCATCACTGAGCTCCTGGACAGGATGAGGCGTCGAATGGACCGAAACATAATGTCCCACTGAGAGGTGTTCTATTGGAATGAGGTCAGTCGAGTGAGCGTGGGGATGGGGGGCGTGGGGGGGGGGGGGGCCGTCAATCAATGGTGTCAATTCCTTCATCCTCTCGTCACATGAGGCTGGGCATTGTCATGAGCCAGAAGGAACCCAGCACCCACTGCACCAGCATAGGGTCTGACGATGAGTCCAAGGGTTTCATCTAATGGCAATCAAGGTGCCGTTGTCTAGCCGGTAGAGGTCTGTGCGTCTGTGCAGACTGACCATCACTGACCCACCACCAGGCAGCATAACGTTCTCCACGGCTTCTCCAGACCCTTCCACGTCAGTCACATGTGCTCAGGGTGAACCTGCTCTCATCTGCAAAAAGCACAGGACGCCAGTGGTGGACCTGCCAATTCTGGTATTCTATTGCAAATTGGCAATCGAGCTCCGCTGTGCCCACTAGAGGACATTGGGCCCTCAGGCCACCCTCATGAAGTCTGTTTCTGATTGTTTGAGATGTCAGAGACATTCACACCAGTGGCCATGTTACCTGCCTGCCTGCTGGAGATCATTTTGTAGGCTCTGGCTGTGCTCAACCTCTTCCTCCTTGCACAAAGGAGCAGATACCGGTGGGTCCTGCTGATGGGTTAAGGATCTTCAACGAGGGGCCCTGTCCAGCTCTCCCAGAGTAACTGCCTGTCTGTCTCCTGGAATCTCCTCCATGCTCTTTTTACTGTGCTGGGAGACGCAGCAAACCTTCTGGCAATGCCACGTGGTATTGATGTGCCATCCTGGAGAAGTTGGACTACCTGTGCCACCTCTGTAGGGTCCAGGTATGGCCACATGCTACCAGTAGTGACACTGACCATACCCAAATACAAAATGAGTGACAAAACAAATGAGAAGGGAAAAATGTCAGTGGTCTCCCTCCACCTGTTAACCCATTCATTCCTATCGTGGGGGTCGTCTCATTGTTGCCCCCTCTAGTGCACCAAAGCAGCTGAAACTGATGAACAAGCCTCTCTGCTACTTCACTGACCAGATCAATAGCCCACAAGTGTCATTGACTTGATGCTATACTCGGATTCAAAAGGGTTCCTTTCATTTTTTTAAACAGTATAGATAGATATATATATATATAAATATGTTAAGCTCCACCTGCATATGGACTATTTATTCATTTATTTAACTAGAAGAAGAATCAAATGCAATGCACTGTTTATTTGAGTATCATTTGGTTTTTGATTTTAATAAAAGCACTTGCCACGTTCTTCACCCGCCCCTTGTTACGTGTATATGTCCTTCTCATCCCTGTTTAGGTTAGGTTAGGTTAGGTTTAGGTTTAGGTTTATTTGTCATATATAGGTTAACACATCGATGGTTCGGGTTCAAGAGGCTCCCAGCAGCAAGAAGGGAGCATGGAGCCAACCCGGATCGTCACACTTTCACCGGTGTCCTCCTCTATTTAGTTTCACTATTTAGTCTCCGATGCTCCTAAGTGATCCTGAACTAAATTAAGAGGATTTGAGCATGTCAGCTGTGTCACGTTACCCCCAGGAAGACGTTAAGTGTTAACTTTTCTCCCCGTGTCATCCACTCTTAAGATCACATTTCCCGGAGGCCCGCTCATACCCGATATGTAAAGTGTGGCTGTCTAACTCCGTGGGCGCATTTTATTAGCGGAAAGGAATTTTCTTTTTCCTACTCATATAAAAAAAAAAAATAAGAGGCGTCTTCTATCAAATTAAAAAGCCGGCACAACATGAGGAGTTATTCCCTTGCATTTTCCTTAGGTCCTCGGCACGAGGTGACAGCTCTGCTTTTGTTCTGCCATTGCTTTTCATGGCACTGTTAATTTTCTTTAAATTCAAGACTTCTGGCGAACAGCTCAAATTACCTAAAGTGTTAAAGTGTTCCTAATGATCAAGACACACTCTCCTTGCTCTGCGGTTGCAGTCGCTTCTAATCTATTCTCTCCAACCCCTTCATTTAATGTAACTACAGAGAAGTGACTTGCATGCAGTATTTATTAAGCTGTCGACGGCAACAATGACTCAGTGTAATTTAATGTACAACTGTTTAAAAGCGCTTAACAGGCTCAACATCATTTTAGTATAATTTCAGCTCAAATCTTTTTACGTTCATTCTTTGGGAAAAAAAATCATTATTATGCGGTAAAAGGCAGTCAGAAATGGGCATAGTGCTTTATAATCACGCTGGTCGTCATCGTTGATCGTTCAGACAATATGGTATTAAATATTGTGCAAACATTCAACTCCATCTTCTGATATGAGGATGTAACTGAGCAGGTGGAAACGCCAGCAGGACGCTCATCAAGTAAGCCGAGGTTTTGTTTTCTATCACCTAAACTGGAATTAGTTAAGGATGTTTTACAGATGTAGCGTGTGACAATGTGGGTTCTGCTCCAGGCTCCCGTCTCCAGTTTCGGAGCTCTTGAACCCGATACCGTCAGTAATGAGCTGGACAGTGAGACACAGCGAAGCAAGGGGATGGTGCACAACGTGCAAAGTGCTTTTATTAAAACCAAACCAAAAGCAAAAGTCAAGTCAAGTCAAGTTGGGGAGCATGCACTGGTATAGCACGTTGCTGCACCCACTACAAGACGAAACAACTCAGGATCTCGGTTGGCAATGCCCCAGGCAGACAGGTGGTCCAGTCCCAACCTTTGGAAATGACCATCTATCTGCTGCAGCCAGGTGTTACGTGGGCGACCCCTTGGCCTGGTCCAACTACTCAGGTCCCCAACAATGAGGATCTTACAAGCTGGATCACCCTCGGGGAAATGCACCACATGGCCATAGTGCCGTAACTGACGCTCCCTCACAATGCAGGTCATGTGCCTCATTCGGGACTCCATGAACAACCGCTCATACGACACAAAGTCAAACCAACGGTACCCAAGGAGAGACACAATACCAAAGGAGTCCAGTCTTTGTCTCAGGTCACTGGATAGCGTCCATGTCTCACAACCATACAGCAAGACAGGAAGCACCATGACTCTAAAGACTTGGACCTTCATCCTTTGGCAGATATTGGGAGTGCCACACACCCCCTTCCAGCAACCTCATAACCCCCCATGCTCTCCAAATCTGTCTCCTGACTTCATAGGAAGATTCACCAGAATCATGAATGTCACCGCCGAGGTAAGTAAACCTCTCGACAAGGTCGACACTCTCTCCGCAGACAGACACACTGCTGATGGCCGTGCCCAATATTCCATTAAAGGCCTAGCTCTTTGGTTTTTATCAGGACCCTCGCAAGCCCAGACACTCAGACTCCTCACTCAGTCTCTCGAGTGCCCCGATCAGAGCCTCCATTGACAGCAAGATCACAGCATCATCACCAAAGTTAAGATCCGTGAATCTTTCTTCACCAACAGATGCCCCACAGCCGCTGGACCCCATGACCTTGCCCAACACCCAGTCCATACAAGCATTGAACAGAGTAGGAGCAGGACACACTCCTGACGAACCCCAGAATCCATCCATCCATCCATCCATCCTCTTCTGCTTATCCGAGGTCGGGTCGCGGGGGCAGCAGCTTGAGCAGAGATGCCCAGACTTCCCTCTCCCCGGCCACTTCTTCTAGCTCTTCCGGGAGAATCCCAAGCCAGCCGAGAGACATAGTCCCGCCGGAGTGTCCTGGGTCTTCCCCTGGGCCTCCTCCCGGTTGGACATGCCCAGAACACCTCACCAGGGAGGCGTCCAGGAGGCATCCTGATCAGATGCCCGAGCCACCTCATCTGACTCCTCTCGATGTGGAGGAGCAGCGGCTCTACTCTGAGCCCCTCCCGGATGACTGAGCTTCTCACCCTATCTTTAAGGGAGAGCCCAGACACCCTGCGGAGGAAACTCATTTCAGCCGCTTGTATTCGCGATCTCGTTCTTTCGGTCACTACCCATAGCTCATGACCATAGGTGAGGGTAGGAACATAGATCGACTGGTAAATTGAGAGCTTTGCCTTATGGCTCAGCTCCTTTTTCACCACGACAGACCGATGCAGAGCCCACATCACTGCAGATGCCGCACCGATCCACCTGTCGATCTCACGCTCCATTCTTCCCTCACTCGTGAACAAGACCCCGAGATACTTGAACTCCTCCACTTGGGGCAGGATCTCGCTCCCAACCCTGAGAGGACACTCCACCCTTTTCCGGCTGAGGACCATGGTCTCGGATTTGGAGGTGCTGATTCCCATCCCAGCCGCTTCACACTCAGCTGCAAACCGATCCAGAGAGAGCTGAAGATCACGGCCTGATGAAGCAAACAGGACAACATCATCTGCAAAAAGCAGTGACCCAATCCTGAGTCCACCAAGCCAGACCCCCTCAACACCCTGGCTGCGCCTAGAAATTCTGTCCATAAAAGTTATGACCAGAATCGGTGACAAAGGGCAGCCCTGGCGGAGTCCAACTCTCACTGGAAACGGGTTCGGCTTACTGCTGGCAATGCGGACCAAGCTCTGACACTGATTGTACAGGGACCGAACAGCCCTTATCAGGGGGTCCGGTACCCCATACTCCCGGAGCACCCCCCACAGGATTCCCTGAGGGACACGGTCGAACGCCTTTTCCAAGTCCACAAAACACATGTAGACTGGTTGGGCGAACTCCCATGCACCCTCCAGGACCCTGCTAAGGGTGTAGAGCTGGTCCACTGTTCCGCGACCAGGACGAAAACCACACTGTTCCTCCTGAATCCGAGGCTCGACTATCTGATGGACCTTCCTCTCCAGGACCCCCGAATAGACTTTTCCAGGGAGGCTGAGAAGTGTGATCCCTCTGTAGTTAGAACACACCCTCCGGTCTCCCTTCTTAAAGAGGGGGACCACCACCCCAGTCTGCCAATCCAGAGGCACTGTCCCTGATGTCCATGCAATGTTGCAGAGACGTGTCATCCAAGACAGCCCTACAACATCCAGAGCCTTGAGGAACTCCGGGCGTATCTCATCCACCCCGGGGCCCTGCCACCAAGGAGTTTTTTGACCACCTCGGTGACCTCAGTCCCAGAGATGGGAGAGATGGGAGGGGCCAAGGAGGTCGGGTGCAGTGTGAGTTGGGTAGTGGCCAAAGGCGGGGACCTTGGCGGTCCGATCCTCGGCTACAGAAGCTGGCTCTTGGGACGTGGAATGTCACCTCTCTGAAGGGGAAGGAGCCTGAGCTAGTGCGCGAGGTCAAGAGGTTCCGGCTAGATATAGTCGGGCTCACCTCGACGCACAGCTTGAACACTGGAACCAATCTCCTTGAGAGGGGCTGGACTCTGTACCACTCTGGAGTTGCCCCCGGTGAGAGGCGCCGAGCGGGTGTGGGCATACTTATTGCCCCCCGACTTGGAACCTGTACATTGGGGTTTACCCCGGAGGACGAGAGGGTAGCCTCCCTCCGTCTTCGGATGGGGGGACGGGTCCTAACTGTTGTTTGTGCGTATGCACCAAACCCCAGAATCAACTGGGAAAAACACAGAGGTCCTGCCTCCACTCTGCACAGCACTCACAGTACCAGTGCACAGGCCGGCCATGATATCCAGCAACCTCGAGGGGATCCTGTGAACCCTCAGGATGTCCCATAGGGCAGCTCGATCAACTGAGTCGAATGTTTTGTGAAAATCGACAAAGGCTGCAAAGAAACTCTGTCAATATTTGCGTTTGCGCTCCATGAGAACCCTCAGTGCCAGGATACGGTTGATGGTAGACTTCTTAGGCATAAAACCAGACTGTTCCGGTCGCTGGTAGGTGAGGAAGTGATCACGGATCCTATTGAGGACGATCCTACCAAGGACCTTACCTGGCACCGAGAGCAGTGTTATCCCCCGTAGATCCCCCGTTATCCCTGTCCAGATAGAGATGACAAGTCCCGTTTTCCAGTCAACTGGGATGATGCCAGTCTCCCAAATGGAAGCAAAGATTGCCTGCAATGCCAGAAGGACAGCCTTACCACCAGCCTGGAGAAGTTCATCCTGGATACCACAGATCCCTACAGCCTTTCCCCCTTCAGCTGGTTCACCACCTGTGCCATCTCAGTGAGACTGGGTGGGTCACAGCTAATTGGAGGATCAGCCTCAATAACCATGGACCCCGAGATATCCAACGTCCTAGCTGGACTAGCAGTGCAGTCAAATGTTCGATAAATAAATAAATAATCCATTAAAAAGGTAAAAATTCCAAACAGTTAAAACAAGGCTAAAACGAGAGATCATTGGGGCTACACCAGCCAGACATTAGCTCCTTCCCAGCTTCTTCAGCTCTCCTAAGATTTACTCAGCCAACAAGACTTCAGTCGCTGTGGTCCTCTCTCTACCGACCCCAATTTAGGCTGCCTCCGCCGACGTCTGCTAGACCGCTTGGGGTCCGTTGTCCTCCCATCTTCCTTCTCACACACGTGGTCGTCCCTCAGATCCCTAGGACGGACTCCTCCTCGATCGTATCCATTCCTCCATATAGTCAGTGGGCATGATCCATCCCTTGAGCGCTGATCACTCACTCTATCGGGGACCCCCGACTGTGCTGACCTTGCTTTTACTTAGCTGGCTGGCTCGTCCACCCTCTTGAACTACCCCAGTTCTGTTCTCTCACTCTCCAGTCTTTTAAAGTTCTCCTCTCTGTCTCTTCTTTCTATTCTGCCTCACGCCTCCCCTATTTATTACCAGGATGTGGCTCAGGTATGGCGATTAGTAGCTCCCAGCTTCAATCATAGATGCGCCCGAGAACCGCTCCAGCCACACTACCACACCCCCTCGGCGATTATCTATTTTAAAAAAATGGCCTTTTTGATCTAAGCTGTGGACCTGCTATACCACATAGCGTTGGAATGGTTCCAGTCCTATCTAACTGGAAGACACCTGGCAGCCACTAATCCTCACCTGTCCCTGTTACACAAGGTGATCCTCAGGGGCTTCATGAACTGTGCCCACTGGGTGAGATTATTAAACAGAATGGTCTGGGATGGCACTCTGATCCATGTGCCCACTAAGCCCACCTCTGATTTCCCAGGTCACATTGACTCTCAGTTGTGCCTAAAATGTCAAATTCTTGACATCAAATCTTTGGATGATTACAATGCTTTCCTTATACTTTGGATATGAGAATGTCAGGGAGGTCTCCAGTAAAACGTTCAGATTCATCAAAATCTTGGCATCAAATTTTTGGACGATTCCAATACTTTCCCAGTACTTCAGATAGGAGAAAGTCAGGGAGGTGTACAGTAAAACATTGAGATTCATCAAAATCTCAATATCGAATCGTTGAATGATTCCAATACTTTCCCTGTACTTCGAATGCAAGAAAGTCAGGGAGGTCTACAGTAAAACATTGAGATTCATCAAAATCTCGACGTCAAATCTTTGGACGATTCCAAAACTTCCCCTCTACCTCAGATACAAGAAAGTCAGGGAGGTCTAAAATGTCGAGATTCATTAGATTCTCGACATCGAATCTTTGGACGATTACAATACTTTCCCTATATCTCGCATATGAGAAAGTAAAAAGCAGAAACATCAAATCCTGGCTCAACTTTTGTGCACAATCAGCACTGTGAGAGCTCAGGTTGAGCTAATCTACGTGACACACATGACTCAACTTTGCAGCTGTTACCCGGAAAGGACGAGTTGCAAATTAGGTTGATAATGTCTATGGAGTAGGCTTTTAAATAACATTGGACAGACTGAAACAAACTTAACATAAATACGTGTCTGGTAGGATGATCTATTTAGATGTCTTAAATTGCACATTGCTCATGAATCTGTACAACCTTATCTGACTGTGTCTACAGCAGAATTTCTGGCTCAGGATTTGATCATGTTTGGAAAACTCATAGCTTTAGAAATGGTTTGACCCCCTTTGATCTGATCTACACCTGCCCACAATTTGATCATGGTGGTCTACAGAGAATTCTCCTCAGACCTAATGGCTTGCTTTTTTTGTCCTGACATGCAGAGTGGATTGTGGGACTTTCTATACACAGGTAACATACACGTGTGCCTTTCTAGATGATGTCCTGTCAATTCAATGTGCCACAGGTGGACTCCAATTTAAGTTCTAGAAACATCTCAAGGAGGATTCAAGCAAACAGGAGGCACCTGGGCAGAATGTGGAGTGCCACAGCAAAGACTCTGAAGACTTTTGGGAATGAGAGATCAATTAGTGATTTTTAATAAATTTGCAAACCTTTCCAAAAATTTGTCGTCACTTTGTCATTATGGGTTACAGAGTGATGACATTTAAATATACAACACAATAAAATGTGCAGAAAGTGAAGGGGTCTGAAGACTTTCTGAATTCACTATAAACGTAATGCACCTTAATGACATCGGCCATTTAACTATTTGCTGACAGTTTGTATTCATTGCGAGTTATTAATGATTTTTCTAATCATTGGAATAAAAAATAACAAAAACAAGCGAAACACCTGTATGAATATTTTACTGCTCCAATGTTGATTTTTGATTGCTCATGAGACTTAAAAGACATTTATATCTGAGACTAGGGGCTCTGCCCCCTATACGCTTCGCTCGCCAACCCCCGGGCGGGCACTACGCGCTAGCCACTTTGTGGCTCTGCCTCTCGCATATGGGTAAGTGGATGTACAATTTAAACAGATTGTTATTTTCATGGGAATTGTTACATATGCATAATAGAACTAACTATTTGACATTACAGTGAGAAATTAACCATAGTAAAAAATAGTAAAATGTAATAAATTGAAAGAAAATTATGTTTCATGTTGCGTTAGATGTATTCGTTACGTTATACGTTTTCGTTCTGTTTCGCTTTGAAAATACTTTTTAAACTTACACTTTTACTGTAAAACTTCAGTAAAAACTATGTTTTGAATGAACTTTTCGTCAATATTGCATCGAATTTTGATACCATGTTTGGAGTTACATTGTGACAACGCAACATATAACTGCCCGTGAGTGAATATCGTTTCTTTCTCTCTAATAAATAAAATGACTTTTTCGAATGTTTCTCCCTGTGATTTGTAAATTGTCATAGGAAAAGCTATTCTAACGGGAAACTGTAAACGTTTTAATACGAATGGCATATCAAGATCTCCTTTGGTGTCTAATGTCATTAGTGAAGATGGACTACATTACCTTTCTAGTCGCCTGTTCAAATTTTACATGTTAGAATTGTTTGGCCAATTTTGAACACAACTAATCTTGTCCTATTGCATAGCCCATCACTCAGACATCAGTTACGCAATAACATTATGATACGTCCTTCTTTCAACAGTAATTCATACGGTTGTAGATATTCTTCGTGATATTGTAAGTTGATGTTTTCATCTTCTGCACCATCACCACCAACTGTTTCAGCAAAGTCTGTTGATATGTATTTAACCAATTTGCTGTGTAACCAATCAACAATTTTCACGTTAATTTGTTTGACTTCATCGTTTCTCGGTGCTAGGATTGCCCGTGTACTCATTTCTTCTGTTGATAACCCTTAAGGATGAAATTCTTCATTAAGATTTGGACATAAATATGTCTTCTTTAACCCCTTCACCGCCCTCTGCCGGATATATCCGGCACCGCTGTTTTAATGCTAACGCCTTACTGCCGGAATTATCCGGCACATTTGCCTGTGGTTATATGAATGCCTGGCAAGTAGTATAACTGACGGTTTGGCATGGGTATTATTACTACGTTGTATTTCGACAAGTCTGTGGTTGTTTTGGCCGGTCATGTGACGTGATTCGCATGTAACAGCTGTGAATATGGCGAAACGTAAACTGACTTCAAGTGAGGCTTTGCAGGAGATTTTGGACAGTTCTGATCATGATTGTAGCAGTTCTGAAGAAGATTTTAGTGACAGTGATGAGCAGCAACGTGCGCTGCATGATATTGTGAATGAAGACGCATCGGATGACGGCGCTGAGTGGGTGTATCCCCAGCATCTCAGCTGGGCTGCTGCCCGAGGTGAACTACCTTTTCTGCATTCGTTTGAGGGAACGTGTGGCTTTATTTTTGATGTAAACAATTACACTGCTGAGCAGTTTTATGAGCTGTTTGTGTCACCTGATTTGATCAGACATTTTGTTCATCAGACAAATCTGTATGCAGCACAGTTTATTGAGAAAAATCCCAATTTACCTCCACATTCCCGTGTTCGTGCTTGGTTTGACACTGATGAAAACGAAATGAAAAAATTCATTGGGATTTTGATGTTGATGGGAATAATCAGAAAACCAGATATTGAGATGTACTGGTCTACAGATCCTATGTATGCAACACCTATTTTTGCAGCTGTCATGACACATAACCGATTCTCTTTGCTGCTGAAATTCTTTCATTTGAATGACAACAGAAACGAGCCAGATAAGAAAGATCCAAACCGCGACCGCTTGTTCAAGCTACGTCCTTTGATTGATCATTTATTTGAAGCATTTCAGTTGCCCTACATGCCAGGACCGTCAGTTGCAGTTGATGAAAGTTTATTGTCGTGGAAGGGCCGTTTACAGTTTCGACAGTATCTACCATTGAAAAGGGCACGGTTTGGTATCAAGATGTTTTGCTTAGCTGAGAATTCAGGTTACATTTATAGATTTCGTGTATACACTGGCAACTTGCACAACATTTAGTGGTCAATACTGCTTGAATAAATGTAAAAAATGTAAAAAAAATGTAAAAAAGTAAAAAAACAAAAATTGTTCAGATTTCGCCTGGCTTGGGGAATATTTAGGGAGTTGGCGGTTAAAGGGTTAATTGGGAACTTAAAGTGAGGTTAATGTAAAAATTTGTAAGAGCTGAGAGCGCAGGAACTGTGTCTGACAAAAGCATTTACACGAATGAGAGGTGAGAGGACCGCGGGCGTGGTTGAAAAATGGTTAAGAGGGGTGCGGGACATGAAAAAATCTCATTGCCAATACTCTTGTCTCACAGGACTTGAAAAAATCTCTTGGCAATAGTTTTGTCTGAAGATTTTCTTTTATAATAGAGAGATTAATTTTTGTCACGGATGCTTCTCTAAAAATTCTTTAGGAGGAATAGCTTTAGACAAAAAGCAAATAACAGGTAAAAGGAGTCGAAATTGAGAACTTAGTTTGAAAAGCCTATTATATTTTGTGAGATCTCTTTCTGGTCCCAATTAATTCTTTTTCAGGACTTCATATTTTTTTCTTATTATTGGACTGGTGCCTTTATCCAAGGTGACTTACAACATTTGAGATATGATTGGTTACATTTCTTCTGTTTTTCTGATTGCAGCACAGACAGATGCAGTGACTTGCTCATAGTTACGTGGTGTCAGCAATGGGATTAAAACACAGAACTTCAGGGTTTCAAGATGTGGACGCTAGGGGTTCACTGTTGCCCCTTAAACCCAACAGACAGACATGGAGGAACAGGCAAGTAAACAAAGCACAATATATAATATTCTTCTCTCTATCTCCTTTTCCACATCTCCCAGTAAGCGTTGTCCAATTCTTCCCGACTCTTGCTCACCTGCTGGGTGTTTTACGCAGTCCTTTATATAGTGCCCGACCCAATATAACACACAACACGAATAACAAAAATGAATGAGATACGGAAATGATTGTGAACTTGAGTCCGGTTATAAAAACTGTCCTGAATACGGATGACTGAACTAGTGATAAATGCGTTGTTGGAGCAACCTCACTGTGATACCTCGGTGTATGGTGGATGACGAATCGACCCCGGGGTCTCAGCAGATGAAGGATAGAAAACAGTCCGGCAAAATGAAAACCAAACTGGTGCAAAGGCGCAATGTGGAAAAAACAGCAAGTAAGTTGATACGTGGTTGAAAACAAATGCTTTTGCCCCTTTTTCCTCTCTTTCCTCTTCTCTCTCTTCTCGGCTATTCCCTCCTGAGGGCTTAAATAGTCCTGTGACGGCTGTAATTGATTAATAGTGAACAGGTGTTTTCCAGGTTAGAGGCTGTGGTCTTCTTCCATCATCCGTCCCCGGCATTTACTGATACACACACATAAACAGCAAACGGGACAATGGAAACGAGACACACTCAGTACTGACATTTGACAACACTAACTATGTAGCCCCGCTACAAGTGGACAGATCAACTACTGGCTTTGTGCTGCTTCTACCAAGATGTCTGTTTTGCTTGTCGCTGTGCGCGTTCTGAAGTGGGGGGGGGGGGGGGGGGGGGGGGGGGGGGTGAGGGGCTGAACGCACGCTAAGGAGAACTGCTCGGATCATCTGCTGGGTTTCTGCAGCAGCTGCTGCTGGCAAGCTGCGTGTTCTGCTTCTCACCAAAAGCACTCCGACAACTGCTACACTGAAAAAAGTATAACCTCCATTCAACTTAAAATAATTAAGGTAATGATTCACACTTAATATTTTCAATCTGAACCAATATAATTCTTTTTATCTTATTGAACCCACAAGTTTTAAGTTGAGGCAAATCATTTAGATAGATAGATAGATAGATAGATAGATAGATAGATAGATAGATAGATAGATAGATAGATAGATAGATAGATAGATAGATAGATAGATAGATAGATAGATAGATAGATAGATAGATAGATAGATAGATAGATAGATAGATAGATGTGAAAGGCACTATATAATAGATAGATAGATAGATAGATAGATAGATAGATAGATAGATAGATAGATAGATAGATAGATAGATAGATAGATAGATAGATAGATAGATAGATAGATAGATAGATAGATACTTTATTAATCCCAATGGGAAATTCACATTCTTCAGCAGCAGCATACTGATATAATAAATAATATTAAATTAAAGAATAATAACAATGCAGGTGAAAAACAGAAAAACAGACAATAACTATGTATAATGTTGAATGTTAACGTTTACCCCTCTGGGTGAAATTAAAGAGTCGCATAGTTTGGGGGAGAAACGATCTCCTCAATCTGTCAGTGGAGCAGGACGGTGACAGCAGTCTGTCGCTGAAGCTGCTCCTCTGTCTGGAGATGATACTATTTAGTGGATGCAGTGGATTCTCCATAATTGATAGGAGCCTGCTGAGCGCCCTTCACTCTGCCACAGATGTTAAACTGTCCAGCTCCATGCCAACAATAGAGCTTGCCTTCCTCACCAGTTTGTCCAGACGTGAGGCGTCTTTCCTCTTAATGCTGCCTCCCCAGCACACCACCGCGTAGAAGAGGGCGCTCGCCACAACTGTCTGATAGAACATCTGCAGCATCTTATTGCAGATTTAGAGTGATTGGGTGCAATTCACTTGTTTTATACTGAAGTAAATCTATTTTTTTAGTTGTTACAATTTAAAATGGTTTATTGGTTGTTACCTGTTTTTATGGTATTAGAAATATTATGAACATAACATATTCCAATGCTGTACATTTTACAAATATGTGCAAATACGCAAGCATTTTTCAGTGTAAATTTTAAATATACAACAAAAAATTATCAAACGTTTCTACAGCTTTCTTGAAAATATGTTTTATTACGAGTTCTTAAAATTAAAAGTTGAGAAACACAGTTACTTACCACAACTCCTCTGTTATAAAAGTTTGCTGCTGAAAATGACCAGACCTGTATAGCCACGTCCACTCCACTCGGGAAAGTGTTCTTCATTTTGACAGTTGGAAAGCCAGCACGCTGGAAAGTTCAACCGGAAGAACCAGCACACGATATTAGGTTAACTGAAATAATAGGATTTTTATGTTGATTCCCTCCACCATAACTTACTTCGGTACAAAAAATTTTTTTTTTACTTTGATTGAGATCTGAAACCAATTTTTTCAAGCTACAACACTAAATGACTAATCTTAGGTTGCTTGAAAGAGAAAATTGACATTGAATGAACAACATCAATGTTATACTTTTTTCAGTGCAGGTTAGATGTCAGTGAACTTGTTTTAAATTGTTTGTAAGTAGGGCATGTCGTGGGCGGAGTGGTGGCTCTGAGGCTAAGGATCTGCGCTGGTATCCCGAAGGTTGCCGGTTCGAATCCCCGTCAGTGCCAAAAGAGATCCTACTCTGCTGGGCCCTTGAGCAAGGCCCTTAACCTGTAATTGCTCCAGGGGGCGCTGTACAATGGCTGACCCTGCGCTCTGACCCCAAGGGGTATGCGAAAAAAACTAACAAACACTGTTGTAAGTCGCTCTGGATAAGAGCGTCTGCTAAATGATGTAAATGTAAATGATGTAAATGTCAAAGTGTCTGCCTGAGATGATCTGGTCTCGATCGCTTCACTCAAACCCCCCCCCCAATCCACGGAGGTGCGCTACGCTCCTGCCACTTTGCATTGTGAAGGGGGGAGCTGAATGCACACTAAGGAGAAGTGGACTGTGTGCTGCTTCTGCCAAGATGTTTGTTCTGCTTGTCAAATGGCTCATTTAAAGGCCTGTACAGCAGCTGTCCTTCTGTCTCACTGCCTTGTCTTGCGTGACGTTAAAATGTTTTATAATAGAGAAATGTTACTCATATCCTTAGCCCGACATCCACATAACATATATGTTTACAAAGTGTGTTTAATAAGTTTACATGTGTATAAAGCGTGTGGGAGAGATATTTTAAGGCTTAAACTATAAAACTATATAATCGTGGGTGGGTCTGGAACGTAACTTCCGTGATAGGCGGGGGATCACTGTAATACTGAGCATGCAATGCAGATACTTTACCTCACAGGTGGTGAACTGGTAGTGCTGCTGCTTTGCAGTAAGGAGATTGTGGGTTCGTTTCCTGGGTCCTCCCTGTGTGGAATGCACTTTGTGTAGTGAGAAAAGTGCTATATAAATGTAAAAAATGTAATTATTATTATAAATCAAAAAATTATTCCAAAAAAATGAAAAATAATATCAAGGCAACTGAGCCTCTTGTATGACTTTTCTGAGATCTCTGCTGAAAATTAAGAGGGAGCCACTTGTGAGAATACCGGGGGGTATTGTTTTAGGAGAAAAACCTGAGAAGCAGGAGACAAAAGAATATTGTTGTCTAGGAGAAACCAAAAAAGACATTAAGGAGAACCCTGTACTTATTGTTTATTCCTATGGAAAGATTATACATTATACATTTAACATTTAACAGTTATACATTTAACAGCAATCGGTGCAGAGATGCACCAGCGCTGACATTCCTGCACGCCATGCTTCAGCATAACTGCTGTACTTAGCAAAGTCAACACATCAAAATGTGTATTAGGCTTGAGATAAAGTAGTACATTTAATTAAATAGCGTATCTGATAATTGCATGTTAGTTTTAATTGCATAAAACTGGAAGGCACATTATTCATGAAAATGAACATACTGAATCAGCTCCATTTAATTATATTGTAGATTCAGTGTTACTGCAAAAAAAAGAAAACAAAGAAAATAGAAAATCTGCTGGGACAGCGGCTTGAGGGATTCACGGATGTAATGTCCAGTTGAATGTACATAACATGGTCATTGGTCATTTACTCTAATGTGTAGGCCTAATGTGTATATGATAATGCTGTTTAAAATTATTACACCAAAAAATGAAAATCCACTTTTTTAGTGTATCCAATTCACTTCAGCTTAAAACCACGATACATTACAATATGGGTGGCGCAGTGGGTAGTGCTGCTGCCTCGCAGTTAGAAGACCCGGGTTCGCTTCCCGGGTCCTCCCTGCATGGAGTTTGTGTGTTCTCCCTGTGTCTGCGTGGGTTTCTTCCCACAGTCCAAAGCCATGAAGGTTTGGTTAATTGGCGATTCTAATTTGTCCCTGGTGTGTTCGTGGGCTGGCGCCCTGCCCGGGGTTTGTTTCCTGCCTTGTGCCCTGTGTTGGCTGGGATTGGTTCCAGCAGACCCCTGTGATCCTGTAGGTTGGATAATGGATGAATGGATGGATTACAGTACAACGGAATGCATTTGTTATTAATCCTGTTGGTGCGTAAACATGTAATAATAATAGTGCATGGAGTAACAATACCACACTGTTCTTCCTGAATCCGAGGTTCGACTATCTGACGGGCCCACCTCTCCAAGACTTTTCCAGGGAGTCTGAGGTGTTTGATCCCTCTGTAGTTGTTTGCCCAACCAGTCTACATGTGATTTCTGGACTTGGAAAAGGCGTTCAATCGTGTCCCTCAGGGATTCCTATGGGGGGTGCTTCGGGAGTATGGGGTATCGGAACCCGTGATAAGGGCTGTTCGGTCCCTGTACAACCGGTGTCAGAGCTTGGTCCACATTAAGTGAGAGTTGGACTCTGCCAGGGCTGCCCTTTGTCACCGATTCTGTTCATAACTTTTATGGACAGAATTTCTAGGCGCAGCCAGGGCGTTGAGGGGGTCCGGTTTGGTGGGCTCAGGATTGGATCACTGCTTTTTGCAGATGATGTTGTCCTGTTCGCTTCATCAGGCCGTGATCTTCAGCGCTCTCTGGATAGGTTCTCAGCCGAGTGTGAAGCGGCTGGGATGGGAATCAGCACCTCCAAATCCAAGACCATGGAAATCATCTGGAAAAGGGTGGAGTGCCCTCTCAAGATTGCGAGCGAGATCCTGCACCAAGTGGAGGAGTTCAAGTATCTTGGGGTCTTGTTCACGAGTGAGGGAAGAATGGAGTGGAAGATCGACAGGCGGATCGGTGCAGCGTCCGCAGTGATGAGGGCTCTGCATCGGTCTGTCATGGTGAAAAAGGAGCTGAGACGTAAGGTAAAGCTCTCAGTTTACCAATCAATCTATGTTCCTACCCTCACCTATGGTCATGAGCTGTAGGTAGTGACCGAAAGAACGAGATCGCGAATACAAGCGGCTGAAATGAGTTTTCTCCGCAGGGTGTCTGGGCTCTCCCTTAAAGATAGGGTGAGAAGCTCAGTCATCCGGGAGGGGCTCAGAGTAGAGCCGCTGCTCCTCCGCATCGAGAGGAGTCAGATGAGGTGGCTCGGGCATCTGATCAGGATGCCTCCTGGACGCCTCCCCGGTGAGGTGTTCCGGGCACGTCCAACCGGGAGGAGGCCCAGGGGAAGACCCAGGACACTCCGGCGGGACTATGTCTCTCGGCTGGCTTGGGATTCGCCCGGAAAAGCTAGAAGAAGTGGCCGGGGAGAGGGAAGTCTGGGCATCTCTGCTCAAGCTGCTGCCCCCGTGACCCGACCGCGGATAAGCGGAAGAGGATGGATGGATGGATGGAATAACAATACAGTAGACATAGATAGATAGATAGATAGATAGATAGATAGATAGATAGATAGATAGATAGATAGATAGATAGATAGATAGATAGATAGATAGATAGATAGATAGATACTTTATTAATCACAAGGGGAAATTGACATAGACAAATGTTGTGAAAATAAAATCAATAAAGATTACTGAATATTCATCTGTACCACATTAAAAAATAATTAAACAAACAATCAACAATATAAATTAACTCTGTAGCACCATGTAGTAGTGAAACAGAACAAACTTTAAAAATCAATAAAATCTTTTTTTTTAAAATGTAATAATTTGTATTGAGAAGAATTTATATTGGTAGCTTTCATATCAGCTACCAATACAGATGATATACTGTATTTTTGGTTTTGTTATCAGGGGCGAGAATATAACTGTGGTCTCTTTGTCAAAACTCTCAAACATTGCCAAGGTATCTCTGGGCAAGCGGAAGGTAGGTACGCTCTAACGTCAAATGTTGCCACTGTATCTGATCGTGTTCAGCTCTTTCAGCAAAGAACGATAGACATTTGGATTAAGCGACCAAGTAGTCTGGTAAACAGTAAGACTATAGGGGCTTTCAAAACTCAACTTGATGTACTTTTAGAAGAATTAAGTGGATAGGACTGGTGACCTTTGTTGGACTGAATAGCCTGTTCTTGTCTAAAGTGTTCTAATGTGTAGATCTATGTGTATATGTGATAAATAATTAAATCAACTAAAACTTGTAAAAAATGGAAAGAAATGTATCAGAAAGCAAAGGTTATACAATCAACTGTAACCCTGTCTTCTTCTTTTTCTTCTTTCGGCTGCTCCTGTTAGGGGTTGCCACAGCAGATAATCTTCTTCCATATCTTCCTGTCCTCTGTATCTTGTTCTGTGACACCCATCACCTGCATGTTCTCTCACATCACATCCATAAACCTCCTCTTAGGCCTTCCTCTTTTCCTCTTCCCTGGCTGCTCTATCCTTAGCACCCTTCTCCCGATATAGCCCTCATCTCTCCTCTGCACATGTCCAAACCAACACAATTTCGCCTCTCTGACTTTGTCTCCCAACCGTCCAACTTGAGCTGACTCTCCAATGTCCTCATTTCTAATCCTGTCCATCCTCGTCACACATAATGCAAATCTTAGCATCTTTAACTCTGCTACCTCCAGCTCTGTCTCCTGCTTTCTGTAACCCTGTCAAAAATGTAAAGAAACTCTATTTTCCCCAGCAACATGACTAAAAGTCTCCATTTGAATGAGACACCTAGCGCATGGTTAGAAGCACATGTGCCATAAATATAACGCATTTCTTTGTGCTGTCCATGCTTCTTGTACACAACATAAATGGTAGATGGTGACTGTTTTTGCTCAGTGGGCAGCAGAATGTCAGTTGTGACAAGTTGGACATGAAGAAATGCCATCAGGGTGGCAAACCGCATCCTACAGGTTCCTCATCATCCAACTGATTGTCACTGTCTCGATCAATGTCATTAACATCAAAAATATTTATCTTGCAACAAATCTACTTGCTTTGATTCATCAGCATCTTTTTACCTTTCTCGTGACAACTTAACTACGGACTGTTTATCTATAGCACTATTTTCTGTAAGCTGCTGTTGGAAAACAAAAAAGTAATAAAAAATGTATGTCTTTCCACTAGATGGCAGCACTTTGGTAGCTAACTGAGATGTGGCAGCAAGGTTTGCAGCGTCTATAGTGGCTGTATACTGATGTACGAGTTATCTCATAAATTGCGTTTTGACAGCCTGAATGAGATACGAGTTAACTCGTACCTCACAATCAAAGTGTTAATATTCCACAGTCCAGTGAAGTTGTTGCTGTATTCTTAGCTGCAGGTCAGTTTCGTTTTTCCTCTTAGGTTTCCAGAAGGAAATGGAAAGGGTTTCAGTTGTGCTTTAGCATTGGAGCAACTCAAAACAATCGATGTGTAGTGTGTGCAGAGAAGTACAAGCAGGCAAAGAGAGCTTTTGTTCTTCTGTTACATTGGAGATATTTTTCTTCCATGAGCTCTCCACAGGACATCAGCGTTACAGTGTGGCAGGTGTGTCGCCCCAGTCAAACTCCATAAAACAAGGAAGTCAGGGTGTTTGACGCCAGGAGCGAGAGCCCCATGGAGAAGAGGAGATGAATGTTGATTGGTTAGAAGCTGGTGGATAATCACGTGAAGTGTTCTTGTACCTTGTTTCTGAGACTAAAAATTGTTTTGAAGCAAATCAATTAAAAGTGTAGTTTCGGTGTTAGGTCTTTACAGTAGACATAAGAAAATGATGAACACCGCAAGACTTAAAGTGATATATCTTGTTCTGTAGAATCAGACTGTTGTTATGCCATTGGGGTTTATCATGATATAATAAAATTAGACTTTTAACAATCAAAATTTTTATCTTTTGAAATTGTTTATAATTGCTGGGAAGGCTAGGGTTATAGGGTTATAGTATCAAAATGCTGGAGAGAGCAGGCTGACTAATTGTGGCTTTCCAAAAACTCATCTAACAGACAGGGAAGGATTTTTTTTCAATTGTGCTTTTTTTTTATTATTTCCAAACTCAATAGTTCTTCCTTTACATACTTAACAATGGAAAATCTTAATCATTCAGTGAATCCATAACCTCCAGCCATCTCCATATAAATTTCTAATTTGCATCAAACACACAATTGTAAAACATCTCACCAGATGCTTACAACAGCTTAATGACTTTTACATTACATAACCATTTACTTAAAGTATATTACTGACTTAAGGGTCCTTGAAACCTCAAAAACCTTACAAAATGTCTTTTTGAATATAGAAAAGAACCCATTGTGTATGCGCACAAGTATTTATGTGAGAGTGGCTGCAGTATTCAATGCATCCTTTTGTCTGGATGTTCTTATCTTATTTTCTGGTAATGTAGATAGATAGATAGATAGATAGATAGATAGATAGATAGATAGATAGATAGATAGATAGATAGATAGATAGATAGATAGATAGATAGATAGATAGATAGATAGATAGATAGATAGATAGATAGATAGATAGATAGATAGATAGATAGATAGATAGAGAGTGAAAGGCACTATATGATAGATAGATAGATAGATAGATAGATAGATAGATAGATAGATAGATAGATAGATAGATAGATAGATAGATAGATAGATAGATAGATAGATAGATAGATAGATAGATAGATAGAAGTGAAAGGCACTATATAATAGATAGATGTTCTTTTTCTTTCTGATATTGTCCTCTGGTCCACTGCACGCTTGCGACCCTCCCTCACACTAAATCGCACCGCCATCTTTTCTCATGTGTTGGTCACGTCCCGCATTGATTATTGTAATTCTCTTATCTTTCCCACATAAGCTTCTCCGTAAACTCCAGCTTGTTCAGAATTCAGCTGCCCGTATTATAACTCAGACCTTTTCCATGCAACACATTAGCCCATCTCTTAAACAGCTTCATTGGCTTCCTGTAAAATTTCACATTGTTTTTAAAATTCTTCTAGTTATCTTCAAAGCACTTGATAACCCTGCTCCATTTTAACTCCTTGACCTCATACATGTTTATACCCCCAACTGTCCATCATATCCCGTCTCCTTCTCATCATCCCCCCGATCACCATGGGTTCCTGGACATTTAGTCGTAGTTGTCCTCATCTCTGGAACTCACTACCAGAAAACATTCAGGACACAGATTCCCTACCTATTTTCAAATGTCATCTTAAGACTTATCTGTGTAGATTAGCTAACACTACATGACTTTAGGCTGTATTCTTATTGCATATTCTTATTGCTGTATTTTCAGTTCCATAGATATAGATTGTGGCAAAAGGCGCTGTATAGGTGTCGATCCTACACAGACTGACACTTGAGGCACATGTTAAAAAAAAAAAAAAAAGATTTTATTTTTCTTGATCTCCTCCTCCCGACTCTGGCGCCCCTTTTATAGCCCACCTGGAAGTGGTGCAGGTGCTTTTTGGCCTACTTCCGGTTGCACCTCTGGGTGTGGCCGCGTTCCCGCCCAGATGGGCTCGTTAGGCTGTGCAACTCCCCCTGGTGGTGGCCATGGAGCCCAACAGGAATGAGCTCCGGTGTTCCAAAATATTGGCCCCGCTGCAACCCAGGGGAGCTGCCACCAAGTGTTCGGGGGGACGTAGTGTGCATCCCATGGCTGCTCCCCCGGATCCAGTGTCAAAGGGAAGTCCTGACTGGGCATGGGTCCTGGCCATCTACCACAACATATACCTGTATGTATATGTGTATGTGTACATGTGTGTTTTGGTTGTTTTATGATTTTATTATCTGTACGATGTTCTTGGGTGCTTAGAATGGTGCCTTGAAATATAATGTATTATTATTATTATTATTATTATTATTATTATTATTATTATTATACAAACAGTGCTATTAGAGCTAACAGTCCCTTGGGAAAAATGCTTGGATGGGGACTTTGAAAGAAAGCTAACCAAGTATGTGGAAGTGAGCTGCAGGGGCTTTACAGCTTGATCTTTGACTAAAGCCTTCAGCTATGTGGCCATTGATGGAGATCTGTGCTCAACAACACCAAAGCTGAGTAAAGAGTCTCAAGATGGCTTTTGGCCCAAGAAAGGAGAGCAATGGGTGCAAGTAACTAGATAGCCAGATGGACACAAGCTGAGCTCTGATCAGGTTCCGCTGGGTCACTCTGTGGAGTGTGTATAATGTTGAAAGACCTGAAACATCAGAGGATCTCTGAAGATGTGTCCAAAAGTATCACTAGATGTATTTGCATTCAATTTAATTTCTTTACATAAATATAAAGCTACATGTCCCAGATTAATACAGATGATAGCATGTGTTACGTTTCAGCCAAGCTTATGTGTATTTTCTGTTTTGATTATCTGGTTAATATAGAAGTTTATTAGCTTTCCTGATATTTCTGTTATTTTCTATTGCTGCTCTGTATCTTTAAATGTTCTAACATTCCATGTGTTTTGTGGGTGAAACCCCAGGGGGTTGGGCCACCCTGACGTCACTGTTGCTGCATCCTCCCTCTGCTTTTAAATTACAGTCAGAGAGGGGGGTCCAGCAGTTGAGCATTGAATTTGTGGAGTTTATTGTGAGTACGACTTTCATTCAAATTTTCTAATTTATTTCACTATTGTTACTGTTCTTGGATTACTTTGTCTCATCCAGACTGGACTATTGTAATGCACTCCTCATCGGGGTACCCAACAAGAGCCTTCAAAAGCTCCAACAAATTCAAAATAGTGCTGCAAGAATCCTGACGACGGTGCGGAAATATGAATATATCTCACCAATCCTTCGGTCACTTCATTGGCTCCCTATCCATCTCCGTATCGAATACAAACTCAACAGTGCATCAATGGAAATGCTCCTTATATTACAATCCACTACAAAAAACCTCCGTTTTACAAATACCTACTGCCTTTGCCCTCCTGTGACCAAACTTCATACAACGGGTGACCGAGCCTTTACAGGGGCTGCTCCACGGCTCTGGGATGTTCTACCAGAGAGCCTGAGAACACAGGAGATTGTGGGCTGCTTTAAAAAACAGCTAAAGAGTTTTCTATTTAGGGAAGCTTATTAACAAGAATGCTATAATTATTATTGTTTTATCTCTGTTTTTATCTTGCCTTGCCTTTGTTTAATCTTTTTATGTTGCACTTTGAGATTTACTGCTAATGTAAAGTGCCCCTATAAATAAAATGCATTGTTATTATTATTATTATTATTATTCTGTGGTGGGTTGGCACCCTGCCCGGGATTGGTTCCTGCCTTGTGCCCTTTGTTGACTGGGATTGGCTCCAGCAGACCCCCGTGACCCTGTGTTCGGATTCAGCGGATTGAAAAATGGATGGATTATTATTATTATTATTATTATTATTATTATTATTATTATTATTATTATTATTAATTACTGATTCTAGATTAAGATTTATTCACCTCAGATGGTCTTTTAAAGCAATGCTCCACTCAAAAATCAAGTAATTTTCAAATGTTACTTATCACATGAACTTGGTAGTGGTGCTTGAGAAAAACATTTAATCTCATATTTTCTTGGAGAAAGTATATAAGAGAGTGAGATGGGTTAGATAAGGTGGCCAATTCTGGAAAGTGGCAAACATGAAAAATATTCATGTAAAAAAGAAGAAAATGCTAATGTCACTCGTGTCACATAATCAACGTGTGTTTTGTACGGTTGCTGCTCAAAATGTGCAAAATGAATGCAATTTTGCTAATAAAAAAAGTTGTTAAACAGTTAATTCATGAATTAAGAGCCTGTATGTCAATAGGAAACTCAACAATTCAAGGTAGGGACTGAAGACAGGACTCAGACCAATGAATGATGGGGAGATGCGGGTCTTCAAGTCAAATAGTCGATCCCATGAGTCTTCTTATCTAAACTCTGTTTGTTGTTGCTTTGTCATATAGTGACGCAAGAGTCAAAATGACTGAAATATATCAGAGCAGACAAAAGCACTTCTCAAATGTCTGGAGTCTCTGGTCTATATATGTATTTACGAGGGGGGACCCAAAAATAACCGGAATTTTGTTGTTGTTAGGTTGGTACTTGTAGTACGTGGTTGGGCCGCTAGGGCGATCTAGTTACACTCCTCACAAGTCAGTCTGCCAAGTGCCATCAGTCTGGAAGGTTGTGCTTGTGTTCAGTGAATTTTTTTGTAAAAGTAGGTTGCGCAACAGCGTGAGAAGGAAATGCCCTGATCTGTGGGAGTCAGGCGATTGGTTCTTTCATCATGACAACGCTCCATCTCACACTGCTCTCAGCATTCGCCAATTTTTGGCAAGAAACGGTATGACAACCCTGAACCACCCACCCTGCTCACCGGATTTAGCTCCGTGTGATTTCTTTTTGTTCCCTCGGATGAAAAAAGACTTGAAAAGAAGGCGTTTTGCTGACGTCGAAGAGGTAAAACAAGAAACAACCAGAGCATTAATGGGCATTACTTCAGACGAATTTAAAAAATGTTTCGAACAATGGAACAAACGGTTAGATAAGTGTATTTCCGCCAATGGAGAGTACTTTGAAGGAGACTAATTGTAGTTTGTACAGAAAATTAAATTAAACACGTTTTAAAAATATTTTCGGTTATTTTTGGGTCCCCCCTCATATGTATGTATGTGTGTGTGTTTCTATCTGTATCTTCTGTTGCTGTGATCATTACAAAGTACAAACTGATCATTAAGCTTCTGTTACCTTGTGCTACTGAGAAGATAACAGCAATTTTATCTATCTATCTATCTATCTATCTATCTATCTATCTATCTATCTATCTATCTATCTATCTATCTATCTATCTATCTATCTATCTATCTATCTATCTATCTATCTATCTATCTATCTATCTATCTATCTATCTATCTATCTATCTATCTATCTATCTATCTATCTATCTATCTCTTTTGTTCGCTCCCTGAAACCCTGGCAGTATAAAGTGCATGGACTGAAGGCATTGTTGGAGGGTATTTTAGGAAGTGGGCAGAGCCTTTGTAGAGGTGCATTTTCTCCCCTGATAATCTCCTCAACTAGTACAGTAAATGTATGCAAATCCCCATAAATGAAAGTACAATTTTTTTTTTTTTTTTTTATACAGTATAGCCCAAAATCACACAAGAAGTGCTGTAATGGGCTTTAACAGGCCCTTTCGCTTGACAGCCCCCCTACCCTTGACTCTTTAAGAAGACAAGAAAAAGCTCCCAAAAAAACACTTGTAGGGAAAAAAAAAGGAAGAAACCTTGAGAAAGGCAGTTCAAAGAGAGACCCCTTTCCAGGTAGGTTGGGATATGCAGTGGGTGTCAATACAATACAATAAACAGAACAGAACACACGTAATCCTCAATACAATACAATAGTAAAATAGAAATATTACAAGTACAGAGCAGAATTCAACAGTAGATGATCTACAGTATATATATAATTCATTAAGTCCATGGCAAGCAAGACACACGCAAGACCGAGCCCCGCTCACCAACAATTCACTAAATAGCCGACCACAGCACATGCACTACAGAGCCAACAATTCACGCAAAAGCGAAAGCATTTGCCAAGAATGTATTCATTAATCAAGAACGAAAGTCAGAGGTTCGAAGAAGATCACATACTGTCGTAGTTCCGACTATAAACGATGCCGACTGGCGATCCGGCGGCATTATTCCCATGACCCGTCGGGCAGCCATTACTCCCACTGGCATGCCTCCGCATAAAGTCAAACTTAAAATTAGTTCAGTTGTCATGCTTCTCAGAAACCTCATGCCAGCAAGAAGTCTCTGTGATGTCACTAGACTGACTGTTCTCAGCATTGACCGCAATGTACTGGGGTGTAAAACAATCGCAGCTCCTACCTCACAAACTGTCCATATTCCCCGGATTTCACTGACCCCATCAGATTCAAATTTGCCTATTACATGCAGACAATTTCCTGTTAGATTGGCCTTTGCAATGACAATTAATAAGGCGCAGGGACAAACTTTAAAAAAGATATGCCTGTATCTGCCAAAACCAGTTTTCAGTCATGGACAATTGTATGCTGCTCTCTCCTGAGTTCCATCTTTTCATTCACTTACAGCAAACAGGCGCGCATGCGCGAGAGAGACGCACACACACACACAGGCGCGCGTGACATAGAGACACACACACACAGGCGCGAGAGAGAGAGAGAATCCCTGACCCCATCAGATTCAAATTTGCCTTTTACGTTTACACGCAGACAATTTCCTGTTAGATTGGCCTTTGCAATGACAATTAATAAAGCACATTGACACACTTTCAAAACGATATGCTTGTATCTGCCAAAACTAGTTTTCAGTCACGGACAATTGTATGTTGCTCTCTCCAGAGTTCCATCTTTTCATTCAATTACAGTCGTATCCTCAAACCCACCCTATCTGGACAACTGTGTCTTTCAGGAAGTGTTCACCCATCAATACATAGGCGTATGCTACGCCGCGGGTTGGCTAGTATCACATAATACGATTTGGAGTCTTCAATGTGCACGTCTGAATTGCTTGATTTGTAATTTTAAACTATGGAAAGGGGGGGTAAATCAAGGAAAAATGTGTCTTTATCCCAAAGATTACGGAGGATACTATATATATAGATATAAAGAAATCCAAAAAAAAAGGGTGTTTTGTTTGTGCAATGTTTGTTTTAAAATGCTGACACTTTACCACAGTCAGGGTCGCTACTGACCCAATACATTTTAGGTGAATAAATAATCACAATAAAATAATTTAAAATCTATTTGGTATAGGTTTGTTAATAAATTGTTGCAGATGAAATAAATGAGGCCTACCTGAGGAACTGCATCCACATTGTATCACAGGATCAGATGAGAACTGTAGACATAATGTCATGGGTCATTAGCAACACAAGGTACACAAGTGTTAAAGTTGCTACAGTGCAAACCATTTTGTCTGTCAAATCCAAAATCCTAACATTTGTTCCATTTTTTTTGTTTTGTTTTTTTTTGTTTTTTTCATGTTTTCTTAGAGACTCAAGGCTACTTGTGGTGGGGGGTGTAAACAGCCTGTTAAAGCTCTTTGAGACACTCATTGTGTGATTTTCAAGCTGTAATAAATAGGAAATAAATAGGCATTGCTCTTGTTGCCTAGTACAGTAATCCCTCCTCCATCGCGGGGGTTGCGTTCCAGAGCCACCCACGAAATAAGAAAATCTGCGAAGTAGAAACCATATGTTTATATGGTTATTTTTATATTGTCATGCTTGGGTCACAGATTTGCGCAGAAACACAGGAGGTTGTAGAGAGACAGGAACGTTATTCAAACACTGCAAACAAACATTTGTCTCTTTTTCAAAAGTTTAAACTGTGCTCCATGACAAGACAGAGATGACAGTTCCGTCTCACAATTAAAAGAATGCAAACATATCTTCCTCTTCAAAGGAGTGCGCATCAGGAGCAGATAATGTCAGAAAGACAGAGGAAAGCAAACAAATCAATAGGGCTGTTTGTCTTTTAAGTATGCGAAGCACCGCGGCACAAAGCTGTTGAAGGCGGCAGCTCACACCCCCTCCGTCAGGAGCAGAGAGAGAGAGAGAGAGAGAGAAAAACAAGCAATCAAAAATCAATACGTGCCCTTCGAGCTTTTAAGTATGCGAAGCACCATGCAGCATGTCACTTCACTAAGCAGCTGCACAAAAGATAGCAACGTGAAGATAATCTTTCAGCATTTTTAGACGAGCGTCCTTATCGTCTAGGTGTGCGAACAGCCCCCCTGCTCAATCCCCCTACGTCAGGATCAGAGAAAGTCAGCGCAAGAGTGAGAGAAAAGTAAGTTGGGTAACTTCTCAGCCATCTGCCAATAGCGTCCCTTGTATGAAATCAACTGGGCAAACCAACTGAGGAAGCACGTACCAGAAATTAAAAGACCCATTGTCCGCAGAAATCCGCGAACCAGCAAAAAATCCGCGATATATATTTAAATATGCTTACATATAAAATCCGTGATGGAGTGAAGCCGCGAAAGGCGAAGCGCGATATAGCGAGGGATTACTGTATACCAAGTCAAGTCAAGTTGGGAAGCATGCACTGGTACAGTGCGTTGCCGCACCCACTACACGACAAAGCAACTCGGGATCCCACGTTGGCAAAATCCCAGGCAGACACGCAGTCCAGTCCCACCCTTCCAGAAATGACCCTCTATCTGCCACAGCCAGGTGTTATGTGGGCGACCCCTTGGCCTGGTCCAGCCACTCGGGTCCCCAACAATGAGGATCTTATGAGCTGGATCACCCTCGGGGAAACGCGCCACATGGCTGTAGTGACGTAACTGATGCTCCCTCACAATGCAGGTAATGTGCCTCAATTGGGACTCCATAAGCAACAAAAGTGAAACCAAAGGTACCCAAGGATTTTCAGGAGAGACAGTACCAGAGCAGTCCAGTCTTTGTCTCAGGTCACTGGATAGCGTCTATGTCTCACAAACAGAGAGCACCAGGACTCTAAAAACTTGGACCTTCGTCTTTTGTAGATATCAGGAGCACCACACACCCCTTTCCAGTGACCTCATGACCCCCCATGCTCTCCCAATCTGTCTACTGACTTCACAGGAAGAGTCACCAGAGACATGAATGTCACTGCAGAGGTAAGTAAACCTCTCGATGAGGTCAACACTCTCTCCGCAGACAGACACACTGCTGATGGCCGTGCCCAAGAGGTCATTAAAGGCCTGGCTCTTTGGTTTTTATCAGGACACTCGCAAGCCCAGACACTCAGACCCCTCACTCAGTCTCTCGAGCGCCCCGATCAGAGCCTCCATTGTCTCCGCGAAGATGACAGCATCGTCTGCAAAGTCAAGATCCGTGAATCTTTCTTCACCAACAGATGCCCCACAGCCGCTGGACCCCATGACCTGCCCAACACCCAGTCCATACAAGCATTGAACAGACTAGTATGGACTAGTATACCAGCAATTCTAAAAAGCGGCATGTGCCCCCTACTGGATACACAGAGTTAGTAAGTCGTTGGACCTGGGGTAAGTTTTTCTAAAGAAAACTAACTTTTGATTGCTGAAAAAAGAAAGCAATGGGACGAGTTTAGAATCTTTAATAAAATATGTAGTTAAAGCATCAAAATAACAATGAATTCACCATTAAAACAAATGCTGAACTAAAGTTAGACTGTACATAACAAAAAAAAAAAAAGAAAACTCTTGCCATAAATAATTGAGAGTTTTGTGTCGTAATGTTGCTGAAAATGTTATTGATGTCAGGCTTCAGTTGAGCTCAAGAGCAGTGGAGCAGTTTTAATTTTTTGGCAGGCGCACACAACACTGAGAAAGCAATTGCATATTAATCACATAAGGAGCAACACTCATCAGTCCTATCAAGCTGTTTTTAATGAGTGAGGAAGTGATGCATATGTCGGCATTACATACGTTTTTAGATCTTTCGCTAGGATTACATTTGTCATCCATATAAAGTAGGTATATAATTGAAAACGCACTAATATAGTATGTGTCAGATTAATAAGGATGGAATTTAGGGAGTGCCGGGTGGGCTTTCCTTAATATCCTGCCTGTCACATCACTCCTTTATTAAGTTCACGTCTAACAGTTGTTATCGTTTTAAGATCCTCCGGATTCACATTGTTACAATATGCGAAGGTCGGCCCTTTCATCGACTATAGTGGAGCCTTTTCAATGCTGTAATATCGATGGGGATCATCTGAGACAAAAAACAAGCATTTTATCTCTCCTTTTGAATTTCTGCAGTTGTCTTTTTTCCATAGTAATATGTTTTTTTTTGGCTGTCTTGTTGTCATTGTATTGTAGTGTGCCAGTTTTGATAGTTATCTTCTATCAAATTCATTATGTCTACTTCTGGTGCTAAATTATTTTGTGTCCTAGCCCAAGCTTAGTAGCGTGCCAACTGACTGTTCGGTAGTCAACGCTTGCGGCTGAGTTCTCCCCAACCCTTATGATCTGCGGCCTAGGCAAATGCCTAACTCACCTCAATGGTGGCACCAGACCTGATTATGACTGTTATGTTTTCATGTCTTAGGTAAAACAAAACATTATATTGTGCGATACTAGACCTAAAATATACACTCCCCTACTCTTTGAAACAGGAATTAAGGATTAATCATCCATTTTTTAATGTCAGATTGGCTAGTTATACATTCTAAATAGATCTATAGTTCAAAGTTTGGTATACACACTTATTAGACAGAATTCTTGGACTGGGCCAAAATAGGCGTTGCTCTTGTTGCCTAGTATACCAAGTCAAGTCAAGTTGGGGAGCATGCATTGGTACGTTGCTGCACCCACTACACGACAAAGCAACTCGGGATCCCGCGTTGGCAAAACCCCAGGCAGACACGCGGTCCAGTCCCACCCTCCGGAAATGACCCTCTATTTGCCACAGCCAGGTGTTACGTGGGCGATCCCTTGGCCTGGTCCAGCCACTCGGGTCCCCAACAATGAGGACCTTATGAGCCAGAGGTCATAAGAAGGTCAGCCAATATTAGACAGAATTCATGGACTGGGCCAAAATTGACCTGGACATACTGTGAAGGCATAAAATATGAACAGTATGTAATGGATAAAGAACATCACAGCACAAACTCTGCTCTGAATAAATACGTATTGTAGGAGAGTGGTCTCATAATCCACAATGCACCTACTGCGATAGTCTAGCTGTCTGTCTGTCCACCTGTCTATTCGCATGAAACAACCTGACCATCACCAGTGGAGCAATTTTGTTTAAAAATGTGGCATGCTTATTCTTCAAAGAAACTTGTAGAGTAAGTTCAGTTATTATTGAGGTATCTCAAACAGATTGCACTCTACACTGTTTTAAAATTTCTAAACTTTTCATTGAAATGCATCGGTGCACTAGTGAACTCGTTAAGCCTTAAAGAAACATTCTGTGCGTCTTCAGCTATAAATTAGTTTACTGTTTCAATTTTATCTTGATAACATTAGTACTAGGGTGTTGTACCGTGTTAGCCATTATGGATGAACTGAGAAGTCAAGCAAAATGACCCCTTTTATTGGCTAACTAAAAAGATTACAATATGCAAGCTTTCGAGGCAACTCAGGCCCCTTCTTCAGGCAAGATGTAATGTCATTTAAAATGTAATTTACTTCTTGCCTGAAGAAGTGGCCTGAGTTTCCTCGAAACCTTGCATATTGTAATCTTTTTAATTAGCCAATAAAAGGTGTCATTTTGCTTGACTTCTCACTAGCTTGGTAACAGTAAATGTAACTTAAAGCTGAAAGCACAAGAGGTCTTTGCCTCATCTTAGAGGAGCTACCAATGTAAATTTCCAAGGTTAGAATAAGGTAAATGAGTAACAAACACCCCTCCAGAAAATGGGAATAAACTGAATGGAAAGCCCATACACCCCTCCTAAGAAGCAGTGCTAAGAACAATAGGACAATCTGTTGAACAGCTCTCTTAACAGAATGGTACTCAGAATAACAGGAGAGTCGACATGAATCACAAGTTACTGGTGGAGTTAGTTGATTGGATACGGTGATAAAGCTCTGCATATTAAGAATCAGATGACGTGATGTATTAGATGAGGAAACTGAAATATAAAAAGTATAAAAGCAAATGAATTGTTTAATTAATCGCTCACCACATGGACTGAGACAGTTGTGCAAATAAAGAAATGTTCTGCATTCTCATCTGGACTCCATGACTGCCTTCTTTGAAGATGGAGGGAAGTTTTTTTTCTGCAACATCAGTGATGATCCATAAGAGGTATGGCTAGGTGATCATAAATAACCAAAGTGGTAGGGAAAATGGTACAGACTTTTCAACATCCATAAAAGTAAAACTCAAATCGAAAAACTGGTATTAAATTCTAGCTGTAAGAAACCCTTCTATTTGAGTGCGGAAACTTAAAAACAGTCAGGATGAAACATAGAAAAAATTAACTAAATCCAATTAGTTCAGAAAGTATTTAGTTGCTGTGTACTTGATGGGTTCTCGCTTGAGCTGTGTGCATTTTCCTCTGATTTTAGACCCCGCTCTGTTGTCTCCGTAACGTCCGTTTAACAGCCCCTGGAGGAACGTTGGAATTTGCGACCATCTCCCTGCTTGTCCTAACAAAATGAACGTGGCACACTGCTACCTCTCCAAGCGATCGACTGTTGTCATGTCTGCTGACTGGCCTCTCCTCTCATTGTTTTACTGTCAAATTTTCAATTTTTGTGTGGAACCCCTAGGCAAGTACTCGGTATGGCCCTTTAACCTTCTCCATGCCCGATCCTCACTTTGAAGCCATTGCTTAACTGAAGTAACCTGTCACAAAAACACACATAATTACTATTTAAAATGCATTTGCTACCAAGGCTAAGAATAATTTGTAATACAGCATCCTTTAAATAATTCATAATATTCCACATAAAGAAATGCAACATTCTTCCAACAGTTTTGTTTATAGAACGCTGGCTTTTTTAATCTTTGATTCCTTCAGATTTGCTGTAGCTTAGTGTGCACTAACAAGAGGCAAACCTACTGAGTAATCCCTCCGGCATCAACTCCGCTTTTAGTCTCAAACTGATTTATTAATATTTATATATGCTAAAAAATGGTGTGTGGCAAATAACAAGGAAATATTCCAATGTGAGAGTTTTGTGACACATTACACAGCATCACTGTCATCGTGGGGAAGTTACACACTGAACTAAGCTGAATTATTTTGCACGATTCTCGCTGCGGCGTGCATATCATCTACGGGGGGCTACGGACAACTATTCAATTAAGCAGCATACTTTAAAACTCGGCAAAATGTTTAGACAGGAGAGGAAACTCCTCAGAAAGATCTCAGGGAGGCCAAGGAATACAAACATTGTGCCTTTACTGACTAAAACAGGACACGCAGGGAGGGCTGAGCACAGGGCGCCCCATTGACACCCATTGTAATGTACAAATTAGGCTTCACTTAACAAGGTAGATTTCACATTAGGGTCCATGGCACTAGGCAGGTATTTTAAAATCAGGGCGCTCAGGCTTATGGGTGTGGGAGCACTCTGAGGTTGAGGTGGCGTCGCTGTGGGATGTCGGTGGGGAGCCGAGCTGATTGCTTATGATTTGCAGGCATGGTCAGCTCATCTTACATTCAGGACCACCTGCACCCACAAGGTGGATAAAAACGAGCCTAGAGCAGAACAGTGGGTGGGAGGACTTAAAACTGGAAAAACGAAAGCAAATGGCGGAGTCGGGAATGAGCCAGAACAGTCCAACCAAATATTAGGTGAAGGCTCCGTGTCATTTTCATCTGTGCTCTTATTTGAAATATTCTGTTGAATCAAAACTCTCAAGCAAAGTCTGATTTTTGTTAAATACGGAATAAACGATGAAGGGTCCCAATGGCTTTTGTCAGTTTCAAGTGATTTCAGAGACAATTTGTGGGTTCTTCTTTTTTTTTTTTGTGGAGGGGGGACCAACAAATTTGTCCACATCTGTAAGAACATTTCCTTCAGGCAGGCTTAAGTTTAGGGCAAGTGCGCCGTTCACAGATTGTCAAAGGGGTGCACAGTCAAACAGCTCAGATAGGAGTTACCCATACCTGGAAATTTTCACAAATAGCTTACTAAATATGCAAAATTTATGGATATTTATGATGGTACGCTGTATAAATAAACTGTATTATTATTATTATTATTGAAAAGAAGAATGAGTACAATTATCAGCATTGAAAAACTGGATGATGATTGCACTGTTCCAATGGCTTCTCTTTGGCCTGGATTTGTATGTAATACTGATCATACTACAATATATATTAGGAGTGAAAGTTGCATTTTAAAGCAAGTTAAATATTATATATTTATTATAGATTTATTTTATAGCGGAGACAAAAGAACATCAAAAGTTGGGGCAATACCCTGGTGGCCCTTTATACTTAGAGTAATTTCAAGCACGAAATACATGCAACAAGTTGCAGATGCATATTTTAAGACGTGAGGTCAAAACAGAACTAACTCAAAGATGGCTGAACTTCTGGGTCCTCGTGCATAACGCTGTGCGTAGAATTCACACTATAACATGGCATATGGACAAAAACGGAAATGTGTGTACGCACAAAAAAACCCAGATGCATAAATCTGTGCTTACGTCAACTTCCATGTTCTTCCGCTCCATAAATCCTGGTCAGCATGAAAAGTAATGCACGTGCACGCACCTGCTGTCCCGCCGCAACTCCTCCCAGAATTACGTTTCTTTGAATATGCAAATCAATATACAGTAAATAGTCCTTAAGCTCAGCGTTCTGTGAAAAGACAATGGCAAAAGCACAGGGGAAAATAGAAGAATTTCAGAGAATACCAAGTCGAGGCAAAGAAAAAATGTACTATTCGTTGGTTTAAACAGTCATATGATCAACAAAAGGAAGTTGATCAAGTGACATAGAGCGTCGGAGAAACTCAAAGAAGTTCACAAAGTCGCACAGTGCCAGAAGTAAAAAAGAAGTTGTCAGATATCAAAGTCGCCATGAAAAGGCGAGTCATCAATATTTTTGCGGTAATCTGAGAGAGATATTGCAGGCTGAAGGAAGGTGGAAAGATGACGTCAGGAGTGGGGAGCCGGGTAGGGCCCTCCGCACTCCTATACATATACTTTCTTAGGTCTGAGTTGCAGTCTGATTACTTAGGTGGTTACCTACTAGGTGATGTAAACGCCATGTCCGTCTCACAACATAGAGAACGTGAGGGATGTGTGCTGACTGGATGACCAACCACACTTATTACCTGGCAGATAACCTCATAAATGATCAGGTTGTGAATTAGAAGAATGTAATACTGATCTCCAATCTTCACCCTGTCAAGTAAGTGAACCAACTGCTGTGGCAGATGGCCGGGGCCCATGCCTTGCTGGGATGCCCCTTCAATACATGCTCCGAAGGAGCGAGCATGGGATACACAATACCTCCGCTAGATGGCAGCCCCCCTGGGTGGCAGTGGTGCCTCAGATTCCTGCAGGAGTTCTCCACAGCCCTGTTGGGACCCAGGGTGGCCACCAGGGGGCGCTGCAGGTGTTCCTGTGGTTCTTCCTCCCGGGTGGACTATATAAAGCCAGAGTCAGGAGGAGGGAGACAACGCTTGCCAGTGAGGAGTGGTGGCAAAGAAAAGGAGAATTTATTTGTTCTTGTTGCTTTTGTGTTTGTGGGACTGTGCTGTGCCTGTGGGACACGGGAAAGATGTGCCCCACAGGTGAAGACAATAAAAGTTTATTTGTTTTTATACGTGTAGCTCCCGTGTCTGTCTGTGTTGGGTCGCCGCTCATATAGCACCTTTATCACAATATATATTAATATATAGTCACATGCATGCCCTTGGGGAACAACTCGAGGTATTGAATAATTACATTACTCCCCCATAACACATGAGGGTGCTAAGCAATAATGATTTCTCTCCTCTTTTCCCTTCTGCAGAAAGGAAGATTGACGTGCCTTTAACCATGACATCACTTCTGGGGTCACTCCACCTAGACTTGCCTGTTCCTCCCAGAAACCATCAAAATGGAAACGTGGCCATCTTGGACAGACTCCTTGAAAAATCACAAGAAATCCATCCATCCATCCATTTTCCAACCCGCTGAATCCGAACACAGGGTCACGGGGGTCTGCTGGTGCCAATCCCAGCCAACACAGGGTACAAGGCAGGAACCAATCCCGGGCCAACCCACCGCAGATCAGAAGAAATCACTTTTTTTTTTTTTTTTTGCGCACCTTCGGGACGCAAACCCCAATTGCGGCCAGAATATTAGTAAAATCTGTAAATGTACAAAAGAAAAATTATTATTTATTGGAGTAAAAATGATGAAATTCTATAAATATCCATCCATCCATCCATCCATTTTCCAACCCGCTGAATCCGAACACAGGGTCACGGGGGTCTGCTGGAGCCAATCCCAGCCAACACAGGGCACAAGGCAGGAACCAATCCCGGGCAGGGTGCCAACCCACCGCAGGACACACACAAACACACCCACACACCAAGCACACACTAGGGCCAATTTAGAATTGCCAATCCACCTAACCTGCATGTCTTTGGACTGTGGGAGGAAACCGGAGCGCCCGGAGGAAACCCACGCAGACACGGGGAGAACATGCAAACTCCACGCAGGGAGGACCCGGGAAGCGAACCCAGGTCCCCAGATCTCCCAACTGCGAGGCAGCAGCGCTACCCACTGCGCCACCGTGCCGCCCATTCTATAAATATGTAAAAGAAAAAGTAATTATTATTGAACAGAGTAATAAAATATTTACTCTCTGGGCAGCAGGTGGCGCAGTGGGTAGTGCTGCTGCAGCACAGTAAGGAGACTTGGGTTCGCTTCGCTGGAGTTTGCATGTTCTCCCCGTGTCTGCGTGGGTTTCCTCCCACAGTCCAAAGACATGCAGGTTAGGTGCATTGATGATCCGAAATTTGTCCCTAATGTGTGCTTGGCGTGTGGGTGTGTGCCCTGCGGTGGGCTGGCGTCCTTCCTAGGGATTTGATCCTGCCTTGCGCCCTGCGTTGGCTGGGATTGGCTCCAGCAGACCCCCATGACCCTGTAGTTAGGATATAGCGGGTTGGATAATGGATTCATGGATGGATATATATATATAGATTTCCACCATGGTTGCTGAAGGGTTACATATACAGGTTCAATATTCAATACAGGGATGGAGACCCCGCTCGTATCAAAGAGAATTTCAACTCGATTGCCTACTTGCCTTCTTGCTATGCCAACTGTTCCACTAACCGCCGTCTATTCCTATTTTCTCTAAATAAACACCAGCATGAAGAGAAGAAACACAAGGTGTAAACCGCAGCTCATTGGCCCCATCTGCACGCTCTTCCTTCCATGCTCGCAGATTCCCAATGCACTCAACATCATTGCCCCGCCAGCCGCGGACATCTGCAAAGCAATTATAAATTTGGTAAATATTAGAAACATGCATTGTTGCATTAATCTGCAGGGCAAAGTAAAACAAACAAAATCTGTGAAGTGCTCTTTCACAGATGTGCTGGAAGCTGACAGCTGACAAATGACAGATACAGTACGTCTATCAATGTGATATGAGTAAAACAAAAAAAACGGAATGCTGGAGTCATCCAAAACTCCGAACACATGAAAATGTCTTTCTTTACATCGATAAAAATGTCTTTTCCCTGATTTGTTAATTCATTGTTGCACACAGCCCCAAGCAACTTTCTGACATCTCTCTGACTCTTAAGCGCAGCACTGCAAGCAATTCTGTCTCTGAAAAGAGAGCCGCACTGCAGAATTGTCAGTGTTAGAAGAGCCCCTGGAATGTAAAAGGCACTAATGCATCAAAGGGTTGGGGCTCCTGGTGAGAAAACTCAAAAAGAAATGTAAATGGATGCTTCTAATGGCACTGGTGATGTCTTTGGCACTCTCCGTGACAGACATTTAGCTCCACAATTGTAGTTCTGTATGGGCTGGGAGGGATGTAGAAGGGTGCTGGGTAGAGGGTAATGGATCTCCTTAGAACATTAGAAAGATTTAGACAAGAACAGGCCATTCAACCCCACCAAGCTCGCCAGTTCCATCCGCTTGATTCCTCCAAAATAACATGAAGTTGAGTTTTTGTAGGTCCCTGAAGTCCTACTGTCTACCACACTACTTGGTCGCTTATTCCATACGTTAATGGTGATCTCTTTGAAGAACCATAGACACACCATAGATATATACCCCAATCAGCACGGGTTCAGAAGAGGGAGGTCGTGTTTTACTGGAATTCTATGAGGAGGCAACAAAAGGATACGATCAAAGTGGACCACATGAGATTATTTATCTGGACTTTCAGAAAGCATTTGATAAGGTGCCATATGAGAGGTGGGCATCAAATTAAAAGAAGTGGCAGTTCAGGGTGTGGTGTGTAGGTGGGTGCAGAATTGGCTCAGATGCAGGAAGCAGATGGTGACGGCGTGAGGAACCTCATCAGAACTGGCCGATGTTACGAGTGGTGACCAGCAGGGGGCAATGCTAGGGCCGCTGCTATTTTTAATATATAGAAATGATTTAGATATGAATATAAAGAACAAGCTGGTTAAGTTTGCAGATGATACCAAGATAGTTGGATTACCAGATAATTTGGAATCTGTTAATTCTTTATTTATTTGTCGTATACATAGTTATACAGGACAACATGCAGTGAAATGCATCTCTTTTCACATACCCCTTGGGGTCAGAGCACAGGGTCAGCCATTGTACTGCGCCCCTGGAGCAACTGAAGTTTAAGGGCCTTGCTCAAGGTTCCCAGCAGAGTAGCATCTCTTTTGGCAGTGACAGAGATTCGAACCGGCAACCTTCAGGATGCCAGCACAGATCCTCAGAGCCACCACTCCGCCCACAAATTATTATATCATCACAGAAGAACTTGGACAGCAGACAGACTTGGGCAGATTTGTGGAGATGAAATTTAATGTCAGCAAATGTAAAGAATTACACATAGGAAGTACAAATGTGAGGTTTGAATACACAATGGGCGTCGGAAAATCGAGAGTCCCCCTTGTGAGAAGGACTTAGGAGTCATAGTGGACTCTAAGCTATGGACTTCCCGACAGCGTTCAGAAGCCATTAAGAAAGCTAACAGAATGTCAGGTTATATAGCGCCTTGATGTGTGGAGTACAAGTCACAGGAGGTTCTGCTCAAGCTTTATAACACACTGGCAAGGCCTCATTTGGAGTCCTGTGTGCAGTTTGGGTCTCCAGGCTACAAAAAGGACATAGCAGCACTAGAGAAGGTCCAGAGAAGAGCGACAGGGCTGAGTCAGGGGATATAGGGGATGAGTTATGAAGGAAAGATTAAAAGAGCTGAACTTTTACAGTTTAAGAAAAAGAAGATTAACCTTAGCTATTAGCCAGACAGTGTTCAGACGCCATTAAGAAGGCTAACAGACTTTCAGGTTATATAGCGTCTTGATGTGTGGAGTACAAGTCACAGGAGGTTCTGATCAAGCTTTATAACACACTGATGAGGCCTCATCTGGTTAACTTTACAGATGATACCAGACTAGGTGGGTTGGCAGGTAATCTCAAGTCCGTTGAATCATCACAGAGGGACTTGGACAGCAGGCAGGCTTTGGGCAGATGAAATTTAACGTCAGTAAATGTAAGTGTTACATGTAGGACGTAAAAATGTGAGGTTTGAACACACAATGGGAGGTCTGAAAATCAAAAGTCCACCTTATGAGAAGGACTGAGAAGTCATAGTGAACTCGACACTATCAACTGTCAGACAGTGTTCAGAAGCCATTAAGAAGGCTAACAGAATGTCAGGTTATATAGCGCCTTGATGTGTGGTGAGTACAAGTCACAGGAGGTTCTGCTCAAGCTTTATAACACACCGGTGAGGCCTCATCTGGAGTCCTGTGTGCAGTTTGGGTCTCCAGGCTACAAAAAGGACATAGCAGCACTAGAGAAGGTCCAGAGAAGAGCGACAGGGCTGAGTCAGGGGATACAGGGGATGAGTTATGAGGAAAGATTAAAAGAGCTGAGCCTTTACAGTTTAAGAAAAAGAAGATTAACCTTAGCTATTAGCCAGACAGTGTTCAGAAGCCATTAAGAAGGCTAACAGACTTTCAGGTTATATAGCATCTTGATGTGTGGAGTACAAGTCACAGGAGATTCTGCTCAAGCTTTATAACACACCGGTGAGGCCTCATCTGGAGTCCTGGGTGCAGTTTGGGTCTCCAGGCTACAAAAAGGACATAGCAGCACTAGAAAAGGTGCAGAGAAGAGTGACTAGGCTGATTCAGGGCTTCAGGGATGAGTTATGAGGAAAGATTAACAGAGCTGAGCCTTTACAGTTTAAGCAAAAGAAGATTAAGAGGTGACATGATTGAATGTTTAAAATTATGAAGGGAATTAGTCCAGTAGATCAAGACTGTTATTTTAAAATGAGTTCATCAAGAACACGGGGACACAGCTGGAAACTTGTGAAGGGGAAATTTAGCACAAACATTAGAAAGTTTTTCTTCACACACAGAGAACAAAAGACATTTGGAATAAGAAACCAAGTAGTGTGGTAGACAGTAAGACATTGGGGACTTTCAAAACTCGACTTGATGTCTTTCTGGAAGAAATAAGTGGATAGGACTGGCGAGTTTTGTGGGGCTGAATGGCCTGTTCTCATCCATAGTGTTCTAATGTTAATCGTTGGGTAGAGGGGTCCTGGTCCAGCGCTGACTCAGCTATGGAATGGACACTAGGGGGAGGCAGTTTGATAGCCGAGGTCTCCGGGACTCGTATTATGTGATATCATCTCCTGTTGAATTCTGCTCTGTACTTGTAATATTCTTATTGTATTATTGTATTCTATTGAGGATGACTTGTCTTCTCTTCTCTGTATTGCAATTTAATTACCCCCCTTTTTTTGACACCCATTACATGCCCAATTATCTGAAAGGGGGTCTCTCTTTGAATTGCGTTTCCTAAGTTTTCTTCCATATTTTTGCCCTACTAGGGTTTTTTTCTTGTCTTCTAAGAGAGTAAAGGCTATGGGGTGTGTGTGTGTGTGTGTGTGTGTGTGGGGGGGGGGGGGTCTTGTCAAAAGGCAGGGCCTGTTAAAGCACATTGTGGCAGTTCTTGTGTAATTTTGGGCTACTATACAAAAAATAAATTATATTGTAGCAGTGCTGTTAAATAAGAACTACACCTCCCAGCAGTCCTGGTTGGGGCTGCTGGGGTCAAAGGTGGTCAAATGAGGTTAAAAGCAGGGCAGAGGGCAAAAGGAAAAAAAATAAAAGTTTGTTTTGTTTGGTGCGTTGTGTGTTGCGTTTATCTGTCGTGCTGCCTGCTGTTATTGGAACTTTAATTAATCATTGTGTCCTGGACTGTATTCGTTTGTTGGGGTCTGGATCGTCTGTCTACCTGTGCACTGAGGACTGTGTTGGATTCATTGGTTTTCCGAAAGAGTGGAGCGCTCCTGAACCATCCGTCCGATTTCATCCTTTCAGTAACTACCGGTAGGACTGTGTTTTCTTTCATCCTTTCAACATACAGATCGCTGGACTTAACTCTGTCACCTCTCATTTTCATCCGGTTTGGTTTTCGTGGACTTTGCAGTGTGGTGTTCGTGTATATATGTTAAATGTAATATCGCCGAAAGGGTCAGGGGTGGTTTTATTGTTTTTCATTAAGTTAATTTTGATTCATTATATTCTTAATTGTTTGCCTTTCCCAGTGTGCTTTATTGGTCCCCGTTGTGAGTGTGTGTGGGTCGATCCAAGGCTGGGGACGTTCCTGGGGTCTCCTCTATTAAAATAAATAAATCACCGTCACCTTTGACGGTGTGAATCTTAGTGGCCCCTGACTGCTAAAATATTGCATTGTGTTGTATGTGGGCAGCACAATGGCGCAGTCATTGCAGGTTGGGCCATCTCCCCGTGTCTGCGTGGGTTTCCTCCCACAGTCCAAAGACATGCAGGTTAGGTGCATTGGTGATCCTAAATTGTCCCTAGTGTGTACTTGGTGTGTGCTTGGTGTGTGTGTGTGTGTGCCCAGCGGTCTGCTGGCGCCCTGCCCGGGGTTTGTTTCCTGCCTTGCGGCCCTGTGTTGACTGTTATTAGCTCCACCAGATCCCCGTGACCCTGTAGTTAGGATATAGCGGGATGGATAATGGATGGACTTTGTACTTTTAGTGTTTTACAGGCTTTTTACAGTATATAAAATATTATCATCATCATCATCATCATTATTATTAGTTGTAGTAGTAGTATTAGTATTATTTGTATTGTTATACTTTTTACACTTCTGACTTTGTACTTGTCCTGCGGTGGGTTGGCACCCTGCCCGGGATTGGTTCCTGCCTTGTGCCCTGTGTTGGCTGGGATTGGCTCCAGCAGACCCCTGTGACCCTGTGTTCGGATTCAGCGGGTTGGAAAATGGATGGATGGATGGACTTTGTACTTGACCTGGGTTTGCTCTTCCGGGTCCTCCCTGTGTGGAGTTTGCATGTTCTCCCTGTGTCTGCGTGGGTTTCCTCCCACAGTCCAAAGACATGCAGGGTAGGTGCATTGGTGATCCTAAATTGTCCCTAGTGTGTACTTGGTGTTTGGGTGTGCCCTGCGGTGGGCTGGTGCCCTGCCCGGGGTTTGTTTACCTGCCTTGTGCCCTGTGTTGACTGTTATTGGCTCCACCAGATCCCCGTGACCCTGTAGTTAGGATATAGCGGGATGGATAATGGATGGACTTTGTAGTTTTAGCGTTTTACAGGCTTTTGACAGTATATAAAATATTAGCATCATCATCATCATTATTATTAGTTGTAGTAGTAGTATTAGTATTATTTGTATTGTTATACTTTTTACACTTCTGACTTTGTACTTGTCCTGCGGTGGGTTGGCACCCTGCCCGGGATTGGTTCCTGCCTTGTGCCCTGTGTTGACTGTTATTGGCTCCACCAGATCCCTGTGACCCTGTAGTTAGGATATAACGGAATGGATAATGGATGGACTTTGTAGTTTTAGCGTTTTACAGGCTTTTGACAGTATATAAAATATTAGCATCATCATCATCATTATTATTAGTTGTAGTAGTAGTATTAGTATTATTTGTATTGTTATACTTTTTACACTTCTGACTTTGTACTTGACCTGGGTTCACTTCCTGGGTCCTCCTTGTGTGGAGTTTGCATGTTCTCCCCGTGTCTGCGTGGGTTTCCTCCCACAGTCCAAAGACATGCAGGTCAGGTGCATTGGTGATCCTAAATTGTCCCTAGTGTGTATTTGGTGTGTGCTTGGTGTGTTTGTATGTGTGTGTGTGTGTGCCCTGCGGTGTGCTGGTGCCCTGCCCGGGTTTGTTCCTGCCATGTGCCCTGTGTTGACTGTTATTGGCTCCACCAGACCCCCGTGACCCTGTGTTAGGATACAGCGGTTTGGAAAATGACTGACTGACTGTATTGTATATAATTTTAGACACCCCACCGCTTAAAGAAATACTGTACAAGTAACACAAACAGGCAGGTGGGAAGAAAATTCAGACTAACTTTTTAAGAGAAAATCTGCGTGTGTCAGCCCCCCCTTGGCAGGCCTTGACTTTTCCTCTAAGCTCTTCTCTTTTTCTGTGTGTTTCTTGTCAGATTCCCGAGCCTACACTGTTTTCCACGTTTCTCATCATCTGTCACATTTTATCATCGGAATTACTCATAAATTTCCACTTAACCTTGTGATTTTTGCCCACCAGCTGATATTTTCACAATTTCTTTGTTTTCCCACTTTATACTTGTACTAAACAATACCTGGTTAAATCGCTGCTGCATTATTTACTGCATTATTATTATTTATAAAAAGCAGAAGAGACGATTATTATGAGAAGTTAAAGGCAACAACGAATTCATACTTTAAATTTCGATGCCTGTATAAAGTAATCCTCCCACCCCCAACCCACCCCATTTTCTTGCTATACTACTTTGAAATATAATTGATTTTTAATTTGGATTTTTTGACTTTGACCAACAGGAAAAACCCACTTTGCTTAACGTCACAGTGACAACAGATTTACTTGGATTTACATTTACATTCTTTTTGGCTGACACCTTTCTCTAATGGGTGTCTCAAAGATGCGGCCCGTTGTAGCCTTCTGATCTGCCACCTCAATCGGTACTAGGGATGCACCGATACCGAAACGGGTATCTGGTATCGGCCTCGATACCACATTTTCTAAAGTATTCGTACTCGTTAAAAGTCCCCCGATACCGGGGACCGATACCACGGTCTGAGAAATGTCTATGTTTGAGCGGCGTGTAAGGGGCTAATCACAGGCGCCGAGTGCCCGCTCCCAGGCCCCGGCTGCAGCTCAGCGCGGGGAGAAGGCGAGGCGAGACATGTCAGCTGTGTGGAACTATTTCAAAGTGAATGAAGATGACAAAACAAAGGCGGACTGCAAATTGTGCTCAGCGAAATTGTCCAGAGGAGGCTCAAAAGGTAGCGCATTTAACACAAGTAATTTAATCAAGCACCTAAAATCCCAACACGACAACGAGTACAAAGAGTTTACCCACGCTTCTAAACCAACACAACCCACGCTGCAGCAAACTCTTGCAAGACGAGAGAAAATGTCCAGAGACAATCCACGTGCTGTGAAAATAACAGGCAATTATCGAGTACATTGCATTGAGTTGACCAGCCACTCTCGGAGGTAGAAAATGTGGGATTCCTGCGTCTCCTCCATGTTCTGGAGCCCAGATATGATGTCCCAAGCCGCCGCTACATGCCTGACACGGAGCTGCCTAAACTACACGACTCCGTGAAAAAACATATCCACAGCCTACTGCAAGCCTCCTCTGCGTTTAGTTTCACCACGGATATTTGGACAAGCAGTGTTAGCCCCGTGTCGCTAATTAGCCTAACCTCCCAGTGGATAGACGAGAGTTTCTTGTTTTTTTTGTTAAATTATATGACTAAAGCTGTTACCTGTAAATTTAAGTCATGTTTTTATTAAGTACTTGGTATCGGTGAGTACTGAAATGCAAGTACTCGTACTCGTACTCGTTTTCCAAAAAAGTGGTATCGGTGCATCCCTAATCGGTACGCATGGATGACTCCAGGATGCTGGCCATAATAAGCTTTTCCAGTCATCTTCTGTCCCATGTCTGTGTTCTTTTGCCCATTTTAACATAGCGTATATACTCGTGGATACGTTTTCCCACGGATAAGCAAGTCAAGTCAAGTCGGGGAGCATGCACTGGTACAGCACATTGTCCGCACCCACTACACAACGAAACAACTCGAGATCCTGGTTTGCAACCCCTCAGGCAGACGCGTGGTCCAGTCCCACCCTTTGGAAATGACCCTCTATCTGCCGCAGCCAGGTGTTAAGTGGGCGACCTCTTGGTCTGGTCCAGACACTCGGGTCCCCAACAATGAGGATCCTACGAGCTGGATCACTCTCGGGGAAACGCGCCACATGGCCGTAGTGCCGTAACTGACACTCCTTCATAATGCAGGTCATGTGCCTCATTCGGGACTCCATGAGCAACACAAAGTCAAACCAACGGTACCCAAGGATTTTCTGGAGAAACACAGTACCAAAGGAGTCCAGTCTTTGTCTCAGATCACTGGATACCGTCCATGTCTCGCAACCAAATAGCAAGACAGGAAGCACCAGGACTCTAAAGACTTGGACCTTCGTCCTTTTGTAGATATCAGGAGCGCCACACACCCCTTTCCAGTGACCTCATGACCCCCCATGCTCTCCCAGTCCATCTACTGACTTCACAGGAAGAGTCACCAGAGACATGAATGTCACTGCCGAAGTAAGTAAACCTCTCGATGAGGTTGACACTCTCTCCGCAGACAGACACACTGCTGATGGCTGTGCCCAGGAGGTCATTAAAGGCCTGGCTCTTTGGTTTTTATCAGGACACTCGCAAGCCCAGACAATCAGACCCCTCACTCAGTCTCTCGAGCGCCACCATCAGAGCCTCCATTGACTCCGCAAAAGATCACAGCATCATCAGCAAAGTAAAGATCCATGAATCTTTCTTCACCAACAGATGCCCCACAGCCGCTGGACCCCACGACCTTACCCAACACCCAGTCCATACAAGCATTGAACAGAGTAGGAGCAGAACACACTGCTGACGGACCTCCAGAATCAACTGGGGATAAACGCAGAGGGTCTGCCTCCACTCTGCACAGCACTCACAGTACCAATGTACAGGCCAGCCATGATATCCAGCAACCTTGTGGGGATCCCACAAACCCTCAGGATGTCCCACAGGGCAGCTCGATCAATTGAGTCCAACGCTTTATGAAAATCGACAAAGAAACTCTGCCGATTTTCGGCATTTGCGCTCCATGAGAACCCTCAGTGCCAGGATGCGTTCGATGGTAGACTTCTTAGGCATTAAACCAGACTGTTCCGGTCACTGGTAGGTGAGCAAGTGATCACGGATCCTATTGAGGACGACCCTAGCAAGGACCTTACCCGGCACAGAGAGCAGTGTTATCCCCCTGTAGTTGCTGCAATCCAGGTGATCACCCTTCCCTTTCCAGATAGGGACGATAAATCCCATTTTCCAGTCATTGGGATGATGCCAGTCTCCCAAATGGAAACAAAGATTGCTTGCAATGCCAGGAGGACAGCTTTACCACCAGCCTGGAGAAGTTCACCCCAGATACCATAGATCCCTGCAGCCTTTCTTCCCCTCAGTTGGTTCACCACCTGTGCCATCTCAATGAGACAGGTGGGTTCACAGCTAATTGGAGGATCAGCCTCAAGGACTGTGGACCAGAGATATCCAATGTTCTAGCTGGAGGATCAGCTTTGAACAACTGCTCATAGTAGCCAGCCCAGCAGGTCACAATTACAGTGTCATCCGTAAGGACCGTTCCATCAGCCGCCCTGACTGCGACTCTCCGAGGAACAGATTCAGATGTGCATAATGCTTCGATTCCTCTGTAAGCAGGACGTGGGTCACCAGACCACAGATAGTGTGTCACCTGCTCACAGATTCCTCTAACAAACGCCTCTTTATCTGCCCTCCTGCAGATAAGTCGGGACTTGATTTGACCGTATAATTTCTAGTTTTTTATAATGTTGGTCGTATAAGTCAAATGCAGAAAACTCACACTATTGGTCCAATAGATTATGTTATGCTAACGCCTACCTGAGCGAGTAACCACTGAGCACACGGCCTTTTACCTCCTATGTATTGTGCCTATGTGACCAAACGGTAAAACCTGAACTATTCTGAAGTGACGTTTGCACTGTTTTCTGTTTTTTGTATCTCACACCCTCATACACATTTATCGTAAGAGCATCCCTTATCTACGATGGAATGTTCGATCAGAGGAAAATATGAAGCTGGTTTTAAATTAAAAGTCATTGAAGTGGCGAAAGATATTGGTAACTGCGCTGCTGCAACAAAATTCGATGTGTCTGAGAACCTGGTGCCATATTTTTGAACGGGCATATAAGAACGGGGTCTGATTTATTAATCGATTTTTCGGGTTTCAAGACCCGACTTATACGTGAGTATATACGGTATTCCATTAACATTTTCAAGAAAGTTGTCTTTCCGCTGTTGTAGATGACTCGAGAAATTGGTGTGTATTTAAAGAAGTCAGCTGAGGACCTGAAAGGGGACTGTTGCTCACACTATCCACTCCCATGTCCTTCTCCCCTTATGTTCTCACCCATATGGACTTTCTCCCTCTTTTCTATCCTGATTAGCTTGAGTTCATCTTCTTCTTTCAAGACAGTAGCAGACACCTTCATATGAAATCATCAGTTTCTTGGCAATCTGTCACCCAGAATACACTTCATTCTGCCAGAACACAACAACAGACCGACATGTTCCTTGAGAACGCTCTTTCATTTTGGCCATTTTTGAGCCCAGAACTGAACTGTAGGAATGGCAGTGCCTTTCAACCCAAGTGAAAATAAAAAATAACAGGTGTTAGTGGTGTGAATGTGATTGTATTTGTTAGATAGATATGAAAGACACTATATATCTAACAGATAGATAGATAGATAGATAGATATGAAAGACACTATCTATTTGTTATATAGTGTCTTTCATATCTATCTATCTATCTATCTATCTATCTATCTATCTATCTATCTATCTATCTATCTATCTATCTATCTATCTATCTATCTATCTATCTATCTATCTGATAAAAAGGGTTATCCGTTTCAATCAAAAATATGGCGATTTCTCAGTGACCCCCCAAACCAGTAGTGCAGCTACACTTGTCAAGGGTTTCCTAATAATTCAAAATGCAACTACCAGAAAGGCATGTTAGTAGTTAGGATGTGTTTTATCATGTAGGGTCCTATGGTGACCCTCTTTTCTCCTTGTATACTCTTTATTGTGTAGACCATAATAAAACATCTTAAATCTCATACACGTACCACGCTGTGATCAGGTACTTTAGCACTTCCTACCCCCTTTCCTTCTACATCTGTCACTTCAGGCAAGGAACAGACAGGAGTGAAGTTAAACATTGAATTATGTGGTATTGATAAAAACACCCAAAAAATTAACCTCCTTAGCATTACATTGCTTTATTAAATCTCATATTTCTACTGTAAAATGTGGAAAACACTAAAAGCACAAAGTCCATCCATCCATTCATCCATTATCCAACCCGCTATATCTTAACTACAGGGTCACGGGGGTCTGCTGGAGCCAATCCCAGCCAACACAGGGTGCAAGGCGGGAAACAAACCCCCGGGCAGGGCGCCAGCCCACCGCTGAGCACACACACGCACCATCACACACGCTAGGGACAATTTAGGATCGCCAATGCACCTAACCTGCATGTCTTTGGACTTTGGGAGGAAATCCACGCAGACAAGGGGAGAATATGCAAATTTCACGCAGGGAGGACCCGGGAAGCAAACCCAGCTCAAGTACAAAGTCAGAACTGTAAAAAGTATAACAGTAAAAATTATACTGCTACTACTAATAATAATAATGATGATGAAGCTAATATTTTATATACTGTCAAAAACCTGCAAACACTAAAAGTACAAAGTCAGAAGTGTGAAAAGTATAATCCATCCATCCATTATCCAACCTGCTGTATCCTAACTATAAGGTCACGTTGATCTGCTGGAGCCAACCCCAGCCAACACAGGGTGCAAGGCAGGAAACAAACCCTGGGCAGGGCGCCAGCCCACCACAGGGTAGAAAAGTATAATAACGATACAAAATAATACAAATAATACACAGACACAGACTCATACCGGAGGCACATATAAAACAAAGAAACTTTTTATTTTCCTTCACCTGTGGGGCACGTCTTCCTCGTGACCCCCCACAGGCACAACACAGTCCCAAAACAGACCAATAAAGCACCAACACAACTTACTCTTCTTTTTCACCACCACTCCTCCATCAAGCTTCGTCCTCCTCCTCCCAACTCTGGCCACTGAGTGGAGGCTGCTGGCCCCTTTTATAGTCCACCCAGAAGTGGTCCAGGTGATTGACTGCTGAGTTCCAGCTGCACTTCTGGGTGTGTGCAAATATACAGCCCATACGGGATCAGGAACCCCAGCTGCAGCAACCCCTGGCGGCACCTGCGGGACCCAACAGGGCTGCACCCAACTCCAATTCCCATGGAGCCTTGTGGGAAACTGAGGCACCGCTCCAACCCAGGCGGGTGGCCAACTAGTATCCAGGGGGTGGAATTTCTCAGTCCATGGCTGCTCCCCTGAACATATAATGAAGGGGAATCCCGGCCAGGCATGGACCCGGCCGTCCGCCACAATATATACTGTGTGTATATATATATATATATATATATATAGGTCTTCACATCCCCGGCTGGATTTATTTTGTGGAATGAATTCTAAGCTGCGTGGAGTGGATTTTAATGTTCTGCGTCCTGTACAGAGATTTACTTCACAGTCATTGGTTAAATTTGAACTATTTAACTCTCAATCTATCAGCAATAAATCCATACTGATTGAAGAACACATCAGGGAAAAAGGACTTGACTTCATGTGTCTGACAGAAACCTGGCACCAGTCAGAGGTTTACTCTGCCTTAAATGAAGCCTGTTCACTTGGCTACAGTTACTTGGAGGCAGCTCGCAGCACTGGGCGTGGTGGTGGAATAGCTGTTATCCACCGTCAGGACCTGGGGTTGTCCCCTATCTCGATACCTGCAATATCTTCCTGTGAGTGCCTTGCATTTAAATGTAAGCCCCCGTTTCCCCTGACTGTTCTCCTTATCTATCGACCTCCAAAACCCAATTCTGCCTTTATTCCGGAAATTACTGATCTTCTCACAACACTCTGTGCTACTTCTGCCAACATCATAATCTTAGGAGATATAAATATTCATGTTGACAATCCCACAGGTTATCTCACTGCTGATTTCCTTGAGCTGCTAGATTCTCTCAACCTACAACAACATGTTGATGTTCCCACACATTCTAGGGGTCACACTCTTGACTTGGTCATTTCAAACTGTGCCCCAATCAGGAATCTACAGGTATTTGATCTTGGTATTTCAGACCACAAAGTTGTGTCATTGGAGCTGCCCTTTTTCTCCTCCCGTATCAAACCAAAACGACAGATCTACTTCAGAAATCTGAAGAATATCAATGTGGATGCCTTGGCCTTGGACCTTACATTTCTCTCCTCTGACTTTATCAGCTCCCTCTCTGTTGCTGACCTTGTGGATTTTTACAACCAGTCCCTGAGCAGTCTCCTGGACTTCCACGCCCCTTTAACATCTAGGTCCGTCTCATTCTCGTGCTCAGCACCTTGGTATACCTGTGAGCTGCGAAAAATGAAGGCGGCTGGGCGTGTCCTTGAGCGGCGGCTCAAGGCCTCTGGGCTGACTCTCCATAAACAGGCTTACAGAGAACACATGAGAGCGTATGCAGAAGCTCTGAAGGTTGCACGGTCCAAGTTTTATTCCACCATCATCAGAAATGGCTCCAGCAACCCTAAAAAACTTTTTTCAACCATAAATCATCTTGTCAAACCTCCTTTACCTGCCCATTCTGAGACCACTGATGACAGATGCAACATGTATATCAACTTTTTTAAACAAAAAGTTGATAATATCCGTTTACACCTCTCTACCAAGGATATCTTGCCCTTCCCAACTGTTGACTCATTGTCTGAGACCGTCCATCCTCTTTGCTCTTTCTCTGTTGCCACACGGGAAGAGGTGGAGGATGTCATCAGGAAAATGAAACCGTCTACTAGTTCCCTGGACCCTTTCCCCTCACCCTTGCTGAGGGCCAACATTTCTGCCATCTCTCCACTTATCACCAGGATAATAAATCAGTCCCTCCTGGCTGGCCATATTCCTTCTGCACTAAAAACTGCTGTCATCAGACCTCTACTAAAAAAATCCACCTTGGATCCTGAAGTTCTCTCCAATTATAGGCCCATCTCCAATCTTCCATTTCTCTCCAAAGTTCTGGAAAAAATAGTTGCAGCACAACTTCACGATCATCTCAAACTGAACAATCTGTTTGAAAAGTTTCAGTCTGGTTTTCGCCCTGGCCATAGCACCGAAACAGCCCTGGTCAGGGTCACCAATGATCTTCTGATGACGGCAGATACTGGTTCACCTTCACTACTTATCCTCCTTGACCTGACAGCTGCTTTTGACACAATAGACCATAACATCCTTCTTCACCGCCTGCAATACACTATTGGACTCTCAGGAATTGTTCTAAATTGGTTTACATCATACCTGACTGGCAGAACTGAGCATGTCGCCCTTGGCAGCGCAAAGTCCCACACCCACAACGTCGCCTGTGGTGTTCCACAGGGCTCTGTGCTGGGCCCTATCCTTTTTACTATCTACATGCTCCCCCTTGGAACTGTCATTGGCAGACATGGTTTATTGTTCCATTGCTATGCCGATGACACTCAGCTTTACCTCAGGACTACTCCCACCTCCTCTACTGCTCCTCTGCCAACATCTACATTGTCTACCTGCCTGGAGGAGATAGAGGCATGGATGAGGCTCAATTTTCTTCAGTTGAACAGATCCAAAACAGAAGCCATCTTAGTTGGTACATCACATCATCTTCGCTCTTCTACCATCACCAGTATTACTTTCTCTGGCCAAAATATTCCTCTTTCCACATCTGTTACTAATTTGGGTGTTAGAATGGACTCCCAACTTACTTTTGACACCCACATCAAATATCTCTGTAAGTCATCTTTTTACCATCTCAAGAACATTGCCAAACTCCGCCCATTACTCACCCTGGCAGATGCAGAGAAGCTCGTCCATGCCTTTGTCTCTTCCAGGCTGGATTACTGTAATGCACTCCTCATTGGGATTCCTGGCAAGAGTATCCAGAGACTCCAGTATATTCAGAACAGCGCTGCCAGGATCCTGATGAGGGTGCGAAAGTATGATCACATCACCCCAATCCTGAAAACCCTTCACTGGCTCCCTGTTTCATTCAGAATAGAGTACAAGGTCTCCCTTCTTACCCATCAGTGCATTTATGGACATGCCCCTCTTTATCTACAGGAACTCCTTACCCCCCATAACTCCTTACGTTCCCTCCGCTCTGTACTCACTAACACTCTTCAAGTCCCCAGAACTAAGCTCAGCAGCATGGGTGACAGGGCGTTTTCATCTGTGGCACCGAGGCTGTGGAATGCCCTCCCTGATTACCTGAGAGCCCCACAGTCGACTGAGGCCTTTAAACGAAACCTAAAAACTCATCTTTTTAGAAAGTCATTTTGTTAAAGTATTTTATAGACTCTTCTGTTCTTTTTTTTTTTTATTTTACTATTCTATTTTTACTCTGTAGCACTTTGGGATTGCTAAAATATAAAGTGCAATATAAATAAAATTTATTATTATTATATATATATATATATATATATATATATATATATATATATATATATATATATATATATATATATATATATATATATATATATATATATATATATATATATTATATATATATATATATATATATATATATATATTTATATATATATATATATATATATATATATATTATATATATATATATATATATATATATATATATATATATATATTTATATATATATATATATATTTATATATATATATATATATATATATATTTATTTATATATATATATATATATATATTTATTTATATATATATATATATATATATTTATATATATATATATATATATATATATATATTTATATATATATATATATATATATTTATTTATATATATATATATATATATATATTTATTTATATATATATATATTTATTTATATATATATATATATATATATATATTTATATATATATATATATATATATATATATATATTTATATATATATATATATATATATATATATATATATTTATATATATATTTATATATATATATTTATATATATATTTATACATATATGAGGTGTGATCAAAAAGTACAGTGAATGTTGATGCAGAGTACCATCCAGGAGCAATGCAGAACAATTCACTGCCGGTTCTGACAGGTCCATCTTACAGCCGAGTTTGTGACCAGTTTCAACCCGTTTGATACCGTCAGTCGTTTGTGAGCCACTGTTGAGTTCAAGTGTGTTTTTCAAGTTTGTCGTTAATAACGGATACCAAGCAACACATGAACATGAAATTTTGTTTCAAATTGCAAAAAGCTCAGAAAATCTATCAGATGTTAAAATCAGTTTATTGTGACACTGCACCGACAATTAAGACTGTCTACAAGTGGTTTGATCAATTTTGTAATGGATCTGACTCGGTTGAAGACGAGAAAAGATCAGGACGTCCTTCAACATCAATAATGGAGGAAGCTGTTGAAACGGTTTCATTCTTCATCATGACAACGCTCCTTGTCACACATCCCTTCTAGTATGGCAATTTCTGTCAAATAAAAACATTACGCTGTGTCCGCATCCACCTTGTTCGCTGGATCTGGCACCGTGCGACTTCTGGCATTTCAATCCATTGAGGACATCCATGCAGCCATGACAGTCCAACTAAAGACACTCTCGAAAGCAAACTTCCAGACCTGCTTCGCAAAGCGGCAGGAGCGTTGGGATAAGTGCATTCAAAGTGGAGGAGAGTATTTTGAGGGTGACTTTTACTGTAATAAACATTTCTTTTTTAAAACAATCACCATATTTTTTGATCACACAATACATGAACAATGAGTAAGAAAGGTCCTTAGCTTTATGTTTGTCACCAGAACAACAAATCAAAAATGTTCACACATAAATCCATCCATCAATTTTCCAACCTGCTGAATCCGAACACAGGGTCACGGGGGTCTGCTGGAGCCAATCCCAGCCAACACAGGGCAGGAACCAATCCGGGCAGGGTGCCAACCCACCGCAGGACACACACAAACACACCCACACACCAAGCACACCCATGGGCCAATTTAGAATTGCCGATCCACCTAACCTGCATGTCTTTGGACTGTGGGAGGAAACCGGAACACCCGGAGGAAACCCACACAGACACGGGGAGAACATGCAAACTCCACGCAGGGAGGACCCGGGAAGCGAACCCAGGTCTCCTAACTGCGATGCAGCAGCGCTAACACTGCACCATCATGCCGCCCTTACACATAAATATGGAAGTAAATCTAAACAAGATCAAATGCATGGCAGGAGTAGTTTACTGAGGTTCTTGTCTTTCGAGAAGCCCCTCAGGGTCAAAGGTTACTGCGGAAGGCCTCAAGTGCCAGGGCAGCACACACAGCTGGTCTTCTTTCTCATAATAATGGTGTTTATTGTTCAAAAATAACACATACAAAACTATTTTACAGTGTGTGTGTAAAAGCTAGACGCGGATCAACAACAACAACAACATTTATTTATATAGCACATTTTCATACAAAAAGTAGCTCAAAGTGCTTTACATAATGGAGAGAAGAAAAATAAAAGACAAAATAAGAAATTAAAATAAGACAACATTAATTAACATAGAAAGGAGTAAGGTCCGATGGCCAGGGTGGACAGAAAAAAAAAAAAAAAAAACTCCAGAAGGCTGGAGAAAAAAATAAAATCTGTAGGGGTTCCAGGCCACGAGACCACCCAGTCCCCTCTGGGCATTCTACCTAACATAAATGAAATAGTCCTCTTTGTAGTTCGGGTTTTTCACGGAGTCACTTGATGCTGATGGTTATACAGACTTCTGGCTTTTAATCCATCCATCATTGTTGGAACATAATGGTGCTTTGGGTAGATGGTGGTGGCGCACGCCACCACCAACAGGACACCGGAAAAGGAAACAGAAGAGAGAGTAGGGGTTAGTACAGATTTTGAATGAATAGTTATTATAATGAATTAGATATACAGAGTATCAGGATTAAATTACAGTGAAGTTATGAGAAGGCCATGTTACAGTAATGTGTTTTCAGTAGTTTTTTAAAGTGCTCCACTGTATTAGCCTGGCGAATTCCTACTGGCAGGCTATTCCAGATTTTAGGTGCATAACAGCAGAAGGCCGCCTCACCACTTCTTTTAAGTTTTGCTCTTGGAATTCTAAGGAGACACTCAGTTGAGGATCTGAGGTTACGATTTGGAATATAAGGTGTCAGACATTCCGATATATAAGCCGGGGCGAGATTATTTAAAGCTTTATAAACCATAAGCAGAATTTTAAAGTCAATTCTGAATGACACAGGTAACCAGTGTAGTGACATCAAAACTGGAGAAATGTGTTCGGATTTTCTTTTCCTGGTAAGGATTCTAGCAGCTGCATTCTGCACTAGTTGCAAACGATTGATGTCTTTTTTGGGTAGTCCTGAGAGGAGTGCGTTACAGTAATCTAGCCGACTGAAAACAAACGCATGAACTAATTTCTCTGCCTCTTTCGATGATATAAGAGGTCTAACTTTTGCTATGTTTCTTAGGTGAAAAAATGCTGTCCTAGTGATCTGATTAATATGCGATTTAAAATTCAGATTACAATCAACGGTTACCCCTAAGCTTTTTACCTCCGATTTGACTTTTAATCCTAATGCATCCAGTTTATTTCTAATAGCGTCATTGTATCCATTATTGCCAATCACTAAGATTTCGGTTTTTTCTTTATTTAATTTGAGAAAGTTACTATTCATCCATTCTGAGATACAGGTTAGACATTGTGTTAGCGAATCAAAAGATTTGGGGTCATCAGGAGCTATTGATAAATACAGCTGTGTGTCATCAGCATAGCTGTGGTAGCTCACGTTATGTCCCGAGATAATCTGACCTAATGGAAGCATGTAGATTGAGAAGAGCAGTGGACCCAGGATAGAGCCTTGTGGAACACCATATAGAATATCATGTGTCTTTGAGTTGTAATTACCACAACTAACAAAGAATTTTCTCCCTGCCAGGTAGGATTCAAACCAGTTTAAGACACTGCCAGAGAGGCCCACCCATTGACTAAGGCGATTCTTAAGAATATTATAATCAATGGTGTCAAATGCGGCACTCAGATCTAAGAGGATGAGAACAGATAAATGGCCTCTGTCTGCATTTACCCGCAAGTCATTTACTACTTTAACGAGTGCAGTTTCTGTGCTGTGATTTGTTCTAAAACCTGACTGAAATTTATCAAGAATAGCATGTTTATTGAGGTGCTCATTTAACTGCATAATGGCTGCCTTCTCTAGACTTTTACTTAAGAAAGGCAGGTTAGAGATGGGTCTATAATTTTCAAGAGCAGAGGGATCGAGATTATTTTTCTTAAGTAGGGGTTTAACTACCGCAGTCTTAAGACAGTCTGGGAAGACCCCCGTATCTAATGACGAATTTACTATGTCAAGAACATTATCAATAAGCACACCCGATACTTCTTTGAAAAAATTTGTTGGTATTGGGTCAAGGGCACAGGTGGAGGGTTTCATTTGAGAAATTATTTTATGTAAATCAGGTAAATCTATCCTAGTGAAAGACTTTAATTTGTTTATTATGGGGTACTGGGGTTTAGGAGGATCCTTAGTGTTGGGGAGATATACTATGTTATTTCTAATATCATTAATTTTTTGATTGAAAAATACAGCGATAGCCTCACAGGTTTTACTTGAAGTACTTAGGAGGCATTCCTTTGAGTTACCTGGTTTAACAGACGATCAATTGTCAAAAATAAGACTCTGGGATTACTAGCATTGTTATTTATAATCTTAGAGAAATAGCAGCGCCTCTCAAGACGGACTGTGTTATTGTATTCTGTTATTTTAACTTTTAATATTTCAGAGTCAATAGTTAGTTTAGTTTTCCTCCATTTACGCTCAGCTCTACGACATGTTCTCTTTAAATCAGACACTCTTTGGGTCTTCCATGGTATAACAATGCTAGAAGATTTTTTAACTGTCTTTTCAGGTGCAACTATGTCAACAGCAGCCCTCACTTTAGTATTAAATCTTTCCACCTTACTATTTACATTCTCCTCGCTATTATAGTTGGCACTATAAACGGACTGATTGGTTAGAATGTTTGAAAGTTTTAAAGCTGCTGATGAGTCAAAGAAGCGTTTTTTAACAATATGCTTCTCATGAGTGTTTTCTATCATTATTTCTATATTAAATAGTAGAAGAAAATGGTCTGATAGACCCGTATCAATGACCTGCTTTATATCAACTTTTAGTCCTTTAGTAATTACTAAGTCTAACGTATGACCTGCTTTATGTGTAGGCTGATTAACGAGCTGTCTCAAATCAAAAGAGTCCAGGAGGTTCATAAATTCTTTTACTTTCTGGTCACATTGATTATCTATATGAAAATTAAAGTCGCCGACTATTAAGAGTGTGTCATAGTTCGTAATTAAGATTGACATCAAGTCAGAGAATTCCTCAAAGAAAGACGCGTTGAATTTTGGAGGTCTATACACGGATAATACTAGAACGTGAGAATCTCCCTGAATAATAATGGTGAGATACTCAAAAGACTTGAATTTACCAAAACTGATATTTTTACATTTTAACCTGCTTGAGTAAATGTTTGCTAGTCCGCCACCTCTCTTTCCTTGGCGATCTGCACGAGTAAAACTGTAATCCGGAGGCGCAGATTCGATTAAAACAGCTGCGCCATCTGAGCTAAGCCACGTTTCACTTAGTGCAATAAAATCTATTTTTTTATCACTAATAAGATCGTTGATAAAAAACGTCTTGTTAGTGAAAGCTCTATCATTTAATAGTGCCATATTCAATGTTTCGGAGGAGCAGAGATAAATACTATGTGCGTTATTGATATATGGAACAGGAATTAAGTTATTTTTATTAGCACCGCTCTGCGTGTATTTTTTGTTTAATCTATGATATGTTTTTATAGTTTTAATACATTGTTCATCTAAAGTAGTAACTTTAATTAAATTATTGGTGTTTATGCCGTATTGCCTAGATTTTCTATGTGCATTAAGATTGGTTATTACAGTATTTATGTTGTGCACTTTTATGGAAGATTTTATTAAACAATTATCATGACCAAGCACAGGAGTGGCAATTCGGAAGGGGTTAAAAGCAGAGATAGATAGTCAAGATAAACGAATTACCTTGGATATGTTTTCGGAGAGGACCCGGGCGCCGAAGCTATTCGGATGCAGGCCATCTCGCTTGAAGAAACGCGGTCTTTCCCAAAAGAGGTCCCAGTTGTTGATGAAACCGATGTCTTGATTCTTGCAGAAGCCCTGCAGCCAGTTGTTTAAACCAAGCAGACAACTGTAGTACTCGTTTGATCGTCTGACGAGAGGGAATGGACCCGAGATGAAGATCTTTGCCGATGGGGTCCTCTCCTTTGTGTCTTTAATTAATGCAGTGAAGTCTGCCTTGAGGATCTCGGACTGTCGGTGCCTTATGTCGTTTACGCCAGCATGTAAAACAATTGCTCCAACTGCCCTGTTCTTGTAGATCGCCGGCGCACGTCTCGTCACATCTCGGACACGAGCACCGGGAAAACAAGAAACAAAAGATTTTCTATTAGGGCAAGTGATATTGAGGTTCCTAACAATAGAATCACCTACCACTATTACATTACCAGGAGCTGAAGGCGAACTGGGGACGCTTAGAGGGTCAAACCTCTACACGGATCAACACTTAACAAAAGTCCTGGCTTGAGAAATGGACATATTGCTTAAATTTGTATTTTCTGTTAGAGCCTTGTGCCCCATAGGGTTCAATGTAAAATGCCAGGACTGGCCCTTTACTTTTTAAAACTTTTAAGAAAACACTCCACTTTAGAACAGAGTTTTGAATGGTAAATGCAGACATACCCTGATTGCGAAGAAATAAACTTTGACTTGAAAAATAGCAAACTAATCCAGAAAGCATTTGAGTGGTGGAAGAGGGGTCTTTAATGGTGCGGGTTTTTCTTTTTGTCCGTTTTTGTACATAGCCTTTACTGATTACATTGCAAACTACGTTATGCAAATGAAACTTTTAAAATGAAAATGTTTCCCTAAATTTTTAAAGGTAGTATAAGTAAGGCACTGGATGTGTATGTAACTACTATTATTATTATTTTTATTATTAATACTAGGGGGCTTCGCTTCGCTTGCCAAACCCCCCGGCCTGTGCTACACGCCAGCCACTTCGTGTCTCTGCCACTCGCGTTGGGCTGAACGCACCCCAATGAGATGCGGTCGCTCCTCCGAAACCCCCTCTTAAATGGTGAGACAATGGGAAACAAATACAGTTTTTTACCTCCTCTTTGCTCGATCAGCTGCTGGCTGCTGCCCTGCCACATTATCTGCATCTCACGTGGCACTTTGAACATTTCAAAGCCTGTACAGCGGCTGTCCTACTCTTTGACTTTTATTTCCGGCCCCGGGCCTGGTTAAATCTCTTGGCACAAAGACTCATCTTGCGGGATGTGAATTCTTGATATTTTTTAGTTTACAATTTAAAAACGGAATAAGAATCTGAAAATATAACAACATCACATTAAAGTTCGATCAGTTCTGAAAAGAATGATACCAAACATATGTATGTAAGTTTTAAAATACGCCTGATTTAAAGCGTGACAAAAAAGCGTCACATAAAAACTGTGGTGGCTAAATATTCCGGCCCTCACCCCCAGGCCGCCAGGTGGAGCTCTCCCAACAGTGTGGACATTCCCCGAATTCCAGCAGGGCCTCATGGACTTTGTAGTTTATATGCACAGCCCTGCTGGATACCATGGGGACCACCAGGAGTCGCTGTGGGGAGGCTGCCAGACTCTTACTTGCCCTATAACCCGGAGGTGCGTCATGATCACATGACAAGAGGAAACGACGTGCTTCCGGGTTGAAGAAAGGAGCTTTTTATCCGACCCGGAAGTGTTCTTGATCAAATGGACAGAAGGGAGAAACACTTCCGGGTCATGGACTATATAAAGGACTCTGGGAAACTAGTACACTGAACTGAGCTGGGAGGAAGGGTGGCAAAGTGTCTGGAAGTGTGGAGGATTGATTATTGATTATTGTGGTTTGTTTATTGATTTATGAGTATTGTGGAGTGGAGGGTGCTTTGTGCACTGTATTGTTCAAATAAAAGTAATATTTGGACTTTTACCTGGTGTCTGGAGTCGAGTCAGAGGGTTCAAGAGGATATATAAAGAGAGAAGATTAAGAACACGTTTCACTTTTTTGTTTGATTATTTCGTAATTTGTTTCACTTTTTTGTTTGATTATTTCGTAATTTTAAAATAAAGATTTATGACCGTGCCACTCTTACCAAAGTACTACCTGATGCGATCGCCTGGGTGACTCACTTCATGTGTTTGCCAAACCTGACAGAAGTGGGTCGGGGGGCTTGTTGTGATATTAAGGGAAGAGGCTTAGCCCTGATAAATGACCCCTTGACCTGGGCCTGAACACAAGTTAAAGGGGTTCTTTGAGTAAACTAACGGTCATCATGAGTTGTAAGTGTGGAATAATAAAAAATTTGAATCAATATATTAAATAATAGTTGAACAAAGAATCTTGGACTGAGGACCTTTTGACCTATTTTTGTACTTTAGATTAAACAAATCTAAAATGCCTTGATGATTACTATCTGTGTGCATTTGGGTGGATGGAAAATATATTATTATGCAAACCAGCTGATGCTAAGAAAATGTATATGTATATATATTTGCAAGTATAAGAATTCTTTGTGTTAACCACATGAATGCATTAAGATTGTTAAAAGAGGGAAACCATTAACTGTATAATCATTTTAACAATAAAAGTATATTACTAGTTTACATTAATAGGCTATGGATTAATTGATTATTAATTTGACTTGCTTAAACTAATGAACTAAAGATTGTTTATTAATAAACAATTACATATAAAAATTAAGTGGGTACGCAAAGCTGAAAGAACAAACTTGCAACATTTTTGTCAAACTGCTGACTTATAGTCTGTACTCAGGAAAACTGCTAATCTTTTTTATTTTCCAAACGATCTGTGATTTTTGTTTAATCAACAGTAATAGGTTCTTTCACTTCTTCTAAAGTTGTTTTGAACAAATGTGTTGTAATATTACTAAATTCCCCCAAAGAATTGTGTAACCTTGTCTTATGACAGACTGTCTCTAAGATGTAAATCTCTGTTATAAAATAAAGCTCACCCCTCCAAGAGGGGGCTACTGTCAGTGACACAAGCTGACCAGGCTGCAGTGGTCTCTCTCTGCTCACCAAGAATAAAGTAATTGCTTTTTTACTCTATATCTGCTGTCTGCCTGCTGTTTGCCTCGAACCTTCGTCCACATAAGTAACACGTTTGGTCGCATTATAAAGGTCCAAGGGCCGCATATGACCCACAGCTGTTGAGTTTGACACCCCTGACTAAGGGGAAGCTACACTTTACCTCCACAATAACTTTAGTCCCATTTTGATTTCATTTTCTGGTTGCAACGTCTCACAAAGACCCTAACACTAAGGTCTGACTCTGTGCCTTGCATGCTCTCCTTTTGCTTTTGTGGATTTCACTCCCGGTGGGTCAGCTTTCCTCTCCCACCTGAAAGACACGTGTGCTCGGTTAAGTGGTGGTCATCTGAGGGTCCGGGATAGACCCCAGCCTGCAAGCCCCTAAGCTGGTTTAACACAGGGATGAGGATATTACTGTTGTGTACAGTGCTTTGAAATCCAGCAAACAATAAACACTTTAATACATGAAGAATGAAACTCTTAAGTAGACAATATACTGTACTGTGTGTGCAATCCATAAAGAAACTCCTGGAGAAGTGCAACTTCAGGCATTTTAAGTATAATTTATAAACCTGCTCAAAACTACAATAGGTGCTAAGTATCCCTGGGAATAAATTACATTAAACAAAATCTATCAAATATAGTATTTATTAAGTTTTACCATAATAATGCACTGTAATTAAAATACATAAAGAACGATACTGGTTTAAAACTGTACAAGTCCTAAACAACACTGCTCATCACTCTCCACACTATCTGCTCTGTTTCAAAATAATAAAAAATATAACTCTCCATCTGCACAGAAATGAAATGCCAGCCACACACACACTGATTCATTATGGGCTTCTTCTGCAATTTACATTCCATCTCAGTCTAAATATTAAAACAATTTATTACAGGAGAAGAAACAATTTAAACATTCAGTCCCTGCAAAAAGGAAAGTTTATCAAAGTACATTTAAATAGACGTTACACATGGTGATGCAGAGCGAGACAAATCACTGGAATGAATGTGTCTCGCAGCTCTGTACATGTCGCAGCTTCATTCACCATTACCTACATTAAATAAATAAATAAAATAAACACGATACAAGTAGCCCAAATATAAACTTCACCTGACATTTACCTGTAATAAACAAGAATCACTGCAAGGACCCAATGGTAATGATCACCTTCTGAAAGCCTGTAGTAATGTATAATAAACATAAAATATTTACCGTATATAACACATACACTCATGTGCAACATACACATACAGGCAATGGACTCAGAAAGAATTCAATATGCTATAAAAAGAGTCAAAAGGAAAAGGCCTGACATATTTCTAAAATATCTGTAAAACAACTATATTTCTTTGGAACAAATAAAGTATCTATCTATCTATCTATCTATCTATCTATCTATCTATCTATCTATCCTACTTGTATTATATAGTGCCTTTCCTATCTATCTGTCTATTATACAGTAGGTAGCCATTTCACCCCCACCAGTGTGTGTTACCCCCATGTATGATTTAACAGCAGCCATTCTTGCCCCAGTACACTCAGCCCCCTTTAGCTATTTGGTGATAAGGGGGTGGGAGAGATACTTAGGCAGCCAGAGTGAACAAGGCTGTGATGGGCCATTTAGCCCTCTCTGTCCTTTTCAATAGATGCCCAATGACCTCATAGAGTTAGGACCTCGTTTTTACATCTCCTCTGAAGGATGGCACCATTTTTACAGCACAGCGTCCCCATCACTTGACTAGGGTCCACATGCAGACTACACGATCAGTGCCCCCTGCTGGCCTCACCAACACCTCTTCCAGCAGCAGTCCCTGCACGGTTTCTCTGTTTGGTCTTCCATCCTCCAAGTTCTCGCCGGACCCACAAACTCGTAGCGTCAGGTGGGTGACCTGTACGGATGTTCAGGGATTGTTTAATATCTTCTTGTTCTGGCCTGCTAGATTAGTGCCATCTTCATGTGACCTTGAAATGGAGAAGCGATAAGCAAAGTAGATTAATGGTTGAACGGTCTAACACTGTTATTTATTTATTTAATTCATGGACCACTTTTGTGAAAGGGCTCAAAATAAAATGTACTGTTAAACAAAGATTGCCTTTATTCCCATTTTCTCCAACTACTCATTAACAAAAATGATGTTCCAGCAGGATAGGTAGATGATACTGTATAAGCCCACTTAATCAAAACCTTTCTTTCCTGAAAGGAGTTGCAGCTGCTCCCACATACCGAGATTTTAACGAGGGGATAAACAGGGCGCCTGCCAAGCACCAGCTGAAGATGCTCAGATCACATGGCAGCGTCCCAACGAGATGTGCCTCCGAAGGGCGCCAGCAGCTTGTGTGTTTTTTATACAAATCCTGCCAGCTTCACGAGGTGCTTCACCAGGCTGATCCTTCCCATTCCATTGTGTGTGTGAACTAATCAATACGATGCCTGCTAATGTCGGCGGTGAGACTGCTTGTGTGCGACTGAGCATTGCCATCAGAATTAAAGAAACTTCTTGTCAAAACCTACTGCACGATATTCTTCTCGTAGAACTAAAATGCAGCACATGACACGCAACTTCTAAAAGTTGTGCCCACTTGACTTTTATCTCACTTTCTGACATTAGCATACGGCCTGGCAAGGGATTGTGGGATATCCATTCCCCCATCCAATTTTTTACTCGTTATCTGGTCCAAGGGTCAGATTTAGAAAACGTGCACAAAATGAGGAATGGAAATGTGCTTATGGTGCTTTCTGTGCAAACATCGTAATTTATAAAAGAAACTTTGACAGGAGAACATGCGTTTATTTATTGCAAGCCGGACCAAACCACACACAACGATTTGGCGAACATGGGAATTAACAACACAATTGGTCAAGCAGGGGGATGTAGCCAGATCATACAAATGATGACTTCTGTGTATAATAATTTATATGGCTGAGCTGTTATTAGAATGTGAGTTGATGTGACAAGTGTATCAAACCACAAACATGATGAATGTGACGTTCACGCTGCATTTAAGTTCCCTTTCAAGGGAGTCAATGCTGCGTATTTGCACTGAAGAATCGTTTTGGTTTTTCATCATTTTATATCAACTGCCTGAAGTCATGAATACCTCAGCCAAGCTTCACTCCATCATGCCCGCTGTGGTGGAAGCCATTAACGGACTAACAAGGCACTCCATCCCATTTTCATACGGTGTAGGCGCACATACCTAAAACATAACATGCTGTAACGTGATTTTGCCAACATAAAGACAAATTGCAGCTGTGTTTGTCTTTTCTGACGTATGTAGAGTAATTGACTGCACACGTATTGCATGCACTTCAGAAGAGGTCATCCACCTGATGTTTAGCAGGTTCAGGCCCGGCCAGTACTTGGATGGGAGACAAGCTAGGAAAGGTTTGGGTTGCTGTTGTAAGAGATGCTGGTGAGGCCAGCAGGGGCCGCTTACCCTGTGCTCTGAATGTGGATCTCAATGCCACCAGTGCAGTGACAAAGGGACACTGTCCTGCTAAAATGGTGCTGTCCTTTGGATGAGACATAAAACTGAGGTCCGGAATCTCTGAGGTCATAAAAGATCCTTCATAAAGAGGAGTGCGTATCCTGATGTGCTGGTATTGCCCTCCATGGCCTAGTCAGTCTGACCCCCTAATTATCCTCTGTCTCCAATTGGCTCTCTCTGTCAACACTTCAGCAATGTATCGTGAGTGTACTGCCACAAAAATGGCTGCCGTCGCATCATCCATGCAGATAGTACACGTTAGGGGTGGTTAAAGTAGCTGCCCACTCACTGCAAAAAACACTTTGGGAAAGAATAATAATAATAAATAATTATTACTGTCAGCCAGGAATAAAAATGAATGTTGACAGCCAAGATCCACTTACTATACTTACTTGAAGTTATTTCTTGATGATGATGTGACTAAAAAAATTGCTGTTGAGATGAACAGTATTGGGTAAATGACCGTACACCTGAGGAGTTTTCCTTCTTGACAGTATATACGGTATTATTATTATTACAAGGTAGTCGTGCCCGTCAAGGACGGGCTGCAGGCGACTTTTATCAGTGTTGCAGGGTAAAAGTCATTAAGTGCAAAATTATTTGTACCATGATTAAATTTAGTAATAAAATGTTTTTTTGTGCCACACGGCGAATCGGGATTCGAACCCAGGTGGACAGTAGGTGGTGTTAGGTCCTAAGTTTGTTCCGGCATCCGGGATCGAACCACCGACCAAGGGTAGTGTGCACTCTACCACCTGAGCTGTATGGATCTTAGTTCCAAGGCAATAATAAACATAACGAAAGTTGTTTCTAGTTTAAGTCATGTATGAAAGTGTTACATGCCATACAATGAACGACTTATCTTTATCAAAATAAAATTATGAATCATTAACACAATCAATGCATACTTAACGAATACGTAAACTATGTTTATTCAAGTATTTAGAGCACGACAAAGTTGATTGCTGGAAGCAGCTCTTGCAGAGGCTCTTCGACGTGCGTCAGTGTTTCTTCGAAGTTGAGCTTGAATTTCAGACGCATTTGCTCGACTTTCTCGAGTTCGAATGCGATGTTGTTGACGCCTTGAATTTGCATCTTCCTCGTTTTCATGAAGTCTATTTTCTCGTAGTCTTTGTCGCTCTTGCTCTCTTCTTTCGACAATTTCACCTTCAGTTGCATTTAAACGATTCTCTCGTTGTCGTAAACGTTCTTGTTCTCTTCTCTCAACAATTTCAACTTGAGTTGCGTTTGACCGAGCTTTCTTGTTGTCGTTGCCGTTTATGTTCACGTCTTTCAGCAACTTCAATTTCAGTGGCAGTAGAACGTTTTTGTTGCAATCGCAGACGCTCAATTTCGTGAACCAATTGTGTTTGTTCTTCCGTGCGGTTGCTTCTGTAAGCTGCAACTCGTTGGCGTTCATTTTGTCTCTGCTGCGAGATTTGAACACTCTTTGCTGCTTGTCGTACTGCACGTCGCTGTTTATTCCACAGTTTTTGTTCTTCAGTAAAAATTCTTTTTGGTTTCTTCATTTTTGGCAATTCTTGAGGTGTAGTTTGAGCACTTGAAATATCCAAAAACTTATTTCTTTTTGCATTTTCGTCTTCTTCAGTCGAGTGACTTCCTTCAGCTTTTCTTTTAATCCGATTGGTCACTCGCTTCCCAGTGCTTCGTTTTTTATTTTGTTGTTGAGGCAAATGTGCAATATTCAAATTGTTTATGGTCTTTTCTTGGGTTTCTTCGTTATTAAAATGCAAGCTTGTTTCTTTTTTAGTTGGTTGGTCCAAATTTTCAAAATTCGTAGAATATCAGCCAATCAAAACACTGATGTAAATGTACCAACCAACCAACCAACAGACAGACATGCTGAAATATATATATAGATTATTATACTTTTTACACTTCTTTGTACTTTAAGTGCTTTGAATGTTTTTGACAGTATATACGGTATTAGCATCACCATTATTATTATTTGTATTATTTGTATCATTATTATACTTTTCACACTTCTGACTTTATACTTTTAGTGTTTTGCAAGTTTTTGACAGTATATATGGTATTATCATTCCATCCATCCATCCATTATCCAACCCGCTGTATCCTAACTACAGGGTCATGGGGGTCTGCTGGAGCCAATCCCTGCCAACACAGGGCGCAAGGCAGGAAACAAACCCTGGGCACGGCGCCAGCCCACTGCAGGGCACACACGTGCACACCCACACACCGAGCACACACTAGGGAAAATTTAGAAACGCCAATCCACCTAACCTGCATGTCTTTGGACTGTGGGAGGAAACCGGAGGGCCCGGAGGAAACCCACGCAGACACGGGGAGAACATGCAAACTCCACGCAGGGAGGACCCGGGAAGCAAACCCAAGTCTCCTTACTGCGAGGCAGCAGCGCTACCCACTGCACCGCAGTGCCACCCCGGTATTATTATTATTACTAGCTGGTGTAAGAATAGGAACGGAAAACGGTGAGAAAGGAATTCAGAAATCAAGAAGAAATAAATACTTCATGAAAGATGCAGTGTGCATGTAGAATTTCCGGCCAAGCAGGATTACATGTGAAAGTGATAAATAAATCTGGCTTTCCGAATTTACGTACCATGGCCATGGCATCCTGATAGTTTTGTTGAATGTATTTTGGACTTCCTGGAAATGTGGACGGTAATATGATCATTTTGCCTACACGTACGTTGTTATTTTCAGCGTTTGCTTGCAGTGCGTCTAATAGTTCCACGCGCAGATCTTGTAGATATAATCTGAGATGGTTGAGATGCACGCCTTCTGTTTTAACATATGCATCTACGACGTACTGTTGCAAGCAATAGTTTGCCACTGGAGTGCAAAATACTAAATGTATTCCTCATTGCTAATCTGTACGCGTACAATTGGCATTGAGTAAGCCTTATTCGCTTGGCAGTTCTTTTATCGGAAACATGTTGTAAATCTTTGTGCCAGCCAATGTCTCCGTAAGGGAATAAAAGTGGGTAAACCATAGGATCAATTCATATTGAGTGTGGAAATCTGTTTACAGGAGTTGCCTATGGGATACTGTAGATGCAAATGTCCCTTCTGGCAGGCGTTTCACCATCTTCTGCAACGAAAATCGCTGCAAAATCGGTGTGACATGTCGGGGCATTGTATCGTCGTAAATCCTGCCTAGGGTTTTCCTTGAAAACCATTCGTAAAGATGCTGTTGGATTGGACTGAACGATTTCATACATGTGTTTGTATGATTTAGCGAAGGGGTTGATGGTTCTGAGCATTGAATCTAGCTGGAGAAGTACATTTTCACTGCATGCAGAGTTTGCTTTATTTTGTAAGCGTACTTCAGTAGCTTGTGCTGTGTCAAAAACATATAACTGTCCATATCCTGTAGAGGTAGAAGTGTTAGCATATAGTGGAGAGATTTGGTGATAAATATTCAGAAGCTAAACTTCAAGACTATGCATTAAAGAAGAACATGAAAGGGCTATAAAGAATAATACACAACTTCATAATTATCAGTTGAAATAATGTTAAATGAGCACAATAGTATGTATTATATTAGAATTATAAAATATGTATAGATCAAGAACATGCCAGACTCTTCATAGGAAAAGGCAGGCTCTGCATTTAGAGCTCAACCTCTTAACAACCAAAGTAACTGCACAACTCATTTTTAAATCAAGACATCATTATTATGAACATGGAGAGAAAGCTAATAAGCTCTTAGCTCAACAAGTCCATAAGCAAGAAGTTCGCAAAGCAATCCCAGCAATCACCAACACAAACGGAGATAAAATCATTGACCATAAAAATATAATGCACACATTTAGAGACTACTATAAATCCTTATATTCTACTGAGTTCAAAGAAGACAACACACAATCTAATGCATTTCTGTATGCATTACAGATACCACAAATAGATACTCTTAGTGCAGAGGAATTGAATAAACCTCTGGCAGTATCAGAATTACTAAATGCTATAAAGTCACTTCAGAGCGGGAAAGCAGCAGGCCCTGATGGCTACCCTGTCGAATTTTATAAGAAATTCTCCACTCAGCTAGCTCCCCTCTTATTAGCAACATTTACAGAAGCTAGAGACAATCAAATTCGACCTCAAAATTTTTGCCAATCATTAATCACCGTCTTTCCTAAACAAAATAACGACTTATTACAATGTGCATCATACAGACCAATTTCACTTCTGAATAATGATGTTTAGATACTCTCCAAAGCCCTAGCTAGAAGGATGGAGAAAGTGCTGCCTTCAGTAATATCACAAGATCAAACTGGATTTATTAAAGGCCGACACTTAGCTGCCAATCTCCGACACCTGTTTAATGTAATATATTCACCTGCACAGTCAAACACCCCAGAGATATTAGTATCGTTGGATGCAGAAAAAGCATTTGATATGATTGAATGGAACTACCTTTACACTACAATAGAGTAATTTGGGTTTGGCCTGAACATATGTGTATGGATCAAACTACTGTATACCATTCCAGAAGCTTCAGTTTGTATTAAGAACATTAATTCAGACTACTTTAAACTAGAACGTGGTACCAGACAAGGATGCCCCTTGTCACCACTGCTATTTGCTATTGCCATTGAACCACTGGCAGTTCACTGTCGAAATGCTTAGATAAAGGGGATTATCAGAGAAGGACTTGAACAGAAAGTTTCTCTATATTCAGATGATATGGTACTGTATATATCAGACCCACACAATACTGTGCCTGCAGTCTTAACAGCAGTTATAGAATTTCAAAAGATCTCTGGTCTCAGAATTCATTTGAATAAAAGTGTGTTCTTTCTAGTGAATTCTCAAGCATACAATATTAAATTGGACACCTTCTCTTTTATCATTGCAGATCAGTTTAAATACCTTGGGGTAAATATTATAAGTAAACATAAAGCTCTTTATCAACAAAATTTTGCCGCCTGTATGGAAGAAAAATAAGCAAGACTTGCATAGATGGTCAACCTTTCATCTCACTCTATCTGGAAGAATTAACATTGTTAAGATGAATATCCTTCCTAAGCTTCTCTTTTTATTTAAAAACATTCCAATATACATCAACAAATCATTTTTTAAGCAATTAGATTCAACAATAACCTCATTTATTTGGAACTTAAAACATCCACGTATCTAAAGAGCGACCCTACAAAGACCTAAGGCAGAAGGTGGCATGGCTCTACCCAACTTTCAGTTTTTATTACTGGGCAGCAAACATACAAACTATAAAAACCTGGACACAAATAGATGAACAGACACAGGCTTGGTCCGCAATAGAAATAAAATCCTGCAGTACTTCTTTATATTCCCTGCTTTGTGCCCCAATAAATGCAAGTTATCGCCGATACACTAATAACCCAATTGTTCTTATCTCACTCAGAATATGGAACCAATGTAGAAAGCATTTTAAGATGGAGAATCTTTTATCTGTGGCACCTCTGCATGAGAAACACCTTTTATATGCAGTTTTTCTGGAAAACATTTGGGATTAAATTACTTAGAGATCTTTATATAGACAACATCTCTGCATCCTATGAACAATTACATTCCAAATTTAACTTTCCAGCAACACATTTCTTTCACTGTCTTCAAATTAGAAACTTTGTTAAACAGAACCTGCCAGATTTTCTTCATTTCCCACCATATCTTACTCAGTTCCATTGACTCAGACAGCATTTCGGCAATATATAAAATTATTTTACAGTCGTCCCTCCCTTTCAAAGATCCAAGAGGACAATGGGAAAAGGACTTCTCACTCAACATATCAGAAAAGGAATGGAAGGGAGCAATGCAGAGAATTCACTCGAGCTCCATATGCGCAAAGCATACAATTATTCAACTCAAAATTATATATCGAGCACATCTGTCCAAAATGTTTCCAGGGCAAGATCCAACCTGCGAACGCTGCAATCAAGTTCCAGCCTCACTGGGTCACATGTTCTGGGCCTGCACCAAATTAACATCATTCTGGACAAAGATGTTTAAGTGCCTTTCAGACAGCCTTGGTGTCATAATCCCTAAAATCCACTAACAACTGTGTGTGGTGGGCTCACAGAGGGGCTTAAAGTGGAGAAGGACAATCAAACTGTGATTGCCTTCACTACACTATTGGCACGCAGACTTATTTTGCTAAACTGGAAGATTCCTAACTCTCCTCTTTTAAGTCAGTGGGAAACTGATGTTCTTTATTATTTGAACTTGGAAAAAATCAGATTCTCACTTAGAGGATCTGTGCAGAACCTTTTCAAAACCTGGCAGGATCTGATCAATAACATTTTAGAATAAGATCTTAAAGCACTGAGGAAACAGATTCTCTTCCCATTTCATTTTCTTCTCCATTTATCTTTATCCGCCTATTAAACTCATCAATTTATTTTTACTAGCTTTAAGTTTTACTCCGTTGGCCATGCTCTCTTTTTCAGGGGTGGGAGTTAATTTGTTTTCAATCCTATTTTTTGTAAAAATTGATTTATTTGTATGGAATGACTACAATAAAATCAATAAAATAAAATATGTGATTGATTAATTAATATAAGAGAATTAACAATAGAGCATCATGTAGTTGTAGACAATGTCCTTACTCATGATGCGGATGCACTGTAGACAGAAGCTCCTCCTCAGTCCCTCTGGCCTGGTCCTTTGGTAGCCACAGTGTTTAACTGAGCAGAGAGAAGAGGCCATTGGTTGGATGGCTGGTACCGCTGATAATTTTGTCCTGCTCCTTTATTACTTGTTGTAGATGTCCTGACAGTTATAGAGTGCTCACCCAGTGATGTTTTCAGCTGACTGCACCATTCCAGACCAGGCACTGATATTTCCTGACAGGATACTTTGGATGGTGGATGTGTAGAAGGTTTGTAGGGCAGCCTGAAATCCTTGAGGTAATGCAGGTGGTAAAGGCAATGTTTGGCCTTCTACACTAAGGTGTCGATGAGATTGGAACAGGTTACACCCTCTGTGATGTGGACACTGAGGCATTTCAAATGATTTACCTTTTCCATTGAGTTTTGCTAATACTGCTGTCACAAAAAGACTCCAGACATTCAAAAAAGGTTTGGGGCAGCCACCCGTATAGTATGATCCTGGCTGCAAAAGGTTGAAAATGATTAAGTAGTTTTCAAAACAGAACTGAATACGTGGAGGTAAGATGGCAGTTTTAAGGGCTGGTGGAGGAAATGATGTCATCTGTGCCAGAACCGGAAATTATGTCTTTGTGACCGGAAGTGACATCTTCGGGACCAGAAGTGACATCATCAGAGGTGCATACAGAGACATACAGTTAGCACACTCCATCACCTGGTCTGATGTAGTACTACAATTACACAGGCCCTTTAGCTGGCTTATAATCGCACGTGTGTGACACTAGTTATTCTCGGTTGTTTTCTCCCCAAGTCCACAATCATCTCCTTTATCTTGCTGACATTCAGAAATAGACCATTGTCATAACACCACTTCATCCTAGTAAGCTTGCTCATGTTTGCTACAGATCAAGCCCACCACAGCTGTGTCATTAGTAAACTCAATAGTGATATTAGATTCATTTGCATCTGTGCAGTCATATGTGTAAATGGAGTACAGCAGAGGCCCAAGTGTTGAGAGTGAGGGATGATGAATTGTGGCCAACTAATTGAACTACCTGGGGTCTGTCTATCATGAAATTACAGACCCACCTAGACAATGAAGTGCTCAGATGGAGGTTTCTGATCTTGGAGATGGGCTTAGAGGAGTTTCTTGTGTTGCATGCTGAACTATAGTCTTCTTCTTTCTCTTCATCTTTTCCCGCTTCTTTGTAGGGTCGATGTGCCTGACCAGCCTTCTCCAAACAGCACCTCCTTGCCAGTCACCTTCAGATCTTATTTAACTTTATCCTTCCACCTCTTCTTTGGCCTCCCTCACTTTCTCTTCACCTGGACTTCCAATCCCATCACTCTTTTTCCCACATGTTTCTTGTTTCTCCTCATCGCATGTCCATACTACTTCAACCTATTTCTGAAATTGTTGATTTTCTCTTTTCTAAAGCTTTTTGTCTCCTTCTCCTAGGTAAAGAAAAATTCAAACAAGGTAATGTTAATTTTGTCCTTTTTAAAACAGAAAAACAAGTCCATAAATATACGTTAAAAACAAAAATTAAATTCCGCTACCCCTTCCTGAGTCACCAGATTTCTTTCTTTTTTTTTTTGTCAGAAAGTCTTCAAGGCCGTCCAAAAGTCATCACCCACTAGCGGGCATTTGCTGCACCGGCTCCCTTTGATGGCCTCTCAGTCAAATCTGTGAATTCCCTCTACAAGGACTACATGGAGGGCTTCTTTTTTCAAGTCGTCCACTACACTACATTTATTTTCACTGCCGAGGACAATTCCTTACGCCAGGAGTCACCAGCTCCGGTCCTGGTGGGCTCCAGTGGCTGCATGCTTTCATCTCTAACCTTTTTCTTAATTTGTGCACTGTTTCGCTGCTAATTAACATCTTCTGAATTAACTTTCATTGACTTGTTGTTTAAGATTTGTTCCCCTGAATTTCTTCACCGCTCCTCTGAATTGTTTCATTTTTTTCCTTAAATTGGCACCCAAACAGAAATGAAATGTAAAGTGAGTGAGCCAACAGAAGGCCAACTAAGTCAGGGCCTGAAACTCCAATCAATTTCACTCCACCCAGTTGCTTAATTAGGCGCCGGTTCTTGTCGTTAACTGAACTCGTTCTTTAATTCCATGGCTCATTGTTGCTCTCATTGTTCAATAGCAGACATTTCTGAAATTGTTGATTTTCTCTTTTCTAAGAGCACTGAAAATGTTTTGGGGTCCTGAGCAGATCGACATTCCTGAGACCTTCACCTTTCTTTATTTTCAGATACTGTATAATTGACAATGTTGGTCATATTTTGCTGGTCAAGTTTTGATTCATTTTGTATCATTTGGCTGCTAATTAAGGAAAAAAAAAACAAGAGCAGGGGGGTATTTTTCGTACGTGGATTACTCGCTTAGCTGGATGTAATTGTTGACGATTTGGTCTGATCCTGGATCTGTCGGTTTTTCGAAACTCTTGCTGGAAGTGTTGTCATAGCAACACATCCTACTCCTCAAAGCTGCTCAGAGCAGGATTGTTCTACATAAACAAGGTTTAGTTTACACACGTGATCAGTGATGGTGCGTGGAAGTCATCCAGTCATGGCTTCTCCGTTCATGAATGAGCGACCAATTGATATCGGTGCGCAAATTATAAGAAGAGAATTTCATATAGAGAGGGTTTTGCGCGATCGGCAAGATCCTTTATTGCTCCCGGAGGAAATTCTGTACGAAAGATACCGCTTTAGCCGAGGGGGAATATTGTACCTCAAAGATTTATTAGCTCCTTATATTCGAAGTCACACTAGGCGAAGTCGGGCTCTCACAACCACACAGACAGTAGGCATTGCTTTGAGGTTTTTTGCAAGCGGCACTTTTTTTATATACTGTAGGCGATGCGGAAAATCTAACTAAAAGTGCAGTTTTCCAGGCAATTCGTAAAGTCTGTTTGGCTCTGAAAAATTTCCTTCGGGTTTTCATTGTGTTTCCTGGACACCTGCGTGTGCAGACAATAAAAGAGGCGTTTCATGCCATTGCAGGTAGATAGATAGATAGATAGATAGATAGATAGATAGATAGATAGATAGATAGATAGATAGATAGATAGATAGATAGATAGATAGATAGACAGACAGACAGACAGACAGACAGACAGACAGACAGACAGACAGACAGACAGACAGACAGACAGACAGACAGACAGACAGACAGACAGACAGACAGACAGACAGACAGATAGATAGATAGATAGATAGATAGATAGATAGATACTTTATTAATCCCAATGGGAAATTCACATTCTCCAGCAGCAGCATACTGATACAATAAATAATATTAAATTAAAGAAAGATAATAATGCAGGTGAAAAATAGACAATAACTTTGTATAATGTTAAATGTTAACGTTTACCCAAGGGGTGGAATTGAAGAGTCGCATAGTTTGGGGGAGGAACGATCTCCTCAATCTGTCTGTGGAGTAGGACAGTGACAGCAGTCTGTTGCTGAAGCTGCTCTTCTGTCTGGAGATGATACTATTTAGTGGATGCAGTGGATTCTCCATAATTGATAGGACCCTGCTGAGTGCCCTTTGCTCTGGCACAGATGTTAAACTGTCCAGCTCCATGCCAACAATAGAGCCTGCCTTCCTCACCAGTTTGTCCAGGCGTGAGGCGTCTTTCCTCTTAATGCTGCCTCCCCAGCACACCACCGCGTAGAAGAGGGCGCTCGCCACAACTGTCTGATAGAACATCTGCAGCATCTTATTGCAGATGTTGAAGGACGCCAGCCTTCTAAGGAAGTATAGTCGGCTCTGTCCTTTCTTGCACAGCGCATCAGTATTGGCAGTCCAGTCTAATTTATCATCCAGCTGCACTCCAAGATATTTATAGGTCTGCACCATCTGCACACAGTCACCTCTGATGTTCACGGGGTCCATGAGGGGTCTGGGACTCCTAAAATCCACCACCAGCTCCTTGGTTTTCCTGGTGTTCAGTTGTAGGTGGTTTGAGTCGCACCATTTAACAAAGTCCTTGATTAGGTCTCTATACTCATCCTCCAGTCCATTCCTGATGCAGCCCACGATAGCAGTGTCATCAGCGAAACTTTTGCACATGGCAGGACTCCGAGTTGTATTGGAAGTCTGATGTATATAGGCTGAACAGGACCGGAGAAATTACAGTCCCTTGTGGCGCTCCTGTGTTGCTGACCACAATGTCAGACGTGCAGTTCCCAAGATGCACATACTGAGGTCTGTCTTTAAGATAGTCCACGATCCATGCCACTAGGTATGAATCTAATCCCATCTCTGTCAGCTTGTCACTAAGGAGCAGAGGTTGGATTGTGTTGAAGGCGCTAGAGAAGTCTAGAAACATAATTCTTACAGCACCACTGCCTCTGTCCAAGTGAGAGACGGATTGGTGTAGCATATAGATGATGGCATCCTCCGCTCCCACGTTCTCCTGATATGCAAACTGCAGAGGGTCAGAGGTAGATAGATAGATAGATAGATAGATAGATAGATAGATAGATAGATAGATAGATAGATAGATAGATAGATAGATAGATAGATAGATAGATACTTTATTAATCCCAATCGGAAATTCACAAAGCGCCCGAAGTTGAGTACTTGAATAGGCGAGTCTCGGCGTGTTAAAATCCATGCCCACGTTGTAAAAGTAAGTGTGTCCAGGGAAGGAATCCACATAAAATAAAGTGGTAGGAGTGATCAATAAATAAAAATAGAAAAATAAAAGTAGAAAAGTACACATACATATACAGTCATACACGGAGCTGCTGAAAAGGCTGCCACTCACGGCGGCGCCAGATCATAAGGATAGGTAGGCAACACACAGGCAAAAGCACCCACAGTTCCATGCAGAATCTCTCAATCAGCCTAACATTCTCATTACCCAGAACTTCCAAATGTGATTGGGGCACATGGGACTGATCAGAGTGGAGTTTGATCAAACATTATTTGGAAAATGTACCTCTCCTCCTGATGATGAATAATCAGACACAGTGTCTTCATCAAATATTTGACCTTCGTCAGTATCTTGTTGGTCAGACACAGGTTCTAGGGATATGGCATTCCCTGCAACTGACCCCACAAAAAAGAGGGCTATATGGAACCTACCTATGGCACATATGGAGGACAAATATATTCAATGACCATCCTTTACCTGAAATGAAGTGACCACTGCATCCTGCCACTGGTTCTGAGGAGGAGCGTCCCCATGGAATGCCCTCAGAAACAGGGCGATGGGCATTTTGCTGGAAAGCCAACTCTTCTGCAGGGGTTAGGTCTGGACCGCGTGGACCTCCACCTGTTTTTTTGCTTGTCTGCCTTCTTATTAGCTTTAAAATTAATGTTTTTTATATTATATATGATTATTTATGTCAACAATTCTTTAAATAGTTATATACCAATATTTACCAGTTTGAAGCATATTCTTGTACTTCACTTTAACCTGTTCCCATGTTCTCCTTGTGCTCACGTTTGATCTGGAATTATGACATATTAAATAATAATTAATCTGATACATTGGAAATGAAATGCTGCATTCAGTAAGTACAATGCACACTACTTAGCGTTTAATTTGTCGGCCACTTTTTGCCAGCTGTCTTTTCTGGTCTGGCCTGCTTTTGCAGTGTTACCCCTTATGCATATTAAATCTTGAAATTCTTCATGTCCTTCGAATAAAAGGTCTTGCACCGCGTGTGTGGGAAAAAAAAATGTGCCCGTTCTTTTGTCATTTTGTTACAGCCTATCAAAGACTTGCTGATCATGTTTTCTAGACTCAATATATATGGGCTTTTCACTCAGCGCGGGCGCGCGCATTCATCTCGGATGATTAGATCCAGTTTGACTGATCTAATACACGGCTGCGTTTGAAAAACCGACCTTTCCCGGATGAATGTCACAAGCATTAATTTATCCAAGATGAGGCACCTGATCTTGGATGATTTAAGCAACGTATGAAAAATACTCCCCAAGTCAATTCAAATGAATTCAAAAGAAGTTATTTAGCAACAAAAACAGGTCACTCATTAAGAAAAAGGTTAGAATGAAAACCTGCAGCCATTGGGGCCCTCCAGAAGCGGAGTTGAGGACCCCTGCTCTACGAGTTTCGAGCTGAAGCATCCGGCTGGAGGTGTTAAACAATCAATTGAAGTGGATAAAATTACAACCACTGCGTGAAAGTTTGCAATTGATATTCGCGCCATCACATTTGTGTAAATTTAATTAGTTTAGGTAGATTGAATGTCAAGGTCCACTGGGATACGCATCACGGGCTGGTCTTTAGACATCGAGGGGCATTTGTAACCCCAGGATATCGTATCCATTTTACACAGACACCCTACACCGATTGAAATTTAATTACACTATCTGAGATTTTCCCTTTGTATAAACATCAGTGTTTTTGGCAGATATTAAAGAGATTCTTTGAAAACAATACATGACTGTTTTGAATGCTTTTCCGCTGAAAGGAAAAAGAGACTCTGTGAGGAATTCAGAAATCACGGCAGCTTTTTATTTATTTATTTTTTTTGTTGAGGTTGTACCCTTTTAAAAACTAATTAACAGCTCTATTATACGGCTTTAGTTTTTGGCTGTCCTTTTGTCTTTTTCATATTCTTTGTGGCGCTGTCTCCGGTGTAAAACGCTCTCCCCTGTTAATTCCTCATTTTCTTTCACTGGTATTATTGCTTTGTAAACCTTCGATTTGGACAAATACATTCAATAGCTTTTTTTTTTCGTTTTAATTGTTTTTCTCTCTTGTATATTATTATTATTGCTTATTTGGCTGACACTTTTATCCAAGGAAATATATACATAATAAGAGTTATGACTGGTTACATTTCTTTTTGTTATTTGTTTTTTGTAGTTGGAGCCTCAGGCAGGTAAGTGAATTGCTCATGGCTACATGGTGTCAGAAGTGGGATCTGATCCCACAGCCTAAGGGTTTAAAGCCCAAACTCACAACCACTTCACCACACTGCCGTCATTAGAGCAGTTTCAGAATGTATTATTTTCAGTTGTATACTGTGCCTTGTGACCAGTAGAGGGTGTTACAGTAGAGGGGCAAATCAAGGAAAACGGAATTCTTTGTCCCAAACATTATGGAAGGCACTGTATAAAGCATAGCATAATTGACCTCATAAGTGTTGTAGCCGCTGAAGTATAAGAGGAGTTCAAGCACGGGTAAAACGCGTGCCAAAAGAAATCTCTCAGTCCAAAAGTTTGTTTTAAAAATATTTAATGAAAATTAAAGGCAAATAATCCACACAAGAATAAAGAAAGAAGTTGTTACAAACGTAGAATAAAAGGCAAAAAATAGAAAAATATATCTTCTCTAAACTTAGCTTTTCTTGAGAAACTTTAGTTTTTTCTGTACTTAAAAGTTCTTAACTTCTTCTGTACGCTTTAAGCATACAGCTCAGCACTTAAATAAGCGCGTTGTCTTATATGTTACTTCACATACTCAAAAAGCACATAGGCACGGTTTCAAACCATGTGCCCACTACATGGCAAGGCTGGTCACTAACTGAGAATAATGTTTAGTCAGAGCTGTTAGAAAGGGCAAGAATATACCAATTCAATTCAACTGATGGGGGTTATAGGAACCTCCCATAGATTATGCAGTATCATCTAGTAAAATATTTATGAATCTTATGTAACTAGGAAATGGCTTTTACAAGTGTTCAGCACCATGAAGTCAGTACAGGAGATCCTCGGGTTACGACATCTCAACATTCGACGTTTCAAATTTACAAAACTCACTCCCATAAAAACTTAAAAAAATTGAGACGTGTCTCCACTTACGTCGTTAGGGTCGTAATTACAGACCATGTGGGTGAACTAGTTTGGTTGCGCGCAGCGGAAGTACGTGGCGTTTGAGTGAGGGAGTTGGCGAATTAGTTTGGTCGCACGTGATGCAAATGTTCCGTTTGTGTTGCTTTGATTGGCGACTTTTTAGCCCTAATCGTGGCTCCTAAACGAAAGTCAGTGTCTTTAGATGATAGTGCTTCGAAGAAGACGAAAGCTATCACGATGGCAGTGAAATTAGACATTGTAAAGAGATCAGAAGGAATAAAGGTAAGGTAAGGGCCTCTTGAACCAGAAGAAATTATTATCAATCTTTAATTTAATATTGTTTTTTTGTATCAGTATGCTGCTACTGGAGAATGTGAATTTCCCCTTGGGATTAATAAAGTATCTATCTATCTATCTATCTATCTATCTATCTATCTATCTATCTATCTATCTATCTATCTATCTATCTATCTATCTATCTATCTATCTATCTATCTATCTATTATATAGTGCCTTTCACTTTTATCTATCTATCTATCTATCTATCTATCTATCTATCTATCTATCTATCTATCTATCTATCTATCTATCTATCTATTATATAGTGCCTTTCACTTTTATCTATCTATCTATCTATCTATCTATCTATCTATCTATCTATCTATCTATCTATCTATTATATAGTGCCTTTCACTTTTATCTATCTATCTATTATATAGTGCCTTTCACTTTTATCTATCTATCTATCTATCTATCTATCTATCTATCTATCTATCTCTCTATCTCTCTATCTATCTATCTATCTATCTATCTATCTATCTATCTATCTATCTATCATTATAAAGTGCCTTTCATGTTTATCTATCTATCTATCTATCTATCTATCTATCTATCTATCTATCTATCTATCTATCTATCTATCTATCTATCTATCTCTATCTATCTATTATATAGTGCCTTTCACTTTTATCTATCTATCTATTATATAGTGCCTTTCACTTCTATCTATCTATCTATCTATCTATCTATCTATCTATCTATCTATCTATCTATCTATCTATCTATTATATAGTGCCTTTCACTTTTATCTATCTATCTATCTATTATATAGTGCCTTTCACTTTTATCTATCTATCTATCTATCTATCTATCTATCTATCTATCTATCTATCTATCTATCTATCTATCTATCTATCTATCTATCTATTATATAGTGCCTTTCACTTTTATCTATCTATCTATCTATTATATAGTGCCTTTCACTTTTATCTATATCTATCTATCTATCTATCTATCTATCTATCTATCTATCTATCTATCTATCTATTATATAGTGCCTTTCACTTTTATCTATCTATCTATTATATAGTGCCTTTCACTTTTATCTATCTATCTATCTATCTATCTATCTATCTATCTATCTATCTATCTATCTATCTATCTATCTATCTATCTATCTATTATATAGTGCCTTTCACTTTTATCTATCTATCTATCTATTATATAGTGCCTTTCACTTTTATCTATCTATCTATCTATCTATCTATCTATCTATCTATCTATCTATCTATTATATAGTGCCTTTCACTTTTATCTATCTATCTATTATATAGTGCCTTTCACTTTTATCTATCTATCTATTATATAGTGCCTTTCACTTTTATCTATCTATCTATCTATCTATCTATCTATCTATCTATCTATCTATCTATCTATCTATCTATCTATCTATCTATCTATCTATCTATTATATAGTGCCTTTCACTTTTATCTATCTATCTATCTATCTATCTATCTATCTATCTATCTATCTATCTATCTATCTATCTATCTATCTATCTATCTATTATATAGTGCCTTTCACTTTTATCTATCTATCTATTATATAGTGCCTTTCACTTTTATCTATCTATCTATCTATTTATCTATCTATCTATCTATCTATCTATCTATCTATCTATCTATCTATCTATCTATCTATCTATCTATCTATCTATCTATCTATCTATCATTATAAAGTGCCTTTCATGTTTATCTATCTATCTATCTATCTATCTATCTATCTATCTATCTATCTATCTATCTATCTATCTATCTATCTATCTATCTATCTATTATATAGTGCCTTTCACTTTTATCTATCTATCTATTATATAGTGCCTTTCACTTCTATCTATCTATCTATCTATCTATCTATCTATCTATCTATCTATCTATCTATCTATCTATCTATCTATCTATCTATTATATAGTGCCTTTCACTTTTATCTATCTATCTATCTATTATATAGTGCCTTTCACTTTTATCTATCTATCTATCTATCTATCTATCTATCTATCTATCTATCTATCTATCTATCTATCTATCTATCTATCTATTATATAGTGCCTTTCACTTTTATCTATCTATCTATCTATTATATAGTGCCTTTCACTTTTATCTATATCTATCTATCTATCTATCTATCTATCTATCTATCTATCTATCTATCTATCTATCTATCTATCTATTATATAGTGCCTTTCACTTTTATCTATCTATCTATCTATCTATTATATAGTGCCTTTCACTTTTATCTATCTATCTATCTATCTATCTATCTATCTATCTATCTATCTATCTATCTATCTATCTATCTATCTATCTATCTATCTATTATATAGTGCCTTTCACTTTTATCTATCTATCTATCTATTATATAGTGCCTTTCACTTTTATCTATCTATCTATCTATCTATCTATCTATCTATCTATCTATCTATCTATCTATTATATAGTGCCTTTCACTTTTATCTATCTATCTATTATATAGTGCCTTTCACTTTTATCTCTATCTATCTATCTATCTATCTATCTATCTATCTATCTATCTATCTATCTATCTATCTATCTATCTATCTATCTATCTATCTATTATATAGTGCCTTTCACTTTTATCTATCTATCTATTATATAGTGCCTTTCACTTTTATCTATATCTATCTATCTATCTATCTATCTATCTATCTATCTATCTATCTATCTATCTATCTATCATTATAAAGTGCCTTTCATGTTTATCTATCTATCTATCTATCTATCTATCTATCTATCTATCTATCTATCTATCTATCTATCTATCTATCTATCTATCTATCTATCTATCTATCTATTATATAGTGCCTTTCACTTTTATCTATCTATCTATTATATAGTGCCTTTCACTTTTATATCTATCTATCTATCTATCTATCTATCTATCTATCTATCTATCTATCTATCTATCTATCTATCTATCTATCTATCTATCTATCTATCTATCTATCTATCTATCGTGCCTTTCACTTTTATCTATCTATCTATCTATTATATAGTGCCTTTCACTTCTATCTATCTATCTATCTATCTATCTATCTATCTATCTATCTATCTATCTATCTATCTATCTATCTATCTATCTATCTATCTATCTATCTATCTATCTATCTATCTATCTATTATATAGTGCCTTTCACTTTTATCTATCTATCTATTATATAGTGCCTTTCACTTTTATCTATCTATCTATCTATCTATCTATCTATCTATCTATCTATCTATCTATCTATCTATCTATCTATCTATCTATCTATCTATCTATCTATCTATCTATCTATCTATCTATCTATCTATCTATCTATCTATCTATCTATCTATCTATCTATCTATCTATCTATCTATCTATCTATCTATCTATTATATAGTGCCTTTCACTTTTATCTATCTATCTATCTATCTATCTATCTATCTATCTATCTATCTATCTATCTATCTATCTATCTATCTATCTATCTATCTATCTATCTATCTATCTATCTATCTATCTATCTATCTATCTATCTATCTATCTATCTATCTATCTATCTATCTATCTATCTATCTATCTATCTATCTATCTATCTATCTATCTATCTATCTATCTATCTATCTATCTATCTATCTATCTATCTATCTATCTATCTATCTATCTATCTATCTATCTATCTATCTATCTATCTATCTATCTATCTATCTATCTGAAAAGGGCTTTTAAAGACGGTGATCAGCATGAGCTCAAGCGTGTGCAGAAGGAACTCCAAGTCCAGCTCAGGGCATTGAAGGAGCAGTACAGGAGAAAGCTGGAGCAGAAGTTGCAGAACAACAGCATGAAGGAAGTGTGGGATGGGATGAAGATCATCACTGGCTGCAGCTCAAAGCGGGGTACCACCATCGAGAGAGACGTGAAGAGAGCAAACCTGATGCAAACTTTTTTAGCAGGTTTGACCACCCTAACCCACTCTCACATTCACCTCAGAGTACTGCACCCTCCACCCATCCATCTGCTGATACCAGCATAGGAGTGAGTTTCCCCCCACCCACAATTACAGCAGCCCAGGTAAGCAGAGAGCTGAGGAGACTTCGTTCCAGCAAAGCAGTGGGTCCAAATGGAGTATCGCCGTGACTGTTGAAGGCCTGTGTCACAAGTAGACTGCAGAACCTCCTCTCTTTGATCGACACAGGCACGCTGACACAGTACACGTGTATTGAAGTGACTTGAGCTGCAGGTGGAAGCTCCTGTCTCACTTTACGCATCTATTGTTATGGTTTCAGGATGGGGATTACGAGTTTTTTCATAGGCTTCAGGGATTCCAGTGTTAAGGTCTGTCAGGCGTCAAGATGATTGTGAGTGAACAGCCTTCATCAAGTCCACCCACTGATTCTCCACTGGGACATTCTCCAGGACATTAACCTTGTTGCTTTAATAGGAAAGGAAAGTGAATTTGAATTTGCCCACCCAGGGACAGTGGAATAATGTGGGAAGGAGGAAAATTTAAATTAGTTAATTCATTAGTTAATTAATTAAATGATTTGGTAAGGCTCCTACTTTACTTTCCTTACCTTTCTCTGTTGTAGGAGGTGGTCTCCAGCTTTTAGACTTATATCAAGGTATCTGAAGCTCACTTTAAGAAGCAGAATAGTAAAATGTATTGATAATGATGAGAATTATATGAAATAAAAGGGCTGGCAAAATTATGGGACACATACTAGACACCCTGGAGGTACAAAGATTGGAGTGGATGGATGCAATCATCTCGTCCAACAAGGCTCATTTGATTTAATCATAGCCAGTCACAGACTAGTTGACTCCAGTTATATTTGATTATATTCTTCACAGGAGGACACAGGGTTATGTTAATGAAGACAATGACTGAACATCGATGGAAAATTTGTTGCGATGCGACACATGCTTAAGCAACAAAAAACGTACTTTGTGATGACAGATTTATTTTTTCACACTCACATTTCATTTGTGGATTTGGAGAAAGCATTCGACTGTGTCCCTCGAAGCATCCTGTGGGGTGTGCTCCAAGAGTACGGGGTACAAGACTCATTCAGTCCCTGTACAGGAGGAGCAGGATCTTGGTCCGCATTGCCGGTAATAAGTCAGACTCGTTTCCTGTTGAGGTTGGACTCTGCCAGGGCTGCCCTATGTCACTGATTCTGATCATAAGTTTTATGGACAGAATTTCTAGGCGCAGCCAAGGAGTGGAGAGGGTCTGGTTCAGTGACTTCAGTGACCTCAGAATCTCATCTCTGCTATTTGTGGATGACGTGGTTCTGTTGGCTTCAATGGACAGTGACCTCCAGCTCTCATTGGAGCGGGGATGAGAGTCAGCACCTCTAAATCCGAGGCCATGGTTCTCTGCCAGTAAAGTGTGGAATGTTCTCTCCGGGTTGGGAACACATTACTGCCTCAAGTGGAGGAGTTCAAGTATCTCGGGGTCTTGTTCACACGTGAGGGAAGAATGGAGTGGGAGGTTGACAGACGGATCGGTGTGGCATCCGCAGTAATGCGGGCTCTGCAACAGTCTGTCGTGGTGAAGAGAGAGCTGAGCCAAAAGGCGAGGCTGTCGATTTACCAGTCGATCTACGTTCCTACCGTTGCCTATGGCCACGGGCTTTGGGGAGTGACCGAAAGATCAAGATCGCGGATACAAGCGGCCAAAATGAGTTTTCTCCGCAGGGTGGCTGGACTTTCCCTTAGAGAGAGGGTGAGGAGTTCAGTTATCCGGGAGAGACTCGGAGTAGAGTCGCTGCTCCTCTGCATTGAGAGGAGTCGGTTGAGGTGGTTTGGGCATCTGGTGAGGATGCCCCCTGGATGCCTCCCTGGAGGGGTGTTCCGGGCATGTCCCACTGGGAGATATATTTCCCAGCTGGCCTGGGAACGCCTCGGGGTCCCCCCAGAGGAGCTGGAGGATGTGGCCAGGGAGAGAGAGGTCTGGGCTTCCCTGCTTAGGCTGCTGACCCCGCGACCCAACCTCGGATAAGCGGTGGACAATGGATGGATGGACATTTCATGTACTTTTTCTTTATTTATTGTCACATTTCATAGATCTTCTATTTATTTGCATATTTATTTATTTCATTTTATCGAAAATATCTCTCTATACTGTACATGTGAGGTGCAGAAAGCAACCATTTAGGCCAGTTAAAGCAAAGAAGAACACCCTTGACTTAGGTGACTAATTGGATTTCAGAGTGTGAGGAATTCTCTTCTACGTGACAGATTCTCTCGATTTTGGCTCCAATGCATGTACGTGGGACGTTCAAAAAGTCTTCACACTTTTTTAAACTTTCTTTACTGAAAATTTCAAAAACAAACGACATCATTTTTCTACATAGTTAACTTCCTTTGCGATGCAATTTTCCCAGCGTTGTACCAACTTTTTAATGCCATCGGCAAAAAATGTTTTTGGTTGAGCGCGTAGCCATTGATGCACCACTGCTTTCACATCATCATCATCATCACATGAAAATCTTCTTCCCCTTAAAGCTTCTTTGAGTGGTCCAAAAAGGTGGAAATTAGTCGCTAAATCCCCACTATAGGTTGGATGTTCCATAACCTCCCACTTCAAATGTCTGAGGGCTTCCAATGGGTGGGCTGCAGTGTGGGGGGCCAGGTAAGGTCATGCAACAACACAATTCCCTTTCACAGATTTCCTCTTCTTTTAGAGTGGATTGGAGGTTTCAATTCTCTCTGAGGTGGCACAGTGGCGCAGTGGGTGGCGCTGCTGCCTCGCAGTTGGGAGACCTGGGTACCTGGGTTCGCCTCCCTGCGTGGAGTTTGCATGTCCTCCCCGTGTCTGCATGGGTTTCCTCTGGGTACTCCGGTTTCCTCCCACAGTCCAACGACATACAGGTTAGGTGCATTGGCGATTCTAAATTGTCCCTAGTGGGTATGAGTGTGCCCTGTGGTGGGCTGGCCCCCTGCCCAGGGTTTGTTTCCTGCCTTGCGCCATGTGTTGGCTGGGATTGGCTCCAGCAGACCCCCATGACCCTGTGGTTGGGATATAGCGGGTTGGATAATGGATGGATGGAATTCTTTCTGAAACATGTCACTGTACGTTGCATTTGTGACAGTTGTTCCACGTTCCTGTTAGGTTTTTGAGAACAGACCCTTGAGAGTCCCAGAAGATGGTCAACATCAACATCCCTGCTGACAGTTGCATCTTTGCTACAGGAGATAATGGATGCTTCCATTGCATAATCTGCCGCTTGTTTTCAGACTCGTAATGGTGAACCCACGTTTCATCACCAGTGACTATCTGCAGCAGAAAATTGTCACCTTCTTCACGATAAAGGGCCGAGTGATGGGAACAAATGTCTAAGCGCTTGCGCTTCTGCTCCTCTGTCAGTTTCTTAGGCACCCACCTGGCACACACTTTACTGTACTTAAGGCTGTTATGAATCCAACCTCTTCAACTGTTATTCTTCTGTTTTCGCAAATCAGTTCCAGGTCTCTGTCTTCATTCCTTGTGGTCATGGCTGTAGCTGTAGGTCCAGAGCGCTCTGCATCCGTCACACTAGTATGGCCATTTTCAAACATTTTAATCCACTCACAGACGACTCTACGAGAGAGGACTTGATCCCCATACTGAGTACACATGCGGAGATGAATTTGTGCCCACAAAAAGTGTATGACAGAACGTTGTTCCTCTTTGGTACAATTTATTAGTTTCGCAGCCATCTTCACCACAGGGTGACAACTCTTGTACTAAGCTGCAAGGGCTGCCGGCTTGCCAGACCGAACTAGTCACATGACCCTCTTAGAAACGACCAATCACTACTCCTCCTGCCTTCACCGTTTCCAACGAAAATATAAAAGTGTGGAAACTTTTCAAACAACCCTTGTATAAAATGAACAATGGGATTCTGGCTTTCCTTATGCACATGGAAGTCTCTTCAGTCTGTGCATGTGGATATAATTTCCGCTTTTGTTTATAACAGAGGCTAAGAACAATGGAGTACTTTGATGATTTTCCACTCCCTCTTTTATTCTGTGTGGTCTACCAAAAGTCTGAGTTTAACAAAAATTTAGTATCTGTCACTGAGAAGTAACACTTATTGTGGTCTAACTGTTGGCATTACTGTTGGCCTTGCTTGCATTTTTAGGTCACATTGTTTTGATAGAAGTAATGAAATAAATGAAGGGAAATGGCCACTAAGACAAAGTTATGGAGGATGAGGCTGCAGGGACTGTTCATTCAACAGCTGTAGCTTAATAGAAGAGCAGGAAACAGAAAACAACCGTTAAAAATATGCACATGACATCTTGGCTAGAGTTTGCCAGAAGGCTGAGGAGTCAGCTTGAAGATGATGCTATGGTCTGATGAGACAAAAAAATTGAGCTATTTGGCTATCAGACCAAGCACCATGATTGACATGCACCAAACAATGACCATTATCAAAAACACACCATCCCTACTATGAAGCACAGAGGTGGGAGTCTCAGACTGTAAGGATGCTTGGCTGCTACAAGCTCTGGAAGTCTCGCAAAGGTAAAATGATTGCAGGGACATATGGAGAAATCCTGGAGGAAAACCTGAGTAAGTCTGTAAGAAACTTGCATTGTGGGAGAAGACTGTTGTAAGTCGCTCTGGATAAGAGCGTCTGCTAAATGATGTAAATGTAAATGTAAGATGTGTTTCCCCACAAGACAACGACCAGAAGCATGAAGCCAAATCTACAGAGGAATGGCTTAAAAAGACCCAGGGGAATATTCTAGAGTCACCAAGTCAGAGTCCAGTTGATGTGACTTGTGCTGTTTCACTCTGTGCCACTTGTTGCAGCTGCCTGTCTCATTCACCTTCATTCGTCTCTTCTTCCTCTGAGCTCTGCCCCTTTACAGTTCCCTACTACTTCAAGGTCTTCAGAGGCACTTCTTTTCTTATCTCTAATTTCTTTAAAACTCCTAAATGTCTAAATAATGAGCAAGATGATAGAAACGCAGTTGTAATATTCATGTATTTGTTTCCAGTTTTTGCCGTTTCTGGTGATGTGACTTGTGCTGTTTCACTCTGTTTAGCTTGCTGCAGCTGCCTGCCCCCTTCACCTTCATTCTTCTCTATCGTCTGAGCTCTGCTCCTCTACAGTTCCTTGCCCAGAACCTTCATGATCTGATCGAATCAGAAGTGTCACTCTGATGCCTTACTCTGTTATTCATCGTTTGTCTTTGTGCTGCATGCTCTTCAGTATCTCTCTCTTTCACTCGTCATTTGTAGCCAATGAGAGGGACTCTTTCAAGCGTTTCCTATGCTTATTAACTTCAGCGGCATTTCTTTCCTCCTCCTGTATCTCTCTCTAAACTCATAAATGGCTGAATAATGAGCAGCACAGTAGAAACATAGTTGTAATAACACCTTGTGTATTTTTATTTGGTCCACCTTTTGCTGTTTCAGTTGATGTGACTTGTGCTGTTTCACTGTGTGCAACTTACACTTGCCTGTCCGCTTCACCTTCATTCTCCTGCTCCTCTTCTGAGCTCTGACCCTTTACAATTCCCTGCCCAGAACCTTCATGATCTGATCGAATCAGAAGTGTCACTCTGCAGTGCCTTACTCTGTTGTTCATCGTTTGTCTTTGTGCTGCATGCTCTTCAGTCTTTCTCTGTGTCTTCTGCCGTCAATGACACGACTACTTCAAGGTGTTCAGAAGCACTTCTATTCTTATTTCTAATTTCTCTAAAACTCCTAAATGCCTAAATAATGAGCAAGATGATAGAAACACAGCTGTAATATTCATTTATTTGTTTCCCGTTTTTGCTATTTCTGGTGATGTGACTTGTGCTGTTTTACTCTGTGCAGCTTGCTGCAGCTGCCTGTCCCCTTCACCTTCATTCTTCTCCATAGTCTGAGCTCTGCTCCTCTACAGTTCCTTGCCCAGAACCTTCATGATCTGATTGAATCAGAAGTGTCACTCTGCAGTGCCTTACTCTGTTGTTCATCGTTTGTCTTTGTGCTGCATGCTCTTCAGTATCTCTCTCTTTCACTCGTAGAATTTGTAGCCAATGAGAGGGACTCTTTCAAGCGTTTCCTATGTTTATTAACTTCAGCGGCATTTCTTTCTTCATCCTGTGTCTCTCTCTAAACTCATAAATGGCTGAATAATGAGCAACACAGTAGAAACTTAGATGTAATAAAACCTTGTGTATTTTTTAGTCCACCTTTTGCTGTTTCAGTTGATGTGACTTGTGCTGTTTCACTGTGTGCAACTTGCACTTGCCTGTCCGCTTCACCTTCATTCTCCTGCTCCTCTTCTGAGCTCTGACCCTTTACAATTCCCTGCCGAGGACCTTTGTGATCTGATCGAATCAGAAGTGTCACTCTGTAATGCCTTACTCTGTTGTTCATCTTTTGTCTTCTTGCTGCACACTTCTCAGTCTTTCTCTGTGTCTTCTACTGTCAATGACAGGACTACTTCAAGGTCTTCAGAGGCACTTCTATTCTTATTTCTAATTTCTCTAAAACTCCTAAATGCCTAAATAATGAGCAAGATGATAGAAACACAGTTGTAATATTCATTTATTTGTTTCCCGTTTTTGCTATTTCTGGTGATGTGACTTGTGCTGTTTCACTCTGTGCAGCTTGCTGCAGCTGCCTGTCCCCTTCACCTTCATTCTTCTCCATCATCTGAGCTCTGCTTCTCTACAGTTCCCTGCCCAGAACCTTCATGATCTGATCGAATCAGAAGTGTCACTCTGATGCCTTACTCTGTTGTTCATTGTTTGTCTTTGTGCTGCATGCTCTTCAGTATCTCTCTCTTTCACTCGTCATTTGTAGCCAATGAGAGGGACTCTTTCAAGCGTTTCCTATGTTTATTAACTTCAGCGGCATTTCTTTCTTCATCCTGTGTCTCTCTCTAAACTCATAAATGGCTAAATAATGAGCAACACAGTAGAAACATAGTTGTAATAACACCTTATGTATTTTTGGTCCACTTTTTGCTGTTTCTGGTGATGTGCCATGTGCTGTTTCACTGTGTGCAGCTGGTTGCAGCTGCCTATCCCCTTCACCTTCATTCTCCTCCTCCTCCTCCAATTCCCTATTGTGAAGGACGGCTGGCGGTTCAGTTCAGCCGGGACATCCTAGAACGGGAAGAAGGGAGAAGAGCAGCCTTTTCAGGACACTGCCTCCCCCGGGACACTAGGTGGCAGCTCCCCTGGATGGCAATGGTTCCCCGGATTCCCTCAGGGCATCCTGGGACATGGAATCTGTTTCCTCAGCCCTGTTGGGTGCCATGGGTGCTGCCAGGGGGAGCTCACAAAGAACCTGGGGACTCCTACTCTTACTACAACCCAGAAGTACTTCAGAGTCATGAGGACGGAAGCCCGCAGTACTTCCGGGCTACTTGAGGACTGAGGATGTGGTATTTGAAGGAACACTTCCGAGTCATGGCCTATTTAAAGGACTGGTGCAGACCCAGCAAGCTGAGCCTGAGTTGGGAAGTTGTGTAACGGAGCTGCTGGGAGTGGAAGATTATTGTGATTATTGATTATTGTATTATTATTGGGGAATTGTGGTGAGTGTGGTGCTTTGTGCACTTATTGAAGAAAAATATTAAAGGATTCTTCTTGGTGCTTTTACAAGTGTGTCCAGGACGTCTGTCTGTTGGGTTTCTGGGGGCAAGAGCGCCCATAGCGTCCACAGCTACCCAGAACTTTCATGATCTGATCGAATCACAAGTGTCACTCTGCAATGCCTTACTCTGTTGTTCGTCTTGTGTCATCTGCCATTAACGACAGGACATGTTCAAGAGCTTCAGTGACACTTCTTTTCTTATCTGTTATGTCTCTAAACTCAGACACCTGAGTAATGAGAAACACAATAGAAATGTGACTCGTACTGTTTCACTTTGTGTAGCTTATTGCAGCTGCCTGCCCCCTTCACCTTCATAACATTCATCAACTGTTGGCATCAGAAGTATTAATCTAACCTCCATCTCTTTCTGACTCATGATCTGCTACCAATGACAGGGGCTCTTTCAAAGGTTTTCTGTGCTGATACGCATCCTGGCATTTCTCTTCTTATCTCTTACCTCTCTGAACTTGTAAATGCCTACATGGAAAGTGACAAGATAGAAATGCAGCTCTAAATAAAATATAGAGATAGAAACAAAATCCAGAAAGAAGCAAGTTTATGTTCAAGTGCTGTTTATACACACAGCACTTAAAATGTGCTGTGCTGTGTCAAAAAATTGACACTATATCGCATCTAGGGTCCCTAGTGACCCTATACACTTTAGGCGAATAAATGATCATAATCAAATAATTTTTTAATTATATTGTCATAATTTTGGTAGTAAATTGCTACAGATTAAATGAATGAGGCATATTTGGGGATTTGAATCCACACTATATCATATGAACCCGTGACAGCTGTAAACATAAACGTCATAGGTTGCAAACGACCGCAGGTATACAAAGAAGGGTTAATTGTAATATGTATTTGTGTGCCAGGACATTTCTCTATGAACATGAGAGCTCAAAGACAAGACCAGTGCTTGCATGATGACATGAGAGTGTACCCTGTACAAGAGTGTAGCCACAGGCTAAATAAGCCATAATAGAACAATCAAGGTTCATTTTCAGAATGAAGTATGTAGATAAACAGTTTTTAATGGGTTTACATGGTCACACATGCACATCAGAGGGTCATCCTTCAGGCTCTTTTCAGGTATGTAATAGCATCTCAAGCTGATAGGGGGCTCTACCACTAACAACTTTGTCTTTTCTTTCTCCTGCAGTGCCAAGAAGTCACCCAATGAGGAAAACGAAGAATAAAGTGTGACTGTGCGGAAGGAGGTGTCAGATATCGATGAGAGGAGCTGAGAGACGGAGCGATTATAAGTCATAGATCTGATAACGTTAGCCTTTATTAGCCAATGTCAATTACGGCTAACTCTTTCTTCTTCTTTTTTGATGCCTTCATGCATTGTTTTTGTTCTATAAAGAGTATACGGGGATGACCAGGTTGGCACCCCAAAATTTCTTCATGCCTGCAGAGCCTTATTTCCTTGGAGCATCACAACATACATATTTATTTTCTGTACAAACAATAACAACCATAAGTTTCTTCACATCTAAAATGTTCCAGAATGCTCCAGCAATACTACATTCCATGACCTCTGTATACACAGTATCTCACAAAAGAGAGTACACCCCTCACATTTTTGGTAAATATTTTATTCTGTCTTTTCATGGGACAACACTGAAGATATGACACTTTGATACAATGTAAAGTAGTCCGTGTACAGCTTGTATAACTGTGTAAATTTGCTGTCCCCTCAAAATAACTCAACACACAGCCATTAATGTCTAAACCACTGGCAACAAAAGTGATATCCAAATTGTGTCCACAGCGTCAATATTTTGTGTGGCCACCATTATTTTCCAGCACTGACCTTAACTCTCTTGGGCATGGAGTTCACACAAACTTCACAGGTTGCCACTGGAATCCTCTCCCATTCCTCCATGACGACATTACCGAGCTGGTGGATGTTAGAGACCTGGTGCTCCTCCACCTTCCCCACAGATGCTCAATAGTGTTTAGGTCTGGAGACACGCTTGGCCAGTCCAGCACCTTTACCCTCAGTTTCTTTAGCAAGGCAGTGGTCATCTTGGAGGTGTGTTTGAGGTCGTTATCATGTTCAGTTTCCGAAGGGAGGGGATCATGCTCTGCTTCAGTAGGTCACAGTACATGTTGGCATTCATGGTTCCCTCAATGAACTGTAGCTCCCCAGTGCCGGCAGCACTTATGCAGCCCAAAACCATGACACTCCCACCACCATGCTTGACTGTAGGCATGACACACTTGTCTTTGTACTCCTCACCTGGTTGCCGCCACACACGCTTGACACCATCTGAACCAAACAAGTTGATCTTGGTCTCATCAGACCACAGGGCGTGGTTCCAGTAATCCATGTCCTTAGTCTGCTTGTCTTCAGCAAACTGTTTGCGGGCTTTCTTGTGCATCAATCTTTAGAAGAGGCTTCCTTCTGGGATGACGGCCATGCAGACCAATTTGATGCCGTGTGTGGCGGGCGTATGGTCTGGTCACTGACAAGCTGATCTTTGCAGCAATGCTGGCAGCACTCATACGTCTGTTTTCAAAAGACAACCTCTGGATATGACGCTGAGCACGTGGCACACAACTTCTTTGGTCGACCACGGCGAGGCCTGTTCTGAGTGGAACCTGTCCTGTTAAACCGCTGTATGGTCTTGGCCGCTCAGTTTCAGGGTGTTGGCAAACTTCTTATAGCCGAGGCCATCTTTATGTAGAGCAACAATTCTTGTTTTCAGATCCTCAGAGAGTTCTTTGCCATGAGGTGTCATGTTGAACTTCCAATGACCAGTATAAGAGAGTGTGAGAGCGATAACACCAAATGTAACACACCTGAGACCTTGTAATACTAATGAGTCACATGACACCGAAGAGGGAAAATGGCTAATTGGGCACAATTTGGACATTTGTCACTTAGGGGTGAACTCACTTTTGTTGCCAGCGGTTTAGACATTAACTCTTTGAGGGCTGAATATTTTTTCCAAAAAATCATTTTCTGAAAAGCAATGGTTTCACACAGAAATCAACATAAAACGTCTGCTGCTGCATGCTGTGGCTTGCCAGTTTGCCAAGAATGTACGGCAGGCTTGCTGCCAGACTGTCTTTGCGTGGCTGGGGCAGCAGCAGCGATCACAGTCACAGTGCATTGCAATGTGGTTTCTACCTCTTATCATTGTTAAGTGGCACTTTTAATAATAATAATTCTTTGCATTTATATAACACTTTTCTCACTACTCAAATCGCAGGTTATAGACTTTGCTCAAAGGCCCAACAGAGCAGAGTCCCTATTGGCATTTATGGGATTCGAACCAGCAACCTTTCGATTGCCAGTGCAGATCCCTAACCTCAGAGCCACCACTCCGCCTATAAAACATTGTCAGTACCACCATTAGCTGGGGACCAATCAGCTGAAGCTGGAACCTCACATTCGTTTTCAATCACTTGTATCAAAATCGGTGTCCGACAAGTCATAGTCCAGTTCAGAGATAATAGGCAAAATGCTGTCTGCGGAGTATTTTGCTTTACGCATTCACTTTGACCTCTCGCCAGATGTCAGTCCCATTTTTGCCGTTGTTTGCGCCTTGCTACTCAAGCGAGCGCAGGAAATCTCGATCATACCAATGAATCTGACTTCCCTTCAGGCAACGAGAGTCCAACTATAACATAACAGTTGGTTTTGTCACAGTTTACAGTTGATTACCATCGTCAGCTCCGCCTTTTGACGAAAGTCGACATTAGAAAGAGTTAATGGCTGTGTGTTGAGTTATTTTGAGAGGACAGCAAATTCACACTGTGATACAAACCGTACACGGACTACTTTACATTGGAGCAAAGTGTCAGATCTTCAGTGTTGTCCCATGAAAAGATAGAATAAAATATTTACAAAAATCTGAGGGGTGTACTCACTTTTGTGAGATACTGTTATTTATTTTACACTTGGTAGGATAAAATTTTATTACACCGGAGAAGTTATGAATATCCAAGGACATCTGTGAAATCTCATTTAAGATTAATATTTGTATTCCTTTTGTATTAAAAAGAAGAAACTCCAAAATAACAAGAATGTGACTTGTGATGTTTTCAACGCTCATATTAATCACACAGCATTATTATTATAATAATCTCACGAGAGACTGAATATTATAGCAGTTAGCCACACATAACAGACTAAACGGTATAGTCTGAATGAAAAAAAATATATATTGGGAAAACAATTCTTTGCAATAAATCATCCCAGCAGGAGTGAGTTTAGAGCCTTTAAAGTTACCCAAGTGATTAAAACTGAGCGACTGAGCGGTAAGAATGAAAACAGACAAACCGTGTGGGCAAACTAAGAGAGCCCACACACAGACTGAGTGAAGGTCCTGGGATTTATTAAATATTGTGGGTGAGTTTTATTAAACGTATCACTTAAGAAATGTGAAATTAACAAGTACATGGGAGTAAACCGGTTTCCTCGTGTTTAAATATATTGCGTAACAGGGAGCTGTGCCCTCATGGCAACCCTCCACACCCAGAATAACACAATGAACCCATGTCTGCTCAGTAAGGGGGGCTCACCCACGTGCAAAACCTCAAAAATAACAACGGCTTATCCTTTACAACCATACGGCACCTTCAGTGCGATTTCAAAACCCACCCCTGTTTTCTTGGAATATGGAAGAGCTGCATAAGAAAGGGCAGAGCAGACTCTCTTTCCTTAGGACGTTTCTCAGCCCGAGTTTTCATAACAGTTTTAATCGCGCCCCCCCCTAACGTTTTTTTGAAAGTAGCCCACTAATACCAATTTGTTCTTTTTTAATTAATGATATATCATAGATGCATATTTTATTATACCTACTGTCACACACGTGCGCATGGGAGGCAGCTAAAGGGCTTGATTAAGGGCAGTTCCGAAACATACCGGGATGTGGCAGAGTGCACTGACTCTTTTTCTCCCTTTCCTGCAGACCATTCACGAGAGATTCCACCTGGCTCTCTTGATGTCACTTCCGGGACTGAGCCAATGGAAGGAGACCTTGCCGGCTCCGGCCCCTGTGATGTCACGTCCGGGCTCGCACCAATGACAGAAGACCTTCATGAGCCCGACCCCTATGATCTCACTTCCTGTCTTCCCCTTTAAAAGTCTCCACCTTTTCCCTGTTCCCTCAGTTCTGTGTTGGACTCGGTTTTGTACACATCAGTGCTATTTCTATTGAAAGCAACTTTGCAGTCAGGAAACCAAATTATACGGGTGGCTGCCCCAAACCTTTTCACGTCCCTTATGTCTGGTTATTGTTACACTACTTAACTTTTATCGACATTTATCTAACTCTATTTATTTTGTTTGTATCAGAATGTAGTTTAAGTTAATTTGTTTTGGTTTCAATAGATGTATTTTTCATAATTTCGATTCTTGTTTTCTTTTTTTCACATCTTTGCGCCCCCTTTTTGTTACTTTGCGGCCCCCTAGGGGGGCCCACCCCACAGATTGAGAACCACTGCCTTAGGAGACTGCATCCTTTTAATGTGGGTGGTGACATCCTTCACATCTTCTACAACCCTGTGATGGCCAATGTGGTGTGCTGGTCTGGTAACGTTACATCAAAAAAGGACCACCAAATCCACAGGCTTTGTGCTAAAGTCATTTACATTTATTTTGTCCCACATCAGACAGCACTCAGTACCCCAGACTCTCAGTGACCGGGACGATTGAAAGTTACTAGGAGCAGATCTGAGGGCAGCACAGAGTTCAGAGTCAGGACCACCAAGGGTTAGAATATTTTGTAGAACCTGGCGGAACTTATTCAGATGTTTCAAAACAAAGAACATAGTTTTAGAAATGTACACAAATTTTGAAATACACACACAAAAAAGAGCAACCCCATGAACTATGAAATTTGCCCATTCTATTGATCACCATTGAGATGTTTCTACACCCTGTTAAGGTCAATTCATTTGACCGGACATGACACAAGTATTCAAGTATTTTCTGTAGTCAGATGAAGCCATCCCGGGCAAGGATTCCAACCTGGAGTTTTGTTGGAGTTGATGCGACAAGCTTCACACATCTGAAGTTGGGGATAATCTGCCATTCTTCTCTGCAGAACCTCTCTAGCTCTGTCAGGTTGGACAGACCGCATAAAGAGAAGACACAGGCCAGTTCTTTGAGGTGCTTCAGTGTTGCTCACATGGTCCTTGAGTCTCATAGATGGTGGTCTACCTGGCAGATAGTCCATCATCAGGACACCACAGGCTCACCCACCTGCATGTCTCTGAGTTGACCCCTTAACAGGGGTGGTTGGGTGGTATTGAAGGCACTGAAGAGATCAAAAACCAGAATCCTCATAGTACTGCCAGCTTTGTCCATCCCTTTTGAGCAGATAGATAATTGCACCCTCCACTTAAATCTTTGTTCAATAGGCAAACTACTGGGTGTCCAGGTGGTCCACCACAAGAGGACTCATATAGTCCAGGACCAGCCTCTCAAAGGTCTTCATGATGTGAGACATACAGTAAGGGCCACTGCAATGTAGTCATTAGATGAAGAGGTGCCAGTCTTCTTTGGATCAGGAACAATGGTGGATGTTATCCACAGCAGTGGCACTTTCTGAAGCAAAATCTTCAGAGTACTGCCAGCTTTGTCCTTCCCTGTACTGCACATGGATTTTTGCACCCACCACTCCAATCTTTCTCTGATAGGCAAACTTGCAGTGTGTCCAGGTGGTCACCATTGAGATGTTTCTACACCCTGTTAAGGTCAATTCATTTGATCAGACATGACACAAGTATTCAAGTGTTCTCAGTAGTCAGTTGAAGCCCCTCTTGTAAGGATTCCAACCCAGAGTTTTGTTGAGGTTGATGCAACAAGCTTCGCACATCTGAATTTGGGGATTTTCTGCCGTTCTTCTCTGCAGATCCTCTCTAGCTCTATCAGATTGGATGGACAGCTATTTTCTGTGAAAAGAAAAGGCAGACAGGCCTATTCCTTGAGCTTCTCTAGTGTTGCTCACATGGTCCTTGAGTCTCACAGATGGTGGTCTACCTGGCAGATAGACCATCATCAGGACACCACAGGCTCACCCACCTGCATGTCTCTGAGTTAACTCCTGAACAGAGGTGGCTGGGTGGTATTGAAGGCACTGGAGAGATCAAAAACCAGATCTCTCTCTGTCATACAGAGAGTCGTCAGGAAATGCTACGAAACGATTTTGCTACTGGTGGTGTAAAGGCCCGTCCTACAAGGTGAGTTTCCTTTCTAGGAATGGATTTGTTATGTAGAGAACATACTGACCTTTTTTACAGTGAGTATTTACTCTCACCAAAAACATCTGTATTCAATTCAACTGCTGGACTACCCGGCCATATTTGCCAATTTGTATAATGAGGGCTTCTGCTTTATTGGCAGAAAATCATTTGTGAAATATTTTGCCTTTTAATATCTCACTAATATAAAAAGAACAACTCGGACTATTTTACAAATACTAAAAAGGGGTCGAAAGCAGTTTATTGTTGAGGTGTGCAACGGAATCTACTTAACTAGTAAACCCCCGATTTCTCTAAAGAATCGCAAATCCAAGAATGGCAATTACTTTCTGTTCCCTCCAATCTTTGTAGAGATGTAAGATCATGGAGGGTGGGAGCGTCCTGGGAAGGTTTTCATTTAATGAAATAAATATATTTGTAGTAAAGCTGTGTCTTTTTGGAGCCATGACTCGTTTGGTTCTGGTGTTTCAGAAGCACGTTGTAGGCGCCTTTGTTCATTGTTTTTATCCATGCAGTCTCGTTTTTGTTTTTCTATGGGTGTGTTGTTAGCAAGAAGTTGTTTGCTGTTAGGAATCATAATTGAACCCCTGACCGCAGGAACTGTGGAGTAGCTGACTGCTGGCACTGTCAGTTGTCACCACTACCTCAAGTTGAATTTTATACACATATATAGATAGACGCCGCATTCACTGTGTTTCCCAGTAGACACGATACGTCAGCCTTATTGCAAGTGGCAAAAGTGCTATTTAAACTAATACAGGTAGACGTGGACACCGAGTTTTCTGATGAAAAAACAATAACATTTAAAACAGTAGCGTTTACATACAACAGATTTTGGTGAATCGTTTAAATGCAATTATTTATATCCATTTATACACTAATAATGGCAATTATTAAATAATAATAATAATTATTATTATTAACCATTCCTCCCATATACTGTAAGTAACATTTCGGGGACTGCCTTCTTCTATCTTCGAAACATTTCCAGACTTTGTCCTGTTCTTACGCAACACAGTACTGAAGTATTGTTTAATGCCCGAGTCACCTCACGTAAACATTAATGTAATGCTATTCTATCTGGCATCCCACAAAAACTTATCAATCGCTTAGAACTTCTTCAAAATTCTGCTGCCAGGATAAAATCCTGCTGTTGTAAATCCACTGAACATATTACACCAATTCTCTCTCAACTTCACTGGCTCCCAGTTAACTACCGATTACAATACTAAATACCGCTCTTAACATTTAAAGCTCTCCACAACTTCACTGATCTCCTCCAGACTTACACTCCTCTCGCTCACTCAGATCTTGTACTTTGAGAGTATTCAGTCTGGCAATATGGTGCAGCCTTAGTTTGTGGAAGACAGACACAACTAAAAACATGAGCATAAAATGATGGTTGTCAATTTCAAACTGTGTTTCCTCAATGTGCTCCTTGAGAAAAAACATCATCAAGTTTCAGAAATGTTAACAGCTAACAACAATCTACATAGTGACTAAATACGTTTAGCCAAAACGTTGTTTGGGGGCTCACTTGAGCACATAAATGCATAGCTTTGCTAGCTTAGCCTGGTTTAGCTAAAGTAAAGATTATAAAACGGGATTTTCTAACGGCCAAATATAACCAAAACAATTGTTCAGCCTTACCTATGAAATGTAATCCCCCGGGATCTGGTTTGGAGCATGAATCCCAAGCAGCACATTATTCATTACTTCACTCCACAGCAGTGCCACTCACAATATGGCGGCGACGTTGATGTACGATTCTGCTAGTCATGAGGCGTCTAGTTATTCTATGTCAATGTTTAAATATGTTACCATGGCAACTTGTTGGCGTACACGCTTTACGTCAAGTTTAGTTTACAGGTTGTGTTGTGTTGTTTGGGCGCCACTTACTGACTTTGGGAAGCTGCTGAGTTTGACTGTTGGGCGCTGTGCGAGTGCACGTGCGCTTTTGGCACGGGTTGCGTCCGATGTCCATGCATATATACAACCTTGGTAAACATTACTAAATGAAGGTTTTATATGCGGTGGTGTGCGCGTTCGGGCGGCGGTTGTATTGTGACCTGAAGTTTAGTTTACAGGTTGTGTTGTGCTGTTTGGGCGCTACCTACTGAGTCTGGGAAGTCGCTGGGTTTGACTCTGGGGCACTGAGTCGCAGTGCGCGTGCGCTTCGATGCGTCCTGCGTCTGTCGTCCTGTGTCCGTGTATATATACAACTGTCGTTTAGTAATATAGATGTGCTCATGGGTATGTTCTAGACATACGTTACTAAATGATATGCCTACAAGTATTGCCATGACATATTTAGAAATGACAAGGGGCCTTGTTCCTTTATTCCTAAATCATTGTTTGTGCCGATGGTCTTAAAACTCTTCAATAAGAAAAGTTATTATTGACTTTTAAAACAATAAAAACATAACATTTTATGTTAAACTACTACAGATGTAATGATGATCAGGATTCAAAAGTTAGCCTGCAGGGGGAGCCATTGAAAAGAGTGGAGACGTTTAAAGATCTAGGATCAGTGGTAACCTAGGAAGGAGAATTAGATGTGGAGATAAACCACAGAGTGCAGTGTGGATGAAATAATTGGGAGAAAGTTTAAGGAGTGTGGATTAAAGAGAAGATTAAAGATAAGGTTTTTAAGACTGAGGAGCTGAGACATAGGCAGTAAAGGGAGTGCAGGAGAAGAAGCTGGATATGGCAGAAATGAGAATATGGAGATGGATATGTGGAGTTACACAAAAGGACAAAATAAGAAATGAGGTGATCAAAAAGTAGGAGAGAAATCTAACAAGGTACAGGAAAGTAGGGTGAAGTGGTATGGATATGTGGTGAGGAGAGACAATAAATATGTGGGGAAAAGAGTGATGGGAATGAAAGTCCAGGCAAAGAGAAAGTGAGAGGGGCCAAAATGGTGGTGGATGGATAAAAAAAAGGAATTCTGAAGGAAAATGGGATGACTAGGGAGGAGGTGCAGAATTGAGCTTAATGGAGAAGGCTCATCAAGAATATGGACCCCACAGAGAGAAGTGGGAGAACATGAAGAGGAAGAAGAAGATGACTTAACAGATGTTGGCTTTAACTGTTTATTATATATTTATTAATGTCAGATTGGACTGGTCTTGGAACACAGAAGAGTTGCATAAGAAAAGGTAGAGCAGACTCTCTTTACTTAGGAGACTGCGTCTCTTTAATGTGGCTGGGGACCTCCTTCACATCTTCTATAACTCTGTGATGGCCAATGTGTTGTACTGGTCTGGTAACATCACTTCAAGAGAGGACCACCAAATCTACAGGCTAATTAAAAGGGCAGGGTCAGTTATGGGACACACTCTGTTGTACCCTGTGGAGGTAATAGTGGAGGAGAGACTGAAGACAAAACCAATTGCCATTTTGAACAAAGCTGCACATCCTCTGTGTGACAGAACAACACTGAGAACCTTCAGCAGAAGTGTGTCAAGAAATGTGACTGGGGGTCTTTTATACCCACAACAATACAGCCACTGTGGACAAATAAAGCTTTATCTATCTATCTATCTATCTATCTATCTATCTATCTATCTATCTATCTATCTATCTATCTATCTATCTATCTATCTATCTATCTATCTATCTATCTATCTATCTATCTATCTATCTATCTATCTATCTTACAAACAATATAGACAGTTTCATATTTACTTTTACCCTCTGCTAGATCACATTTATCAATGAAAATGCTGTAGAGTGGAGACAACACAATGTCAAAGAGTTGGGGCACCACATTGCTGACCCCGTATAATTACAAAACGTATTAATCTTTACATAAGACAGCACAAAACAAGATCAGATTCAAAATGGGTGAACTTCCGGTCCTATGGATTCCAGGCAGGAAGGGACTGGTCCAAGATGGCAGGCAATAGAACTGATGTCAGTGGTGGAGTGGCTGTCAATCTTCTGGATCAAGAGAGAGGACATTAGCACACAGCACCAACCCCTGGTTCGATTGGTAACTAGCGCTTGCACATTACTGTGCTTTTCGATCCTTGAAATAAAATGTAATTTTTATGTTGAAATCAACAATAATCGAGGCACATTAATCTTGAACAATTACAAATGAGACAAGGTTCCCAAAGCTATTAATGCTTATTGTTTTGAACTGAACAAATACAGTGCATCTGGAAAGTATTCACAGCGCATCACTTTTTCCACATTTTGTTATGTTACAGCCTTATTCCAAAATGGATTAAATTCATTTTTTTCCTCAGAATTCTACACACAACACCCCATAATGACAACGTGAAAAAGGTTTACTTGAGATTTTTGCAAATTTATTAAAAATAAAAAAAACTGAGCAATCCCATGTCCATAAGTATTCACAGCCTTTGCTCAATACTTTGTTGATGCACCTTTGGCAGCAATTCCAGCCTCAAGTCTTTTTGAATATGATGCCACAAGCTTGGCACACCTATCCTTGGCCAGTTTCACCCATTCCTCTTTACAGCACCTCTCAAGCTCCATCAGGTTGGATGGGAAGCGTCGGTGCACAGCCATTTTAAGATCTTTCCAGAGATGTTCAATCAGATTCAAGTCTGGGCTCTGGCTGGGCCACTCAAGGACATTCACAGAGTTGTCCTGAAGCCACTCCTTTGATATCTTGGCTGTGTGCTTAGGGTCGTTGTCCTGCTGAAAGATGAACCGTCGCCCCAGTCTGAGGTCAAGAGCGCTCTGGAGCAGGTTTTCATCCAGGATGTCTCTGTACATTGCTGCAATCATCTTTCCTTTTATCCTGACTAGTCTCCCAGTCCCTGCCGCTGAAAAACATCCCCACATCATGATGCTGCCACCACCATGCTTCACTGTAGGGATGGTGCCAGGTTTCCTCCAAACGTGACGCCTGGCATTCACACCAAAGAGTTCAATCTTTGTCTCATCAGACCAGAGAATTTTCTTTCTCATGGTCTGAGAGTCCTTCAGGTGCCTTTTAGCAAACTCCAGGCGGGCTGCCATGTGCCTTTTACTAAGGAGTGGCTTCCGTCTGGCCACTCTACCATACAGGCCTGATTGGTGGATTGCTGCAGAGATGGTTGTCCTTCTGGAAGGTTCTCCTCTCTCCACAGAGGACCTCTGGAGCTCTGACAGAGTGACTATCGGGTTCTTGGTCACCTCCCTGACTAAGGCCCTTCTCCCCCAATCGCTCAGTTTAGATGGCCGGCCAGCTCTAGAAAGTGTCCTGGTGGTTTTGAACTTCTTCCACTTACGGATGATGGAGGCCACTGTGATCATTGGGACCTTCAAAGCAGCAGAAATTTTTCTGTAACCTTCTCCAGATTTGTGCCTCGAGACAATCCTGTCTCAGAGGTCTACAGACAATTCCTTTGACTTCATGCTTGGTTTGTGCTCTGACATGAACTGTCAACTGTGGGACCTTCTATAGACAGGTGTGTGCCTTTCCAAATCATGTCCAGTCAACTGAATTTACCACAGGTGGACTCCAATGAAGCTGCAGAAACATCTCAAGGATGATCAGGGGAAACAGGATGCACCTGAGCTCAATTTTGAGCTTCATGGCAAAGGCTGTGAATACTTATGGACATGTGCTTTCTCAATTTTTTTATTTTTAATAAATTTGCAAAAATCTCAAGTAAACTTTTTTCACGTTGTCATTATGGGGTGTTGTGTGTAGAATTCTGAGGAAAAAAATGAATTTAATCCATTTTGGAATAAGGCTGTAACATAACAAAATGTGGAAAAAGTGATGCACCGTAGAAAGGACAAAGTTTGCATACATACAGTGTTAAGCTGTATTGCTATAATGAGCCCAGTTTAGCACAGATTCATCGTGTCTACACACCATCTGAAGGATGGTTTTTGACTGTGTGTGCATTGCAAGTTGATTTTTTTGGCCCTTGATGTATGCAAACCACATCTTCCTGTTCTTTTTGGGTGCACAAACATCACAGCAGCTCCTTTTGCTCCTACTGGCAACTGCAGCCTAGAATGAAGAAAATGCTGGCTAGATGTAAAAGTCTACTAGCATATCTCTAAGCGTATCTATTGCTCATACAAACATTATATATATATATATGTTACTGGAATATATATGCTTACACACATGTTTGAGTGGGAGACATCCTCAGGGATCTGGACAGGTAAGTCCAGTAACTCCAAATCATGTTATGTGGCAGAGTGGTGGCTCTGAAGCTAGGGATCTGCACTGGTAATCGGAAGGTTGCCAGTTCAAATCCCGTAAATGCCATTAGGGACTCTGCTCTGTTGGGCCCTTGAGCAAGGCCCTTAACCTGCAATTGCTGAGCACTTTGAATAGTGACAAAAGTGCTATATAAATGCAAAGAATTATTATTATTATATCATCCATCCATCCATTTTCCAACCCGCTGAATCCGAACACAGGGTCACGGGGGTCTGCAGGAGCCAATCCCAGCCAACACAGGGCACAAGGCAGGAACCATTCCTGGGCAGATGATATTATATCATCTACTGTGGAATTCTGCTCCGTACATGTAATATGTTTATTTTTATACTGTATTGAGGATTATTTGTGTTCTGTTCTGTGTATCATATTGTATTTACCCCTTTGTTTTTTGACACCCACTGCATGCCCAACCTACCTGGAAAGGCTATGAACTGTGTGGAGCCCCGTCCGGGACGCCCAGGAAGACAGGAGGAGGGCTCATTCCTCCTCTAGACCGCGAGGGGGCATCCGCCCTGGTTGTATTGGGGGCCAGGGGTACAGGGCTTGGAAGCCCAACCCTGTAGGGGCCTGTGGTCACCGCCAGGGGGCGTCCCCCTGCCTGAAGGACCCTGGACCCCAGTACTTCCGGCACACCAGGAAGTGCTGGGGGGGAGAAGAGAGGGAACACCCGGAGTGCTTCCAGGAGGACAGCCGGCATTTCCGCCACACTGGGGCGTGTCCGCGTGATTGCCGGTGCACACCTGGAACACATCCCTTCATTCGAGGCTGGAGTCGGGTGGAAGCAGGACAAGGTGATAGAATGAGAGAAGGAGGCGATCCGAAGAGGCAGAGTGGTTGGCCTGGACTTTGGGGAAGATTGGGGTTTGTGGCATCGTAATTGTAAATAATAGTGTAAATAAACATGTGTTGGGTGACATGAGCGTGTCTGCCTGTCTGTGTCCGAGCCAGTCTCCACAACTGCCTTTCCCAAGGTTTTGTCCATTTTTTCCATACAAGGTTTTTTTTGGGCATTTTTCTGGTCTTCTTAGAGAGTCAAGGCTGGGGGGTTGTCAAATGGCAGGGCCTGTTAGAGCCCATTGCGGCACTTCGTGTGTGATTTTAGGCTATACAAAAATAAATTGTATTGTATTGTGAATTGTATTGTAATTAATGCCACCACTGGGGTGATAGGGGGCGCTCTTGTTGAAGCAACATCTCTTTGTTCCACAGTTCAGAGGGATGCTGAATGATTTCACTTTCATCTTTCCATGATTAAGTCCCATCTCTTCTTTGAGCTCTTCTGTGACTTACAGCTACTCAGCATTGGAAGAAGATTGTCATCACTGGACACAACAGCCACTGCCTGACTTGACTCTGGAGCAGATCTCTCATCTCATTTAATGGGGGCCTGCTGGTTCCCCAAATAAAAGTCATATTTTTGACATTGTATCTTGTCTAAGAAAATAAAAACACAAATAAAGGGTCGGGGCACCCTCAGGCAAACCCTGTATATTATTACACAGAAGACATTAAGCCTACATTTAGACTGGAGAAAGATGGCGGTGCTGCCTGTTATGATGGTGGTGAGGGGGAAGTGGAATATCAGGAAGCCCCAGGACCAGAAAAGATGCCATATACCCTTGAATTGTTGGTTTCCAGATCTGCAGAGGGAAGGTGAGGAGAAGCATCATAAAGCAGTGCCAACCCGACTAAATATTTAAGTATATATATAAATATATAAAGTGAAGGATATCGGGGCATCAGTGAGTTCCAAACCCTCAACACAAACACACAAGCACAGTCCCAGGTTCAAAAGGTTATAAGTTACAACAAGCACAAAACGCAGGTTTTTCTCTCCTTACTCTAATATCCCTCCAGTCGAATGTTGCCTCTCTACCTCCCAGCTCTGACTCACCTGGAAAAAGAAGTGTGGTCCCTTTTATTACAGACCCGGGAGTACTTCAGGTGCCAGGGCAATTACCTAATGGAAGCACTAACGGGTCACATGGAAGTCCATTATAACAGAGAGCTTTTCTCCCTGCACCTCCCTTTCATGGCACCCAGTGACCCCAGTAGGACTGCCCTGTTGGACTACATTTCCCAGCATGCCCTGCTGGCTTCCCACTGAGCACGGCTATCCGGCACTGTTGCCATCTAGCGTGCTGGTGAAATTTCCCATAACTGGTCTGCAGAGAAAAGAGAGAAAGAGTTAGTGCACTCCGCCACCCCCTGGTCCCCCCATTTAGGCCCTTTAGCTGCTTCCCATGTGCATACAATACAATACAATACAATTTATTTTTGTATAGCCCAAAATCACACAAGAAGTGCCGCAATGGGCTTTAACAGGCCCTGCCTCTTGACAGCCCCCCCAGCCTTGACTCTCTAAGAAGTCAGGGAAAAACTCCCAAAAAAACCTTGTAGGGAAAAATGGGAGAAACCTTGGGAAAGGCAATTCAAAGAGAGACCCCTTTCCAGGTAGGTTGGGCATGCAGTGGGTGTCAAAAAGAAAGGGATCAATACAATACAATACACAGAATAAATCCTCACTACAGTATAAAAATAAAAATTTTAGAAGTACGGAGCAGAATTTAACAGTAAATGATATCACATAAGAAGATTTGGATTTGTTTAGAGTCCTGGAGACCTCATCCATCAAGCTGCCTCCCCCATTTGGCCATTCCATGGCTGAAACAGTGCTGGGACAGCCAATCCAATGAAAGGACCCCTCTTTCCCACGATTCCTGCAATCTTCCATCAGGGATGACTTTTCCTTAGGCAGGCAAAACAACTTGACAGGTGGGCCGTGGCACCAAGAGCCACATTTGAGTACCGAGAAGAGAAACAGAATAGGTGAGGGTTAGTAACAAATTAGAATTATCATGTTACTTATGTTTTAGTGCTAATGGCTAACAACAGAGATGTACAGTTAATCAGCAGCTCTAGTCAGGGTGTGCTAAACTGAAGTAGTGAGTCTTCAGCCGGGATTTAAAAGCTGAGACCGAAGGGACATCTCTTATAGTAGCAGGCAGACCACTCTACAGTTTAGGGACCCTGTAAATAAAAGCTCGACCCCCCCACTGTTATTTTATTAATCCTTGGAATCATAAGCAGACTGGCATCTTGAGATCTTAATGCGCGCTCTGGTTTGTAAGTCATGATAAGTTCAGACAAGTAAGCCAGACCTTGCATGTGTGTGCGTATATATATATATATATATATATATATATATATATATATATATATATATATATATATCCATCCATCCATTTTCCAACCCGCTGAATCCAAACACAGGGTCACGGGGGGCTGCTAGCCAATCCCAGCCAACACAGAGCACAAGGCAGGAACCAATCCTGGGCAGGGTATCAACCCATCGCAGATATATATATATATATATATATATATATATATATATATTATTATATATATATATATATATATATATATATATATATATATATATATATATATATATATGGTTGAAATAGTTTACTGTCAAATAAATGCAAAGAGTACGCGACACGTGTTTCGCCCTCATTCTGGGCTCATCAGGTGTACACACTCCACTGCATTCCCTCTTGGGAATCGAACCTCGGACGACAGCGCCAGAGGTGATGCCCCTAACGTTGCGCCACGGCGTGTGGTTCGTTTATTTGACAGAATGTAGATCGGGGTAATTACATTCACGGCATTCGAAGTCTGTGTCATATATATATATATATATATATATATATATATATATATGGACAACATTACTCCCACTTACTTCAGATTCTGGAATCCGTGATCTTGTGGCTCAATTATGCTACTCTTGAATGCCCCTCACCATTGCTGCAGAGGCCGGGGTCCTTGGGATGTCTTGTCTCCTTTGGATTTGAGGTCTTACCAATTCCTTTCCCACTTCTTGAAGAATGAGTCATCTCCTCTGGAGCTTTCCTGTGGTCCAATTTAGATTCAGTGCCATCAGATGATAAATATTTTGTAAATGGAGATGTCCAAGATCTTGAAAAAATATTACAAGTGGCGGGCGTAGGGATCTTCTTTTGCAGCTGTAGCCACTCGTCAGCTCATCCAAATTACTGACTTCTCCTTATGCAGCATTGAAATCAGTAATGAGTTCCGATTTATGGTGCTTCCTGACACTCTGGTCCCTATGCAGCGTGGTCATGATCACCACATTTTTTCCTTGATTTGGGATGTGTCAGTCGTGAATGCAAACTTAATTGAATTGACAGGCCTGATCTTTGTACTCATCAGCAGAGGTGGAATCTCTCGTGCTTCGTGGGGGCGTCCACTACGCCCTGGTCTCTTTCCTAAATCTTCATTGGAGGGACTGAAAATGGAAGGAAAAAGACTTGTTTGCTTAGCCTGCTTTGAGGAATCCCTACAGTTTGTTAAACTAATAAATATTTAATTATATAGTTAATGTATATAAATTGTGGACCACCGGGGAGGGTGTACTGCTCCCCAAACCTCGACACAGACAGGCTGAGATTCAAGTCCTGCCAGACAACACACCTTTATTTAAGCGGGGAAGTGTTTTTCTTATGCTCCCCACAACACAAAGCACCAAATAACGCACAGGCCTTTCTTCCTCTTTCTTTCTCTCTTTGCCCTCCAAGCTTTGCCCTCCACCTCCACCCGACTCTGGCTCCCCTGACTGACGGTGAAGCAGCCCCTTTTATAGTGCACCCAGTGTTTCTTGACCTTCTCTCAGCTGCGGTGCTCTGTAGGGTTCAGCTGTAGCTGCAGCAACCCCTGGCAGCACCAAAGGACCCCAACAGGACTGCTCTATACTACAACTCCCAGCATGCCCTGCAGGGATCCGTGGTGCAGTAGCAACCCAGGATGGGGCTGCCCTCTAGTGTTTCGGGGAGGACATTGTCCCAAAGAAGTTCTCTCCCTCGCAGATGTGGCCTTAGCTGTGTGCAGGGCCTAGGTCTGACCAACCGGTTACATCAAACACTGTTACCGGTATGTGTGGAGTGTATAAACTTGCACATGAATTTAATAAAAAATAATGTTAACATACATTGTATTTAGCTAAATTTTTGCAAGATAACATGCAGACTTTATCAAAATATAACGATATAATCTATTAAAAAAGTCCACCGCGATCTCTTCCACTCATGGAGTCGACAGAAATACGGCTAAACCAGTAATAAAACGTTGCTGCGCATTCCGCTATCAAACACTTCCCGCACTGTTTCAACGAGGCAAGAAACGATGGTAGGCACTCCAGATACGAAGGAGTCATAAGTGACAAGCCATCAGTTGTTCACAAGTCAAAACAGAAGCCAACCCATTGACTACTAGGCTGTACCTATTTAGGAAGGGATTGTACTGGTGACCCTTTTCGGAAGATGAAGGTGGACTGTGGAATGTTTTCAAAGACGTACATGTATGGAATTTGACCTTGAAGAGGGATTTTAAAAGAGCTCCACTTAGAAACATCTCAAATATATATTGTGGTACGCGGCTGCCGTCCATGCCCAGCTGGGATGCCCTTGCACTGTATCTTCAGGGGTAGCAGCCCTGGACGGTGCAATACATCCCCCTGGACGCTAGATGGCCTCCCCCCTGGGTTGGACAGGTGCTTCGGGCTCCCGCAGGGCTCCATGGGAGTTGGAGTTGGATGCAGCCCTGTTGGGTCCCGCAGGCACCGCCAGGGGGTGCTGTAGCTGGTACTCCTGAGCCCTATGGGCCATGTATGCACCACACCCGGAAGTGCAGCCGGAACAAGCCAATCAAGCACCTGGAGCACTTCGGGGTGAATTATAAAAGGGGCCAGCAGCCACCACTTGAGGAGTCAGAGTCGGGAGGTGGAGGACGAAGCTAGACGGAAAGAGTGGTGGTGCCAGAGGAGTGTTTGTCTTGTCTTGAGTTGAGTGCTTTTGAGACTGTGTATTGCCTGTGGGGTTCACGGGGAAGACGTGCCCCACAGGTGAAGAAAAATAAAAGTCTTTGTGCTTTTACACGTGTCTCAGTGTGAGTCTGTGTCAGGTTGGGCACAATATAACACCTTTTTACTACACTGGCATAGCCGGCAGCACTCCGGTCCGTCCATTTGGGCCGGGATCTGTTCAAAATTTAGTGTAGTAAAAAGTGCTGGTCCCTTTTATAATTCACCCCAAAGTGCTCCAGGTGCTTGATTGGCTTGTTCCGGCTGCACTTCCGGGTGTGGTGCATACATGGCCCACAGGGGCGTAGGAGTCCCAGCTACAGCACCCACTGGCGGTGCCTGAGGGACCCAAAAGGGCTGCATCCAGCTCCACGGGAGCCTGAAACACCTCTCTAACCCAGGGGGGCGGCCATCTAGCATCCAGGAGGAGGTATTGCACCGTCCAGGGCTGCTCCCCCTGAAGATAAATTGCAGGGGTGTCCCGGCTGGGCATGGACGCCAGCCGCGTGCCACAATATATATACTAGAGAATATAACTTGACATATCTGCCTGAACGGGACACACGGACCTCAAAAGCGGGGCCCCCTTAGGCGAGGAGTGGTCGCCCCACTTGTCACCTTCAAATGCCGCTCTTGTTCCCTTGGTCCTCGGTCTGGCTGGGTAATGGTCCTGGCCATCCATCACAAAATATATGTCTTTTAATTAAAGAAAAATACTACTTCTAACAAAAATAAATAAATAAAATCATGCATAATGGTTTATAATGGGATGCCTGGCATGGAAAAGTGTGGCCATGGGACTTTGATTGTCTCCTATTCCAAAGGATGGTGGGCCACCACAGAGATTTATTTTCTCTACAAACAGAGTCAGCTGGAGTTTTGCTCTTCTTCTCCTTCATTGTCAAACTGACCATTAGCCTAATTGTGACATCTGTGAATGTTACACAACCACACAGCTTTTCACATCGTTGTACCAGCTAAGCTGATCACCACACTCATAGATCTGGAACTTAGTGCCGATTGCAGCTGCAGTTTTGACTTCTTAACTGGCAGATCTCCACATGTGTCATTTCCTCCTCACTGATCCTCCATCGCTGGGTGGTGTGCTGAGTTCCTGTGATCTGACTGTCTTACCAGACACAGCACAATCCTATCATTCAGTTTTGCTAATGATTCTACCATCATAGGCCTGACCACAAGCAAGAAAAGATTCACCCTCTTCCCCAAGTTGTTCCAGGACACACAATCACTCTCTTAATGTCAGAAAACCAAAAGAAGCTGGCAATGGACTTCAAAAAGCAGAACCCACTCTGGTTTCAGGAGCCTTCAATGTCTTCACTGTTCTGACATTTTGTTATGTTGCGGCTTTATGCTAAAGGTCACGTTTTCACTGATCAACTAAAGCTGAAAAAAATCTGGGGCTCAGGTGCTAGAAGTGGATGTGAACATAGCTAACACCTGGAACCAGTTTTTTAATAGTTCTCCCCCACCTTCTGCCCCGTTCTTCCAACGTCCCGTCTCCCTAAACCATCCTTGCTACATCAGCAACTCCTCCCACGTCAACTGGAATGGCCAGTGACGAGTCCACGTCTGACCTTCGGTATGGACTGTCCATAACTGAATACCAAGGGTCTCATGCATAACGCCATGCGTAGAATTCACACTAAAATTACGGCGTATGCACAATATGTGCGCACACACAAAAAAAGTTCTACGCACTTCCCCTTTACAAATCCCAACAAACGTGAAATTTAAAGCACGTGCATGCACCTACAGCCACATCCTGACTTCTCCCAGAATTTTGCACATTTTAATATGCAAATCAATATAAATATCACCTTCTGTTCAGTGTTTGGTTAAAAGAAAAAATGGAAAAGGCACGTGATAAAAAAGAAGAATTTGAGTGAATGTGAAGTGGAGGCAATGAAAAAACGTACATTGTTGGCTTACGTGGTGGTATAAGAAATAAAAGCGTGGCGGAGACACTCGAAAGTTCAAGTTCAGAAAGTCACAGAGTGCCCGAAAGGAAAAAAACAAAATGGTCAGACATCACAGTCGATGTGAAAAGACGAGTCGCAGCGTGCCATCTGCTTATTCCCCTCATAACTAAAGACCAGGGGCCGAAATGTCTGCAACTCCCCTTTAATGTAAGTTTGGAATGTGCACTTAATAATCGCAATGTCTGAATTGTTTGATTTGTATTTTAAAACAGAGGGACAAACATTATGGAGGGTCCTGTGACTATGGAGTATAATGTCCTCTCTTGTTGGTAGTGCAGGGTCACTAGCAAGGCTTCAAGAGCAGATACTCCAGTGTTTATATAGTAATAATAATAACAATAATAATAATAATAATAATTCTTTACATTTATTTAGCACTTTTCTCACTTCTCATAAAGCTTTTCATAGTAAGTGGGGAGCCATTTCAAGCACCTCCAATGTGAAGCATCCAAATGGATGATACAATGGCAACCATTTTGGCGCCAGTATACTCACCATACCTTAGCTATTCAGGTGCTGAACTGGTGAGAGAGATAGCCAATCAGAAACAGAGGATGATTAGGGAGCCAGAATGACTGGGCCATGGTGGGCAATTTAGCCTGGGCATCGGGATACACCTTACTCTTTATGATGGAAAAATCTTTCATTATCTATGTGAAACCTACGTTCTATTCAAATTAAACAAAAATATTCCACCCGACTCTCATACCCCTAGGTCATTACAATATTTTTAGTTTATAGAAAATACTGGACTTCGAAACATGATTTTGTACGGCAAATGCATTTATTCACTGTGTTTATGTTTATGAAGAATAACCTCGACTTGAAAAATACCAGACTCACCCTTTAACAAAAGCAGCTTTTTTCCCACTAGGTGCCCTTAATAATAATAATAATAATAATAATAATAATAATAATAATAATAATAATAATTGTTATTATTATTTCCCAAAGCTTTATTCATTGTGAGAAGGGAGCCACTACAACCACCACTAACGTGTAACACCCACCTGGATGATGTGATGGCAGCCATTTTTGTGCCAGTACTCTCATCACACATTAGGGAAGAGGTGAGAGAGATAGCCAATTAGAGACAGAGGATAATTAGGGGGCCAGAATGACTAGGCCATGGAGGGTAATTTAGCCTGGGCATCGGGATACACCCTACTCTTTATAATGGAAAAATCTTTCATTATCTGTGTGAAACCTACGTTCTATTCAAATTAAACAAAAATATTCAACCCGTCTCTTGCACCCCCAGGTCATTACAATATATGTTTTTGAATTTATACAAAATACTGGACTTTGAAACATGATTTTGCGTGGCAAAAGCATATATTCACTGTGCCATATTTATGAAGAAATAACTTTGACTTGAAAAATTCTAGACTTACCCTTTAACAAAAGGAGCCTTATTCCCACTAGGTGCCCTTAATAATAATAATAATAATAATAATAATAATAATAATAATAATAATCCATCCATTCATCCATTATCCAACCCGCTATATCCTAACTACAGGGTCACGGAGGTCTGCTGGAGCCAATCCCAGCCAACACAAGGCGCAAGGCAGGAGACAAACCCTGGGCCAGGCGCCAGCCCACTGCAGAATAATAATAATAATAATAATAATAATAATAACAATAATAATAATTGGTTATTATTATTTCCCAAAGCGCTTTTCATAGTGAGTAGGGAGCTACTTCAACCACCACTAACGTGTATCACTCACCTGGCTGATGCGATGGCAGCCATTTTTGTGCCAGTACTCTCATCACACATTAGTGAAGAGATGAGAGAGATAGCCAATTAGAGACAGAGGATAATTAGGGGGCCACAATGACTGGGCCATGGTGGCAATTTATCCAGCATATTGGGACACACCCTACTCTTTATGAAGGATTCCCAGGGATCTTTGATGACCACAGAGAGTCAGGACCTCGTTTTATTTTTAACATCTCATCTGAAGGACGGTGCCATTTTTACAGCAGTGTCCCCATCACTGCCCTGGGATCCACAATCAGACCACATGGCAGAGTGAGCGCCCTCCGCTGGTCTCACCAAGGACCATTACAACAGCAATCCAAGCTTTTCCTCAATGACGAGTCCTGAGCAAGCTTAGCTTCGGGTGGGTGACCTCATCTGAAGTGCTGGTGGTGTGGCTGCTGGCGTCACTCATTCTGACTCTTGTCTTACTGTATAATAAGAAACCAACTGCAGCTCAGGTCTCTGAACAGCCTCTGCATCACAATATATAGAAAGTACATAAATAAAATAAATACTTGTAGTAAATTCCATCGAGAACGGTGCTTCAAACATCAAGACGGAACCAACGAGATTATTCAAGATAAAAAGGCGCTGCGCTCACATGAGATATATTACACATTCAATTATGCACTGCAGGCACATTACAATTGATTAAAATAAAAGGTATGAATTGAAATTAACAGTCCATAATTATATGTATAAATCATAAAACACACATACATTATTAGCCTCTTTGAAAAGCAAGACTGCAACAGAGGTTAAAAAAGTGTTGCATTTGCATGCAGCAAATATCGCATTCAATTATACATTGCAATAGACTGCGGTGGATAATAAATGCAGTGTCTTTCAAAAACGTTTTCACGTCCAAGAGTCTCACAAATATGAGCTTACACTGGGACATTTAATTTGCAATTTACACATTCTTGTTGCTGCCATCCTTACAGTTCTATAGTGCAGTAGCGTACAACCCCAGCAGGTTTTGTGCAAAGTATGCAATAATGACATTGGTCTACAAAAAATATTTTTTGTTTGCTACTTGCTTATTAAGTTTTTACATATATGAAATCGGAATTAAGCTAGCACATCAGGTTTTTAAAATACACATCATTAACGTTTTGACACTTTTGAATATCAATATAATATATCAATACGATATCTGGTGTTTGGATTCTGTCCCAGCAAAATAGTTTTGATATGTTTATTCTGAAAACAAACCAGAAGATGATACCAGAGACACGTTAAAGCATATTTGTGTCAATTTACCTCAATATAAAAGTGAGGTCAGCGTGCCCAAAAATGTTGGAGGCCCTCGCTTTTGCGCTTATACTGCATATTCGTCTCTCTTTGCAAGAACCAACAGTAGTCACCAATCATACACGGAGTGAATTTTCCCCGATATCAGTTTTCCATCATCTTAATGAAAATTTTCCCAATACTCATCGCTAACATCGTCCAGATTTGGTGGAAAAAAGTTGAGATGAAAATATAAAAAAATGACATCTTCAGTGACCTTCGGGCTCCCATAAGATGATACGCTTTCAGCAGGTTTTCCACAAGCTCCGCATTATTCTCTGCTCTGTGACGGCCAAGAAAATTCTGGACACAAACTCGCACAAATGCTTCCCATGCTGCTGATTTAGTGGGCTTCAGTTTTCTTTTGAACTCATAGTCAAGCATCAGTTCACGGATTTCAGGAACAACAAAAACACTTTCCTTCATTGTGGCTTCAATTTTCTCGAGACCAAACTTATTTCTTAAATGCTGAAAGCATCGCCGTTTCTGTCCATCACCTTGACAAAATTTTCAAAGTAATGGTGAATCTAACGAACAAAATGTCCTGAAATGCAATGTTATGTTTAACAGTAAAACCTCGACCTACTGCACCGTCATGTCTGAGTTGTGTCATTATGCTTTAGAGTCATATAAGACCTGGTAATCAGTAACAAAAATATTTTCTGCTAATTAAAAATTAATAATTTATAAATAAAATGAATAATGACAAGATAAACAACTCACAGCTGTTAGTAACATGTTGCGAAATCATTTATCTCAATGGCATTCCTAGTGGAATTACTCGTATTTATCAAAATGGTTATCCACCTTTACTGTCCAGTCACCCTAGTTGTCCAAGACCTGGAACATCATAACTAAAAAACGGGACGTGCTGCTGGACAACAAACGGTTTTCAGTTTTGGAGTCAGCAAGTGAGACCTGTTAATGTAAAGGTGAAAGACTCCCATTAGCAAAATGCTTGTTGACCAGTGTAACTAATAATATTAATTATAATAAATTGTATTTCTGCCATGCTTTTCTAAACCCCAAAACACTAAGGCATAACAAGGAAAATGGAATAAAAAGTATAAACTATAGCAGTAAATAACAAACTGAGAACACATTATGTAACATACGGTAATACAAGGGGAAATCAAAGGTAATGACGAATTAAAAAGGATGCGGTTGCTGCAACTGATTGTCACTGACATACTGGCAAAACATTTGCAATGCCTTATGGGTAGTTGGAATAGACTCAGCAGAGCAGTCTAGTCTAGTTAGTCTAGTTGAAGGCAAGGACAAATGAACATGAACGGTCCGCTGTGGGATGTTGTAGTTGTGGGAGTGAATCCTGCAGGGCACAAGTCCTGGTTTCATGTCTTTTATGTTCAATTTTTCATCCATCCATCCATCCAGTATCCAACCCACTATATCCTAACTACAGGGTCACGGGGGTCTGCTGGAGCCAATCCCAGCCAACACAGGGCACAAGGCAAGAAACCGGGCAGGGTGCCAGCCCACCGCAGTGATATTGTTCATTGTTTTTTAATTTTGCTGTATTGAAATCTAGTCAAAAAGTTTGTAACCCACATATAAAATAGGACTAGCTATGGGAAAAGATGAAAATGAAGAAGAAGAAGATTGAGTCAACCCAGCTGAAGATACAGTGCATCCAGAAAGTATTCACAGCGCATCACTTTTTCCACATTTTGTTATGTTACAGCCTTATTCCAAAATGGATTAAATTCATTTTTTCCTCAGAATTCTACACACCACACCCCATAATGACAGCGTGAAAAAAGTTTACTTGAAGTTTTTGCAAATTTATTAAAAATAAAAAAACTGAGAAAGCACATGTACATAAGTATTCACAGCCTTTGCCATGAAGCTCAAAATTGAGCTCAGGTGCATCCTGTTTCCCCTGATCATCCTTGAGATGTTTCTGCAGCTTCATTGGAGTCCACCTGTGGTAAATTCAGTTGACTGGACATGATTTGGAAAGGCACACACCTGTCTATAGAAGGTCCCACAGTTGACAGTTCATGTCAGAGCACAAACCAAGCATGAAGTCAAAGGAATTGTCTGTAGACCTCTGAGACAGGATTGTCTCGAGGCACAAATCTGGAGAAGGTTACAGAAAAATTTCTGCTGCTTTGAAGGTCCCAATGATCACAGTGGCCTCCATCATCCGTAAGTGGAAGAAGTTCAAAACCACCAGGACACTTTCTAGAGCTGGCCGGCCATCTAAACTGAGCGATTGGGGGAGAAGGGCCTTAGTCAGGGAGGTGACCAAGAACCCGATGGTTACTCTGTCAGAGCTCCAGAGGTCCTCTGTGGAGAGAGGAGAACCTTCCAGAAGGACAACCATCTCTGCAGCAATCCACCAATCAGGCCTGTATGGTAGATTGACCAGACGGAAGCCACTCCTTGGTAAAAGGCACATGGCAGCCCGCCTGGAGTTTGACAAAAGGCACCTGAAGGACTCTCAGACCATGAGAAAGAAAATTCTCTGGTCTGATGAGACAAAGATTGAACTCTTTGGTGTGAATGCCAGGCGTCAGGAGGAAACCAGGCACCGCTCATCACCAGGCCAATACCATCCCTACAGTGAAGCATGGTGGTGGCAGCATCATGCTGTGGGAATGTTTTTCAGCGGCAGGGACTGGGAGACTAGTCAGGATAAAGGGAAAGATGACTGCAGCAATGTACAGAGACATCCTGGATGAAAACCTGCTCCAGAGCGCTCTTGACCTCAGACTGGGACGACGGTTCATCTTTCAGCAGGACAACGACCCTAAGCACACAGCCAACATATCAAAGGAGTGGCTTCAGGACAACTCTGTGAATGTCCTTGAGTGGCCCAGCCAGAGCCCAGACTTGAATCCGATTGAACATCTCTGGAGAGATCTTAAAATGGCTGTGCACCGACGCTTCCCATCCAACCTGATGGAGCTTGAGAGGTGCTGCAAAGAGGAATGGGCGAAACTGGCCAAGGATAGGTGTGCCAAGCTTGTGGCATCATATTCAACAAGACTTGAGGCTGGAATTGCTGACAAAGGTGCATCGACAAAGTATTGAGCAAAGGCTGTGAATACTTATGGACATGGGATTTCTCAGTTTTTTTATTTTTAATAAATTTGCTAAAACCTCAAGTAAACTTTTTTCACGTTGTCATTATGGGGTGTTGTGTGTAGAATTCTGAGGAAAAAAATGAATTGAATCCATTTTGGAATAAGGCTGTAACATAACAAAATGTGGAAAAAGTGATGCGCTGTGAATACTTTCTGGATGCACTGTACATACACCGCCCTCCATAATATCTGGGACAAAGACACATTCGTCCTTGATTTCCTTCTCTGCTCCAAAGTTTCAAATGACAAATCAAAAAATCAGACATTGTGATTAAAGTGCACATTGCGGACTGTCATTGAAGGGGATTTCCTTACATTTCGGTCACACAACACTTTTTCTACATGGTCCCCCCATTTCAGAGCACCGTAATAGTAGTAGTAGATCTTTGCATTTATATAGCATTTTTCTCACTACTCAAAGTGCTCAGCAATCGCAGGGTAAGGGCTTTGCTCAAGGGCCCAACAGAGCAGAGTCCCTATTGGTATTTACGGGATTTGAACCGGCAACCTTCCGATTGCCAGTGCAGATCCCTAGCCTCAGAGCCATAATGTTTGAGACACTTGGCATCCTAGGTATTTGTGATTCCTCAGGTGTGTTTCAGGGCTTCATAAGATACCTCGGCTTGCTCCAAGGCTTTGGAGTCTGGAGTTGCCTTTGTTCTACATGAGGACAAGAGCTGCGCCAATAAAAGTCAAAGAAGCCATCATAAGGCTGAAAAACAAGAATAAAACCATTAGAGACACTGGAAAAACCTTAGGATGACCGAAATCAACTGTCTGGAATATCATGAAGAAGAAAGAACACACTGGTGGGATCAGTAATCACAAAGGGACTGGTAGGCCAAGCAAGACCTCCACTGCTCAGGACTGAAAAATTCAGGCCAATATGTGTGTGTCAGAGACAACTATCAGCAGAAGACTACATGAACAGAAATACGGAGGTCAAACTGCAAGAGGAACACCACAAAAGCAGGATTGTCAGATTGTAGTTTATGAGAAATGACTTTAAGGAGCCACAAATGCTTGTCTGACAGATCAGAAACAGTCTTCAGGAGGAAGAAGAAGAAGATGGCTCTATTGCATTTGTTTTATGTCCTTGTGTTTTGTGGTGGTTCCCTCAAGACATGGAGCCGCCTGCCAGTCACCACCAGGAAGTGCCCTCAACCCTCTCTATATCCAGTGTCACACATGTGCACATGGGAGGCAGCTAGAAGGACCAAAAGAAGGTAATTCCACACCAGGCCAGGAGAAGGCAGGGTGCGCTAACCCTTTCTCTGCTATCCCTACAGGCCAAACACAGGAAATTCTGCCTGATTCCGGCCATGAAGACATCACTTCCGGTTCCGGCCTCATTGACACCATTTCTGCAAACCAGCCATAAAAACCAGACTGCATCCTGCTTTTACTCAGTTCTGTTCTGGACTCAACTCTATACAATACAATACAATACAATACAATACAATACAATACAATACAATACAATACAATACAATACAATACAATACAATACAATTCAATACAATACAATACAATACAATACAATACAATACAATTTATTTTTGTATAGTAGCCCATCATCACACAGGGAAGGCCGCAATGGGCTTTAACAGGCCCTGCCTTTTGACAGCCCCCTAGCCTTGACTCTCTAAGAAATTAGGGTTAGGGTAGGGTTAGAGGCAGAGTGGTGGCTGTGAGGCTAGGGATCTGCACTGGCAATCGGAAGGTTACCAGTTCCAATCCCATAAATGCCAATAGGGACTCTGCTCTGTTTGGCCCTTGAGCAGGGCCCTTAACCTGAAATTGCTGAGTGCTTTGAGTAGTGAGAAAAGCGCTATATAAATGCAAAGAATTGTTATTATTAAGAAGACAAGGAAAAACTCCCAAAAAACCAACTCCCAAAACACAATACACAGAACAAAACACAAGTAATCCTCAATACAGTATAACAGTAGCATAAAACTATTGCAAGTACACAGCAGAATTCAACAGTAGATGATATCACATCATAGGATTTGGATTTGTTCAGAGTCCTGGAGACCTCAGCCATCAAGCTGCCTCCCCCTATTGGCCATTCCACAGCTGAGTCAGTGCTAGGCCAGCCAATCCGATGACAGGACCCCTCTACCTAACGATTCCTGCAATTCTCCATCAGGGATAACTTTAGTTTAGGCTGGCAGAAGAACTTGGCAGGTGGGCTGTGGCACCAAGTGGCACATTTGAGTACTGAGAAGAGAAACAGATTCTAACTATCGTGTTACTTATGTTTTAGAGATATGGCCAACAACAGAGATGCAGTCTGTACAGTTAATCAGCAGCTCTAGTCAGGGTGTGCTAAACTGAAGTCGTGAGCCTTCAGCTGGGATTTGAAAGCTGAGTCTGAAGGGGCATACATTTCTACTTAATATCTGCCTTATTGCAGCCTGGATTCAAGCATACGGGTGGCTGCCCGAAACCTTTTCGTGTGACAAGGCTCTTCATTTCACACCAGAGAGTCTCCCCCACTTACTGCAGGTTCATTTCCAATGCGCCCAAGAGCGGTGAGTTTCCATGTGTTTGTCTGATTTTTTGAATTTCTTGATTTTTGAACCCTTTGCTTTGTATTTTGACAATTCTTTGAATGTCTGCATTAGGAGTTGTTTTTCTTTGGAGTGTCTTTCGTGGCAACTCCTTTTTTTGCCTTTTGTGCTGCCGCTGAGCTTCACTCTTGTTACAAGCAGTCTTGTGAAGAATATATATTTTTTTAATTTATAAAGACTCTGTGTTTGCCCAAATACTAGCTGGGGTTTGATGGTGATTTCCCCCTCTAGTGGACATTTTTGGAAATATTTCTGGAACTATGTGCTTATAGGAATCCTACTTTATGCTATTTTTGATTCTTTACTAGCCCTCTATGGATTTCTGACAGAGAATGAAAAATGACACATTTTTATTACAATCAGGAATATTTAGACTTTAAAGATGTAAATTGAAGCACAAATTGTGAAACTGAAAATATCTGTCACAACTATTCTCATTTATTATGTACTTGTACTTCATTACATTTCTTATCAATACCTGAATTTGGGGGGCTTACACTAATTCAGACTTTTTAAAAAATTTTCTGGCCTCCCACTGACCATCAAACACCTCACTGCCAGTGGACATGTGGTGTGCAGATCAAATCATGCCGTGTATGATGTCTGAGTGTTCAGTCCATGTTATTGTGGCAGGTCCATTTCTCATCAAAACTGTTGCTGTATTGTCTTTTCAATTTACGTAGTTCCTAGCCAGTATTTTTTCCTAGAACAGTAGGTAGCCGTGAAGCTCTCACTTTACTTAGAGGGTGGACTTTGTTAGATGATGATGACGATATCAGAACATATCACAATAATCTGATGCCAACTGAGACAGACCTGGCACCAGCAATGCATTGTTTTGACTGTGCGTGACCTTACTTGTCTCATTAGTCATTAGCTTAAGCGGGGCAGACATGACTAGTTAGGTAAATTCATGTTTATGCCAGAGAAACCTGCACACAAACTGTATATCAAAACTGTGATATGGCCTCTTCAGAATGTTCATGAGTCATGCATTTGCGATGGAGGAGTGCTCCTCTCAAGAGGGCATAATGGGGATGAGTTACGCTGAAGCACATATGCTAATCTCTCTTCCTCTTCACAAATCTTTACTTTACCTTCTTTTCCAGTTTTCTGTTTTGGTGTTTTGCACCACCACCACCACCACTGTCACCTGATCAAAGTCCTGTGTGGCCATCTATGATGCTGGAATGAAGGCAGGTGACCCAGTAGTTCATGAGACCCACTGCGTTGAATCCTTTCACACAAAGGATTTTAGGAGGACCAGGCACCCCATGGACCCTATGATCATCAGAGGTGACTGTGTGCAGAGGGTGCAGACCTATAAATACCTGGGAGTGCAGCTGGATGATAAACTGGACTGGACTGCCAATACTGATGATCTGTGCAAGAGAGGACAGAGCCGACTATAATTCATTAGAAGGTTGGCGTCCTTCAACATCTGCAACAAGATGCTGCAGATGTTCTATCAGACGGTTGTGGCGAGCGCCCTCTTCTACGCGGTGGTGTGCTGGGGAGGCAGCATTAAGAGGAAAGACGCCTCACGACTGGACAAACTGGTGAGGAAGGCAGGCTCTATTGTAGGCATGGAGCTGGACAGTTTGACATCCGTGGCAGAGCGATGGGCGCTGAGCAGACTCCTATCAATAATGGAGAATCCACTGCATCCACTGAACAGGATCATCTCCAGACAGAGGAGCAGCTTCAGCGACAGACTGCTGTCACCGTCCTGCTCCACTGACAGACCGTTCCTCCGCCACACTATGCGACTCTTCAATTCCACCGGGGGGAATTGAAATATTCAAAGTTATTGTCTGTTATACCTGCATTGTTTTCACTCTTTAATTTAATATTGTTCTTTATCAGTATGCTGCTGCTGGAGTATGGGAAATGGGATTAATAAAGTATCTATCTATCTATCTATCTATCTATCTATCTATCTATCTATCTATCTATCTATCTATCTATCTATCTATCTATCTATCTATCTATCTATCTATCTATCTATCTATCTATCTATCTATCTATCTAGTATGCAGCACTTGACAAATAATCCAAAGAGTACACAAGACATGTTTCGCCCTAATTGAGGCTCATCAGGCGTACACACCTTTACTTCCTCAGGCATTGTAACACCGTGGCTGGTTTGCTTACTTGGCAGGGTGAAGATCGAAGTATTCACCTCTCAAGTTCTGATCACAAACTGATTATCCAGGTGCTGATGTCCAAGGTTTGATCAGCAAAGGGGTGCACATCTGATGAGCCCCAAATAGGGCGAAATACGTCTCGTGTACTCTTTGGATTATTTGACACATACTGTATAGTATGTCTATAATCTTCTGCTTGCAACTGAGAGGGTGTGGAGAATGTTTGCCGGTTGGCCAACCAACCACAATCGTTACCTAATAGGTGACCACCCAAATAATCAGATTGATATCATATGTATTTATTTATATATATATATATATATATATATATATATATATATATATATATATATATATATATATACACTAGGGGGTTCGCCCCATGCTTGCTTTGCTTGCCACCCCCTGCGGCCTGTGCTACGCACCAGCCACTTCGCATCTCTGCCGCTCGCATTGTGAAGAGGGGGGCTGAACGCACCCCAAGGAGACGCAGTCGCTCCTCTGAGACCCCCTCTTAAACGGTGATACAATGGGAAACAAATACTTTTTTTTTTAACCTCCTCTTTGCTCGATCAGCTGCTGGTTTGCTGCTGCCGTGCCGTGTGATCACTTTGAATATTTCAAAGCCTGTACAGCAGCTGTCCTACTCTTTGTCTTTTATTTCCAACCCCGGGCCTGGTTAAATCTCTTGGCCCAAAGTCTCGTCTCGCGGGACATCAGCTCTTGGTATTTTTTAGTTTAGAATTTAAAAAACGGAATAAGAATCTGAAAATCTAACAACATCACATTAAAGTTCGATAAATTCTGTAAAGAATGATACCAAACCTATACAGTATATGTAGGTTTTAAAATAAGCCTGATTTAAAGCGTGACAAAAAATATGACATAAAAAAGTCACATAAAATCATTGCACAAAATCGTTGCACTTTTAGGCTTAAGATTTTATATATAGAGAGTGTGACGGACGTCCGGGACGCCCCTTTGGCACTGAATCTGGGCTTCACACTACTTTCCCCGGAACGCTTGGTGGCAGCCCCCCTGGGTTGCATCAGGGCCACAATCCTGGAACAGTCCTGTTGGGCTCTGTGGCCACCGCCAGGGGGAGCTACACGGCTTCCTCAGCCCGTCTGGGCTGTGATGCAGCCACCCCCGGAATTGTTGCCTGAAGTATGTCAACGAGCACCTGGTCCACTTCCGGATGGGTTATAAGAGGAGCTTGCAGCCACTACTCTAGGCGCCAGAGTCAGGAGGAAGAGGACGAAGCTGTCTGGGAGGAGTGGAGGAAGAAGAATATTTTGATTTGTTTCGTGTGGTGCTTTGTGGGACTGTGCTGTAGCTGAGGGACATGGGTAAGTTTTAGTTTTATGTTTACCCCTGCCTCCGTTGTCAGTCTGTGTCGGGTTGGACGCCTATATAGCGCCTTTCACAAGAGTAGATATATTTATATATTTATTGTCTATTATATAAAAAAAATTTTGGTTCGAGACATGATCATCTCAGAGAGACACTTTGAAGTCCAGTAAGACTTCTTGCATGTCACGCCTTACTTACAAACAATTTCTCGGAGACACTTTAACATCCCGCGAGACAGGGAAGTGAGACAAAAGGACAGCTGCTGTTCAGGCTTTTAAATGATCGTCGCATAGCGCAACATGCAGCACACGCAGATCACGCAGCTAGCAGCAAGCCAGCAGCTGATCCATCCTTTGCGTGCATTCAGCCCCCCCCACTTCACAATATATATATATTGTAAGGTTCCAAAACTCTTTTGGGACTCCCCCCAATGGGACGACATGCCAACGATCGTCCCAAAGCGTGATTACAGCGTCTATGGAAGACATTTTATCAGTTGCTGGGGAAACTGCAGGCTCCCAACACTGCAGCGGCTTGCAGTTAAAGCAGATCCAAGTCAATTCGGAGTCGCACTATAAGCATGTCAGGGTGAGTTGCAGAGGTCTTGAAAAAGAAAGAAGGGCCAACACTTCAAATATGGACTCTGTGCATAAACGTCATGTCATTGTCAATAAAAGCCTTTGAAACTTCTGAACTGCTTTTCATTCTACTTCAGTCCACCATAGAAACATTTTTACATAAAGATCTAAAAACACTGAAGCAGCAATCTTTGTGAAAACCAACACTTGGGTCATTCTCAGACCGTTTGGCCACCAACTTATGGGAAAATGTGCCAGTTGTGATTATTGCATCAACAAGCAGTGACTTCCTTGGAATTTCTTATCAAGATATTCTGAATGATTTGGCAAATATCTCTTTTTTTTATTAACACCACTCTTATTTTAACTTCACCTGCTTGTTGTCTGGTACAAATCTTGTAATCGATATTTAACCCACTTCCTATTGTCCAAATGACTTGATTTTGCACACTTACTCACTTCTAATGACAATATCCATCCATCCATTTTCCAACCCGCTGAATCCGAACACAGGGTCATGGGGGTCTGCTGGAGCCAATCCCAGCCAACACAGGGCACAAACAGAGAACCAATCCCAGGCAGGGTGCCAACCCACCGCAGGACACACACAAACACACACACACACACCAAGCACACACTAGGGCCAATTTAGAATCGCCAATCCACCTAACCTGCATGTCTTTGGACTGTGGGAGGAAACCGGAGCGCCCGGAGGAAACCCACGCAGACACGGGGAGAACATGCAAACTCCACGCAGGGAGGACCCGGGAAGCGAACCCAGGTCCCCAGGTCTCCTAACTGCGAGGCAGCAGCGCTACCCACTGCGCCACCGTGCCGCCCTAATGACAATATATGAATCGATAATCAGTTTCACTAATTGATCAATTAATCCATGTTAATTAAGAAATGACATTTTCATATGAAGAATAGTTCAAGATTTCACCAATAGATGGCGCTAGTAATGGATAGCAATATTAAAGGAAGTGTTAAAATATTGATTAAAAAATATACTAAAACAAACTCCAAGACTAAAAAGTTTGAAAATAATACATACGAGGGTTGTCTGGGTTCCGCACGGAATCACTCGAAATAAGTAGCCAAGGATTTTTTTTCCTATTTTTCTCATGTACTTCGATCCTTTTTAAACTTTTTCCAAGTATTCACCGCCAACATCAATGCACTTTTGGGCTCTTCTGACCCACGCCGCAAAACACTCGCGAAAGGCTGTCTTTGGGAGGTTGTCCAGCTGTTCTTTGACAGCTGCAATCAGTTCCTCTCGAGTTTCAAAGTTGTGGCCTCACAAGGGTTCTGTCACTTTCGGGAAGAGCCAAAAGTCACATGGTGCAAGATCAGGCGAGTAGGGTGGCGGGTTCAAAACGTTGACACCACTGTCTTCAATGAAATGCTTTGTCGCATTAGCCGTGTGGGCTGGCGCATTGTCATGATGCAAAAAGTGCCTTCGCAAGTTCTTGGACCAGCCTCTAGCCATCGCAGAAAAAACGTCAGGCAGGCACTGAGTGGTGTACCACTCAGAGGTCACAGTTGTCCTCTCCATCAGCGGAATTGACGTGACAGTGCCATCGATGTTGAAAAAGATGGCGAAAATGGTGCGTTCCACCGAGCGGATTAAACCATCAGAAAAGTCGTAAAAAATCATCACTCGAAAGTCACGCACGCACAGAGTCGGGAGCTTCGCCGCTAGCGCCGGCTGCGCACTCTCAGTTCGTTTGCTTCTCGTGTTCATTCTGAAGGAAGAGAGGGAGCAAAACATCTGAACAAAAACATGCAACCACTTGAATAATCCCTCTACACAGCAGAACAGGTTTCGACAGGCTGACACTCGACAAACGATAAAATTCCGCGCGGAACCCAGACAACCCTTGTGTATATATATATATATATATATATATATATATATATATATACATATAGTATATATACTGTATATATATATATAAATACTTTTTAAAAACTACATCATATGTAAAATAAAAGGTGAGTGTTTTTGCTAAGATTTTAAGAAGTGTTTTTTGAATGTTGATTGATGATTGATGAAAAGCGGCCATGCTTTTATTTTACGAGTGATGTATGAGAGACTTATTTTTTACTTTTTAGTACACTTTTTAACTTAATATAAGCATCCATCCATCCATCCATTTTCCAACCCGCTATATCCTAACACAGGGTCACAGGGGTCAGCTGAAGCCAATCCCAGCCAACACAGGGCGCAAGGCAGAAAACAAACAAATATATATATATATATATATTTTAACTTTGATTTAACAAAATAGTTGCCCTGCATTGTTCTATCATTCAGACCAGTTTAAATCCTGCCTTGAACCCAGTTTTCCCAGAACAAACTTTTCCTACCTGCATCCTTGAACTTCTACAATAAAGTGTTAACCAAAGAATCCCCATTATGCCTATTAAAAAAATAACGTTATAAAAGAATGAGAGTTTTCAAGAGGTTTGATACATTTTTATAGCAGCTTTTCCTGTCCAACTTCATTATCATCCTGTGATTTCAGGGAAGCCCACTTGTAGACGTAAAGCAATGAAATGTTTAAACCCATTAGGACTTAGTTCCTGTAATTTCAGTAGCCGCCATCAATTCAACTGACCTCTCTGAAATGACCTGCTGCTCGCCTTACCTTTTCACCCACAGCTTCTGTCACATAAGACTAACGATCGGAACGTTCTTCACTTATTAAAAAGCCACGCAAAGGTTTCAGCAATTAAATTCTACAATAAATTTGGGCAAAATGATTTTTTTTTTCACATTTTCCTCAGGTTTCTTAGAGGACGACCGGCTCACACCACTCTCAGTCTGCTTTCCTTGTTTGCGTTAGGTTAGGTTGGCGAGCATGCCCTGATACAGCCCACCAGACAGACACGAGATCCAGTCCCACCCCAGTCCGAAAATGACCATCTGTCTTGCCAGGTGTTATGTGGGTATCCTCTTGGCCTGGTCCAGGTACTCAGATCCTGTGAGCCGGGTCACCCTCAGGTTATCACGCCACATAGTGCCGTAACTGACGCTCCTCACAATGCAGGTCATGTGCCTCATTCAGGACTCCGTGAACAAAACACAAAGTCAAACCAGTGGTACCCAAGTGACCCAGTGACCTGACTCGAAGACTGGACTCCTTCGGTACTCTGGTTTGCATCACAGTGGTCATATTCAGAGCTGGGCATAATCTGAGTATAACATCAAGTCAATGAACCTTCTAGGTTATTGATCTAGTCAGTTAAGTAGCAGAGGGGCTTGTTCATCAATTTCAGCCTGGTTTTGGGCACTTGAGGGGCAACAATGAGATGACCCTCAAAACAGGAATGTCTCTGACATCTCAAACAATCAGAAACGGACTTCATGAGGGTGGCCTGAAAGCCTGACGTTTTCTAGTGGGCACCATAAAGCTCGATTGGCATTTGCCATAAAATACCAAAAATGGCAAGTCCACCACTGGCACCCTGTGCTTTTCACAAATGAGAGCAGGTTCACCCTAAGCTCATGTGACACACGTGAAGGGGTCTGGAGAAGCCGTGGAGAATGTTACGCTGCCTGTAACATCGTTCAGCATGACCAGGTGGTGGGTCAGTGATGGTCAGTCTGGGGAGGCGTATCCATGGAGGGACACACAGACCTCTACAGGCTAGACAACCGCACCTTGACTGCCATTAGGTATTGGGATGAAATCCTTGGACCCACTGTCAGATCCTACGTTGGTGCAGTGGCTCCTGGGTTTCTCCTGGTGCATGACAATGACCAGCCTCATGTGGCGAGAGGATGAAGGAATTGATACCATTGACTGGCCCCCCACCCCACGCTCACTCGCCTGACCTCAATCCAATAGAACACCTCTGGGTGGGACATTATGTTTCGGTCCATCCGATTCCTCAGCCTGTCCAGGATCTCAGTGATGCCCTGGTCCAGATCTGGGAGCAGATCCCCCAGGACACCATCCGTCATCACATTAGGACATTGTCAGGCATGGGGTGGTGGGGCATACAAACTACTGAGTACGATTTGGAGTTGCTGCAATGAAATTTCGGCCAAATGGACTCGCCTGCCTGCCACTGCATCATTTTCGGGGTGTCTTTGAATTAAGCCCTCTGTAGGTTCATCACTTTCTTTTCCATCAAACCTTTCATGCCAACCTTTCGTTCCTAACACATCACCATATCAGTCCATATCAGTAGAGAGAGCCAGCAGGATTTTTTTTCCATTGAGATCTGATGTGTTTTCAAAGTGTTTCTTTAATTTTTTTGAGCAGAGTGATTATATATATATTATATATATAATCTGCGGTGGGCTGGCGCCCTGCCTGGGTTTTGGTTTCGTGCCTTGTGCCCTGTGTTGGCTGGGATTGGCTCCAGCAGACCCCCGTGACCCTGTAGTTAGGATATAGCGGGTTGGATAATGGATGGATTAATTCTTTTTTCCTTTTGCATTTATATAGCACTTTTTTCACTACTCAAAGCGCTCAGCAATTGCAGGTTAAGGGCCTTGCTTAAGGGCCCAACAGAGCAGAGTCTCTATTTCTGGCATTTACAGGATTCGAACCGGCAACCTTTCCCGATTTCCAGAGCAGATCCCTAGCCTCAGAGCCACCACTCTGCCTGGATGGATATATATAGCATATAAAATGGTTGTCCGAGGGAATGACAGGCAGGCACAAGAATAAACTTTAGCACGTCAACCTGGCTGTCCCCATTGATTCAAAGAATCAAACAAAAACAAAAAACAAAAAAAAACGCTCAATGGTGTGTAAAAGAAGCACAAATTTCTGCCACCCAAATAACATGGCTATTACAACGGAGACTGATTTGTCTGTCATCAGGTAAGCATGACGCTCTTTTGCTCTTGTCGCTTGGGTAAGAAGTGACGCCCGTCGCTCTTTTATGGCCCAGAGACTGGAGGGGGCAGAGTCACTTGCCCTCATTGAGCAGTTTCTCTGCACTGTGGAGGAAGGAGAAGAAGGAGAACATAGCAGCAGCGCCCTCCCTCGGTCTGGGGTGGTATTACATACCTGGGTGGTTGACCTTCTAATGGAGGTCTATATAAACAGATATATATAAAATATAAAGAAATATATATATATACAGTACTGCGCAAAAGTTTTAGGCAGGTGTGAAAAAATGCTGTAAGCAAAGAATGCTTTCAAAAATGGAAGTGTTAATCATTTATTTTATGCAGTGAATGAACAAAAGAGAAATATAAATCAAATCAATATTTGGTGTGACCACCCAAAACAGCATCAGGTCTTCTAGGTACACTTGCACACAGTTTTTGAAGGAACTCGGCTGGTAGGTTGTTCCAAACATCTTGGAGAACTAACCCCAGATCTTCTGTGGATGTAGGCTTCCTCACATCCTTCTGTCTCTTCATGTAATCCCAGACACACTCAATGATGTTGAGATCAGGGCTCTGTGGGGGTCATACCATCACTTCATACCAGGACTTCTTGTTCTTCTTTACGCTGAAGATAGTTCTTAATGACTTTGGCTGGATGGGGTCATTGTCCTGCTGCAGAATAAATTTGGGGCCAATCATACACCTCCCTGATGGTACTGCATGATGGATAAGTATCTGCCTGTATTTCTCAGCAGTGAGAACACCATTAATCCTGACCAAATCTCCAACTCCATTTGCAGAAATGCAGCCCCAAATGTTCAAGGAACCTCCACCATGCTTCACTGTTGCCTGCAGACACTCATTATTGTACCGCTCTCCAGCCCTTCGACGAACAAACTGCCTTCTGCTACAGACAAATATTTCAAATTTTGACTCATCAGTCCAGAGCACCTGCTGCCATTTTTCTGCACCCCAGTTCCCATGTTTTCGTGCATACTTGAGTCGCTTGGCCTTGTTTCCACGTCAGAGGTATGGCTTTTTGGCTGCAACTCTTCCATGAAGACCACTTCTGGCCAGACTTCTCTGGACAGTAGATGGGTGTACCTGGGTCCCACTGGTTTCTGCCAGTTCTGAGCTGATGGCACTGCTGGACATCTTCCGATTTCGAAGGGTAATAAGCTTGATGTGTCTTTCATCGGCTGCACTAAGTTTCCTTGGCCGACCACTGCGTCTACGATCCTCAGCGTTGCCCGTTCCTTTGTGCTTCTTTAAAAGAGCTTGGACAGCACATCTTGAAACCCCAGTCTGCTTTGAAATCTTTGTCTGGGAGAGACCTTGCTGATGCAGTAGAACTACCTTGTGTCTTGTTGCTGTGCTCAATCTTTCCATGACATGAAACTGTCTTCCACAACCTCACCTTGGTAGCAGAGTTTGGCTGTTCCTCACCCAGTTTTAAGCTGTTTCTGTTTCAGTTAATGACTGTGTTTCAACCTACGTGTGACATTGATGATCATTAGCACCTGTTTGGTAGAATTGGTTGATCAGACACCTGACTAGAATCCGACAAAATCCCTGACTTTGTGCAAGTGGACCTATAAGAACTGATGCTGGTTTGAAGGCGAAAAGGTAGGAACACCAAATATTGATTTGATTTAGATTTGTCTTTTGTTCGCTCACTTTGCATTTTGTAAATTGATAACAATATACAATCATTATTTATATTTCTGAAAGCATTCTTTGTTTACAGCATTTTTTCACACCTGCCTAAAACTTTTGCGCAATACTGTATATATATCCTAAAGTTCTGAGCATGAACCTCAAAGGTGTAATCTATGTGGTGCCATCCACCGCTTACAAATTGTTCTGCACACATGTAATTTCCTTTGTCTTCTCCTTAACTGGCTGGGGTAGAAACCATACGTTTGTGGAAATATATCTTTCATTTTGACAGAGTTAAAACTTATTATATTCATAATCAATGCCTTTTTCCTGCTCCGATTTCAACAGTTTGCAAGAGCAAAAAAAGAAGCAACAGCAAGCAAATTATTAATATGCAAAACATTGCCTTTTTTGAAAAACTAATACCATCATTTTTGTGAAATAACGCATATCTTTGTATTTGTGGAAAGAAGCTTCTAGATTACACATCAATAAATGCTCAAAATAAATTTTGTTTTAAAATGTCACAGTCTGAACTGCAGAAGTCGATTCCTGACTAAGTTTTAGCTTTTAGGTTCCTGTAGACAAGGCTCAGAGAAATAAAGAGCCACTGTACTTATTGTAAGGGCTGCTGCCTTCATTTAACTGCAATTATTAAGTCATATGGTTAATGGTACTTAAGTTATCAAAACGAGTTAGTTTAATTGACATTTGGTAATACAAATTAGTAAGATAAACGTTAAAATGAGGCATAAAAAATGAAAACACATTTCTCTCGCCCGGCAGTGTAATGGCACACTGAGAGCCATTACTGCTTCATTGGGTTTTGACCTCTGCTCAGTTGCCAGTTGTCAGCCTTCTGTGGGACGTTTGTATGTTCTCTCTGTATTTACATAGCCTCCCCCAAACCCACTCACCACATTAACACCCACCAGTCCGGTTGACTGGTCATTCCAAGTTGTCTCGACATTGCATGGGTGTATGCTGATCCACTCTGGGTTAGAGTCCGGCTACAAACCGCTGAACTGGAATACTTGGGTTATTAGAATGGAGAGAAGATTACCAGACAGAGACTCTTAGGGGCAATCACCATTTAAAAGGAGGTACAGCAGCTTTATAGCTCTGGGATGGCAAGGAAACATCATGGCTACAGCTCCAGATTGTGGGAGTCGTTAACAAACCACCGAGATCCTGTATGGAGTTTAAGCAGAAATCTTAGCAACCTTGTAGAAGGATCTGGAGGAGATATTGGAATGGCTTAGCTATCAGCTAAACCAACAAGTGACAACTGATCTGAAGGGTCTCCACTCGTTTGTCAGATTTCTGAAGTTCTTCTGCTGTATCACAGTGCAGAATGACCTCCCTTCATCCATTCAAACTGCAACCCAAATTACTTGTGCTTAGGCGTCTTTTGGAAATGCAACCTTTTGTTAAATATTTTGGATCTACTCAGCTTTTCTCCTAGAGGAGGGCTGCTGTTGTAGTGACCAAGAGTTTGGGAAACTGATGTGTCTTAGTCAAGTTGGGAGTACGATTATGTAGCTGTTCTACTCCCCTGTCCTCGCTTTTTCTGTTTTCTTCTTTGTTACTTAAGTGCTTGCACCTTCACTCTTGAATGTGTTATAACTTGTCTTGTTATAAAAGTTACCTTGGATGAAGATATCCACTAAATAAGGAAACAAACAAACAAACAAACAAATAAATAAATAAACAAATAAATAAATAAATAAATAATAGCAGAAAACCTGGGGTTTGACTCACAGCCCAGTCACTCTGTGTGGAGTCTGCATGTTCTCCACATGTCAATGTAATTTTTTTTTCCAGAGGTTCTGTTTATTTCATCCTCATCTCAAAAGACACTAAGGACAAACTTCATGTGAGTTATGTACTTGGACTTAGGAAGTTTGAAAATAGATAGATAGATAGATAGATAGATAGATAGATAGATAGATAGATAGATAGATAGATAGATAGATAGATAGATAGATAGATAGATAGATAGATAGATAGATAGATAGATAGATAGATAGATAGATAGAGCCCCTCTCAGCCTGCATAATAATTGACTCTCCTTTCAACAGTTAAGATACCTGTGGTCTGTCTTTCATTTCCTAGGAACATCTGAGTACTGCAGTGTTTTCCGAACAAAGATTTTTAGTGGCGCAGTATTTAGTTGTATGAAATTAAATCAAATGTGAAAAACTGGCTGTGCACAAATGTGGGTCCCCTTGTCATTGTGCTGATTTGAATGCCTGTCACTGCTCAATGCTGATTACTTGGTTGATGAGCTCATTAAGCCTTGAACTTCATAGACCGGTGTGTCCCATCATGAGATATAAAGGGATTTAAGGTGGTCAATTACAAGTTGGGCTTCCTCCCCTTTGACTCTCCTCTGAAGAGTGACAGCATGGGATCCTTTAAGCAACTCTCCAAAGATCTGAAAACAAAGATTGTTGAGTCTCCTGGTTTAGAGGAAGGCTACAAAAAGCCATCTCAGAGGTTTAAACTGTCAGTTTCTGTAACTGTAAGGAATGGAATCAGGAAATGGAAGGCCACAGGCACAGTGGCTGTTAAACCAGCAGGTCTGGCAGTCCAAGAATACAGGAGCGACATATGAGCAGGATTGTGAGAATGGTGACAGACAACCCACAGATCACCTCCAAAGACCTGCAAGAACATCTCGCTGCAGATGGTGTATCTGGACATCGTTCTACAATTCAGCACAATTTGCACTAAGAACATCTGTATGGCGGGGTGATGAGAAAGAAGCCCTTTCTGCACTCACGCCACCAACAGAGTCGCTTGTTGTATGCCAATGCTCATTTAGACAAGCCAGATTCATTTTGGAACAAAGTGCTTTGGACTGATGAGACAACAATAGAGTTATTTGGTCAGAACAAAAAGCGCTTTGCATGGCGGAAGAAGAACACCGCATTCCAAGAAAAACACTTGCTACCTACTGTCAAATTTTGTGGAGGTTCCATCATGCTGTGGGCTTTGTGGCTAGTTCAGGGACTGTGGCCCTTGTTCAAGTCGAGGGTTGGATGAATTCAACCCAATAATCAACCAATTCTTCAGGATAATGTCCAAGCATCAGTCACAAAGTTGAAGTTACGCAGGGGTTGGATATTCCAACAAGACAACGACCCAAAACACAGTTCAAAATCTACAAAGACATTCATGCAGAGGGAGAAGTACAATGTTCTGGAATGGCCGTCACAGTCCCCTGACTGGAATATCATCGAAAATCTATGGGATGATTTGAAGCAGGCTGTCCATCAAATTGAACTGAACTGGAGAGATTTTGTATGAAGAATGGTCAACAATACCTCCATCCAGAATCAGACATTCATCAGAGGCTATAGGAGGACAGCGTCTAGAGGCTGTTAGATTAGCAAAAGGAGGCTCAACTAAGTATTGATGTCATATCTCTGTTGGGGGGGCCCACATTTATGCACCTGTCTAATTTTGTTATGATGCATATTGCATATTTTCTGTTAATCCAATAAACTTAATGTCACTGCTGAAATCCTACTGTGTCCATAAGGCATGTCAGATATTAAAAGGAAGTTCAGCCAATGAGAAACAAAAAGCCAAAGAATTAAGAGGGGGTCCCAAACTTTTTCATATGACTGTAAGCAGATGGAAATTTATTTCTCCCCAGGTGGAAACTTGGCTTTTTATAGAAGCTGTATAAATAAATAAATAAATAAATACGTAAATAGGTAGACAGGTAAATAAGTAAATAAATAAATGTACACACACACTATGGTCTTAACACACACCAGATTGATTATAAAGCAAGAAAATTAAAAAGTAAGATACATTTTGCTTTGCAGTACCAGTCCCAGTGAGGCGCTATACAGTCGTGTTTCTTGCCACACTTCCGCTGAATAATTTGTTCTCTGAAGGTCCTCAGTGTTGCTGTGTCCCAGAGAGGATGCGCAGCATTTGTCATTATAGCACTCAGTTTTGCCTTCATTTTGTCCTCCACGTCTACTTCCAGGGAGTTAAGAGTGTGTCCCATAAATGAATCTTACCTTTTAATGAGCTTGTTGATTCAGTGGTCCTATCTTGAAGTGATGTTACCAGCTCATCACACCTCACTGGCCATCGCAGACCGGAAGTGAGGTCACTGGTAGGGAAGGTTCTGGAAGTGGAGGCGGAGTCAGGCAGGCTTCTGTTCAGAGGGTCTGGAGCAGATCAAGAAAAGGTGTTAGTGCACCCCATTAACCTCTTTTCTGGCATATCACGTTCAACCAAGCCAGTTGACTGCCTCCCATGAGCTCGCGTGTGTCACTATCCGCATCAGTGCCAGAGCCAAGAGGTTCCACGTCATTCAATTGATTGGCACTGTCTTGATCACTGCCAAAATCATCAAAATATTCATCTTGCAACAAATCTAGCTGTTTGGAAACATCAGTAGCCCTTCACCCTTTTTTTACAATAACATAACTATTTATAACACTAGTTTCCACAAGCTGTTGCTACCAAAAAAAAAATCCTATGCCTATCCACTAGATGGCAGCACTATAGTAGGTACTTGAGATATGGCAATGAAGCTCACCACAAGCTGGTTGCTTCTAAAGTGACAGTATACTGAGATATGAGTTCTCTCGTATGTCACGTTTTGACAGGCTCAGTGAGATACGACTTAACTCAAACCTCGTGTTCAGAGTGTTAAAAAACAATCTGCTTTTTGACGTCAGTGTGCACTTATGTATCTCCTAGCAATAGCGTGTCCTGTAGTGGGCTGGCACCCTGACCAGCAATGAGTGGTCTCTGCCATGTGCTCAGTGCTGCCATGATTGGCTTTGTCTTAATGTGGCATTGAACTGAAGTAGAAATAAGATCAGAAAGAGCATAGCAGACACCTGAATATTGGCTCTAACTTCTTATATAATATGCTACCGTGGCTGTCCATTTGTCTCTCCAGGATATTAACTCTTTAAGGGCTAACTATTTTTTTTCCTTTTCTCCCAGGGCTGCAAATCTTTCCAAAAAACTCAGTTTTCTAAAAAGCAATGGTTTCACACATAAATCAGCATGAAATACGTATTTATGACAAATGTCACTCTGTTTTTTGTTCCATGAGCCACTACAGTATGTAAATTCACATACTTATTACATGCCTGTTTGTCTCATCACTCATAAGCTATGAAAGGCACTTTCTGGAAATTAAACAACTGCCTGTCTTTCGTTTTCGATTTCCAGATCGCTTGAATTCAAATCAGAGTTTGATAAATCAAAGTCCGATTCAGCAATAACACACAAAAGACAATAAATAAATAAATAAATACATAGAGCGCAAAGAGCATTTTTCCTTTGTGCATTCACTTCGCGGCGGCACGTCTCACAGTTAGGAGACCCTGGTTCGCTTCCTGGGTCCTCCCTGCATGGAGTTTGCATGTTCTCCCCGTGTCTGGGTTAGTTTCCTCCCACAGTCCAAAGACATGCAGGTTTGGTGTATTGGCGATCCTAAATTGTCCCATGTGGTGTGTGTGTGTGTGTGTGTGTGTGTGCCCTGTGGTGGGCTGGCATCCTGTCTGGGGTTTGATTCCTGCCTTGCGCCCATTGTTGGTTGGGATTGGTTCCAGCAGACCCCTGTGACCCTGTAGTTAGGATATAGCGGGTTGGATAATGGATGGATGGATTCACTTCACTCTCTTGCCCGATGTTGATGCCATTCTAAACGTTGGTTACTCTATGCTACTCACGCACACACAAAAATTTGACATCAAGTCAACGAGTCTAACAGTCCTCCTAGTTTTTCTCAAATTAAATAAAGAGAAAACAGAAATTTTAGTGATTGGCAATAATGGATATGATGAGGTTATTAGAAATAAACTTGATGCATTAAGATTAAAAGTCAAGACGGAGGTAAAGAATTTAGGGGTAACTATTGACTCTGACCTGAATTTTAAATCCCATATTAATCAGATTACTAGGACAGCATTTTGTCACTTAAGAAATACAGAAAAAGTTAGACCTCTTATAACACTGCAAGATGCTGAGAAATGAGTTCAGGCTTTTGTTTTCAGTCGGCTAGATTACTGCAACACTCTCCTCTCAGGACCACCCAAAAAAGACATCAATTGGTTACGAGTGCAGAATGCAGCTGCTAGAATCTTAACTAGGAAAAGAAAATCTGAGCTCATCACCCCATTCTGAGCGTCACTACACTGGTTACCTGTGCCATTTAGAATTGACTTTGAAATCCTGCTTATGGTTTACAAAGCCTTAAATAATCTGCTCCATCTTATATTTCAGAATGTCTTACACCTTACACTCCAAGTCGTAACCTTAGATCTTCAAATGAGTGTCTGCTTAGAATTCCAAGAGCTAAACTTAAAATAAGTGGTGAGGCGGGCGGCCTTCTGCTGTTATGGACCTAAAATCTGACATAGCTGACTGATAGAAATTCAACAGGCTAATACAGTGGAGCACTTTAAAACACTGTTGAAAACACATTACTTTCTCACATGATGCTCTGTATATTCAATATCATTACTATTCATGGTGGCTCTAAAATCCGTACTAACCCCTACTTTCTCTTCTGTTCTTTTTCCGGTTTTGTGTCTTGGCGATCTGCACCACCAGCTCCTAATCAAAGCACCGTGATGTCCCTCCACTGATGGATTAAAGACCAGAAGTCCACATGACCGTCCACATGACCGTCATCATGAACCCTGAATACCATGAGAACTGATTGAGATCATTAATGTTTGGGGGGCTTGGTGGTCTCATGGCCTCGGTCCCCCTGCAGATTTTATTTTTTTCTCCAGCCGTCTGGAGTTTTTCTGTCCTCCCTGGCCATTGGATCTTACTTTTATTCTATGTTAATTAATTTTCCCTAATTTTAATTCTTATTTATCCATCCATCCATTAATCAACCCGCTATATCCTAACTACAGGGTCATGGGGGTCTGTTAGAGCCAATCCCAGGGTGCAAGGCAGGAAACAAACCCCGGGCAGGGCGCCAGCCCACCGCAGAATTCTTATTTATTTTGTCTTTTTTCTCTTTCTTTATCATGTAAAGCACTTTGAGTTACATTGTTTGTATGAAAATGTGCAATACAAATAAATGTTGTTGTTATTGTAGCAAAGAGGGTCTGCCTATAATGTAACAATGAGTTTTGTCGACGTTTCCAGCTGATTGTCGCCCACTACCCCTCTGCCCTCAACCCCTGCTGTCGACAAAAGTCGACACCCGCCCTAAAGAGTTAAATCACCTGTATCTCGCAAACCATTTGACCTATTGACCTTAAAAATTTGGTACACATATACTACGTGACCTCTACTGTGCACTTTTGGGGTGATGATTTTTACTCCTCCTTTTATTTTATTTTATTGTAGAATCAACTCTCAGCAGTGCATAGCACCTTCGCCGTCACTTCGCCTACCTCTTCATATCTTAAATCATTCTTGAGGCAGATTGAAGACTTAAGTGCCAGCTTAAGTACAAAATTAAGAAAAATGTACTAAGTAATTGCAAAACAGACACGGACTTAATCAGATTTAACGTGAAAAGATGCCGACGGAAGACGAGAAGAAGCGGTCCACTAGGGTGGAGAAAAGAAGAGCTGCTTGGAAAAACAGCAAGCGCATCAACCTCTGAGCAAACGAACAGAGAAAGAGAAAGAAAACTAGAAGTCAAGTGTATTTACTGAAAGTTATCGTGCCGTCCACCGTTACTGGTACATTATAATATCGTACATGGCATTTAGACAGGCAACATAACTCATACCTTGCATTCAGAGTGTTAAATGAGAAGATACTTCATAACAAAGTCCATGAAGTATCGGTTAAAAACAAAGTTCAGTAATCAGCAGGCACAGACAACCCCTTATCCTGGCCTGTTTCCCCTGCCGTCATTCCCCTGAAGTTCCATGGGGTGCATCCGACTCCCACTGCCATCCCCGGCCTTGTGGGGGATCCCTCCTGGAGTCTATCTGGTTTGCTGCCAATCCCGTGATGGTCCACCAGGCACCTCCGACCCCAACTCTGTCCGACTCCCACTGCTGGAGAGTCCTCCTGGAGTATTTTTGGTTGTTCCTGCTCTCTGACTGCTCAGCAGCAGCAACCCTTCTTGACAGCATTAAGCAGTGCACTGGAGCTCCTGCCTACACAATCACTCAGCAAATCACAACATACGATAGATTAGAATGGAGCCCCAATGCTCGTGGGGCTCCCGGGAAACTGCCCATTGTACCCATGCGTTAAGACGGCCCTGACCTTCTTGAATGCTCCATATCCAGGGCTCACATTGCCTGCTTCCTCCCAGTCTCACCAGCTCTCTCTCTCTCTCTCGTTCCTGCCCTTCTCTTTTACCTCCATCAGTGTTTCTCATTCTTTCCTGAGTGTGTCTCTCTTCTATCCTTTCTGTTCCGTCTCTGTGACGTGCCGCTCCCTCCGGGGTAAGACTCAGGCACCTGACTGACCCTCGCATTCTCTTGTTTGTGTGCGATCAGCCTGGCACCCCAACCATTCCCGGAGCGGTGCGTGCTCACATACGCCCGCGCCCGATTGGAGCCTGCATTTCCGGGAATCCATCCATCCATCCATCCATCCTCTTCCGCTTATCCGAGGTCGGGTCGCGGGGGCAGCAGCTTGAGTAGAGATGCCCAGACTTCCCTCTCCCCGGCCACTTCTTCTAGCTCTTCCGGGAGAATCCCAAGGTGTTCCCAGGCCAGCTGGGAGACACAGTCCCTCCAGTGTGTCCTGGGTCTTCCCCGGGGCCTCCTCCCTGTTGGACGTGCCCGGAACACCTCACCAGGGAGGCGTCCAGGAGGCATCCTGATCAGATGCCCGAGCCACCTCATCTGACTCCTCTCGATGCGAAGGAGCAGTGGCTCTACTCTGAGCCCCTCCCGGATGACTGAGCTTCTCACCCTATCTTTAAGGGAGAGCCCAGACACCCTGCGGAGGAAACTCATTTCAGCCGCTTGTATTCGCGATCTCGTTCTTTTGGTCACTACCCATAACTCATGACCATAGGTGAGGGTAGGAACATAGATCAACTGGTAAATTGAGAGCTTTGCCTTACGGCTCAGCTCCTTTTTCACCACGACAGACCGATGTAGAGCCCACATCACTGCAGACGCCGCACCGATCTGCCTGGTGGCCATGCTTGCACCCATGGGGCTCGGTTGGGCACAGCCCGAAGAGGCAACATGGGTCCCCCTTCCCATGGGCTCATCACCTATGGGAGGGGCCAAGGAGGTCGGGTCACATGTGATGAAGACCATGGAGAGGCTGCTGCTTCACCACCTGAGGCCACAGGTTCAACACGCCCTCGACCCTCTGCAGTTTGCATATCAGGAGAAGGTGGGAGCAGAGGATGCCATCATCTATATGCTACATCGATCCCTCTCTCACTTGGACAGAGGCAGTGGTGCAGTAAGAATTATGTTTCTAGACTTCTCTAGCACCTTCAACACAATACAACCTCTGCTCCTTAGGGACAAGCTGACAGAGATGGGATTAGATTCATACCTAGTGGCATGGATCGTGGACTATCTTAAAGACAGACCTCAGTATGTGCGTCTTGGGAACTGCAAGTCTGACATTGTGGTCAGCAACACAGGAGCGCCGCAGTGGACTGTACTTTCTCTGGTCCTGTTCAGCCTATATACATCAGACTTCCAATACAACTCGGAGTCCTGCCATGTGCAAAAGTTCGCTGATGACACTGCTATCGTGGGCTGCATCAGGAGTGGGCTGGAGGAGGAGTATAGGGACCTCATCAATGACTTTGTTAAATAGTGCGACTCAAACCACCTACACCTGAACACCAGCAAAACCAAGGAGCTGGTGGTGGATTTTAGGAGACCCAGACCCCTCATAGACCCCGTGATCATCAAAGGTGACTGTGTGCAGAGGGTGCAGACCTATAAATACCTGGGAGTGCAGCTGGATGATAAACTGGACTGGACTGCCAATACTGATGCTCTGTGCAAGAGAGGACAGAGCTGGTTATACTTCCTTAGAAGGCTGGCGTCCTTCAACATCTGCAATAAGATGCTGCAGATGTTCTATCAGACAGTTGTGGCGTGCGCCCTCTTCTACGCGGTGGTGTGCTGGGGAGGCAGCATTAAGAGGAAAGACACCTCACGCCTGGACAAACTGGTGAGGAAGGCAGGCTCTATTATTGGCACAGAGCTGGACAGTTTGACATCTGTGGCAGAGCGATGGGCACTGAGCAGACTCCTGTCAATCATGGAGAATCCACTGCATCCACTGAACAGGATCATCTCCAGACAGAAGAGCAGCTTCAGCCACAGACTGCTGTCACCGTCCTGCTCCACTGACAGATTGAGGAGATCGTTCCTCCCCCAAATTATGCGACTCTTCAATTCCACCCAGGGGGGTAAACGTTAACATTTAACATTATACATAGTTATTGTCTGTTTTTCACCTGCATTATTATCATTCTTTAATTTAATATTATTTATTGTATCAGTATGCTGCTGCTCGAGAATGTGAATTTCCCCTTGGGATTAATAAAGTATCTATCTATCTATCTATCTATCTATCTATCTATCTATCTATCTATCTATCTATCTATCTATCTATCTATCTATCTATCTATCTATCTATCTATCAGTGTAAGTTGGGTGGTGGCCGAAGGTGGGGACCTTGGCGGTCCGATCCTCGGTTACAGAAGCTGGCATTTCCGGGGATCTTGATTATTAATTTCAAATCATGGACCACAGATCACAAGTACTGACGTGGAGGAATCAGGTTTAACAAATCTGCAAGATTTAATTAAGAAGCACACATACACACACACACACACACATACACACAAGCATGCCCAGTAAAATTAATCTTAAATGATGCACGATTATTAAATATAATTAGATACACGCATTTTTTTTTTTTTTTACAAGTTGGCCGGAAGCCAAATTGTTTTTTAAATCTGATATGAAAATAAAATACGGATTTTCATTTTAGACTTCATTGATCATAATAACATTCTCCCTCAAGGGAGAAATTCTCCATTTACAATAATCCTAACTCTTTTAAATGCCTGCCACTTAGCCATTGTTTATCTGTTCCACTTGTCACATCTGCACGCCAAAGCGAATACAAGCTCTTCGTTTGCTCAGGAAAGCGACAATTTTCAAAGATCTTTGAATCTTTAGAAACTCATTTCACTTGCAATAACTTTAAAGAATTACGCAAGGGCTGTTTTTTTTATTGACTATTTCTGTTTCTTGAATTTATATCAAAACATCTAATTAAAGCTAAGTGCCATCGCCAAAGAGAAAGATCCTGTCATATCAGGCACACAGATATTAAGATAGCTTTAGAGATTTGAATTTAGTTAAATAAATAACTAGACATCATTGAATATGAGGAAGTCAAAATTATTATCATTTTTATTATCCGTTTGTCAACCCACTTAATCCAATTCAGGGATACGGCGATAACATCCTGATAAATATTAATAATCATTTTGTTTTTTATGGCAGGGTGCCAAGCTGGCGAGACAGCTAGGAAGTTGGCAAGGTGTGGATGACTTGACTTGGCAGGAATCAGATAAGTGACGTCCAGCTCCAGGATATTTGGTCAGAAGAACCCTCAACTTTGAATGGGCACTGAGATGGTCCAGGTTAGCGCCATGCTCCCTGGTCGCTTCTGGGAACCTCTTGAACCCGGATAGTTGTAAAGCTAAGATGAGCCTTGGCAAATGAGGACACACACAGTCAGCAAGGGGTTGGTGCAAAGTGACTCGAGTGCCGTCATTAACCTCCTTAGCGTTGCCTTTTTTTTCCCTCAAGAAAACATTGTTTTTGGCTCAAAACAATGACATTCATATTTTTTACTGTAAAACGTACAAAACACTAAAAGTGCACAGTTAGAAGTGTAAAAAGTATAATACCGAGCGAGCGTCACTTTCACATTTATTAGAATTACTTTCGGTTTCACCGTTCGTTTCAACTTTTGCCTGAAAATAGACTGACTTCGTCATCACTGCTGATGAGAAGATCCTCATCACCACTCCTCATATCACTGTCAAGAATGGGCAACACTTGGGCTGCTGAAAAAGTGTTTTCTACAAGACGCCAGTATTACTAGGCACGCCTACAGGTCAGAGGAGAAGACACGCTTACACAGCTGCCCGGGTGATGCTCCTGACTATCATTTTGCAGGACGTGTCTATACCATTGCTGAAGTGAAACTCGAGACTACCACTTATGCAAGATGTGTCTATACCATTGCTGAAGTGACACCATAGGACTGCTGCTTACATGTGGCACGTCTATATAATTGCCCAAGTAACACTTGGGACTACCACTTATACAAGACACGTCTACACCAGTGCCAAAGTGAAACTTGAGACTAACAGTTACGTGAAACGCATCTATAGAATTGCCGAAGTGACACTCGGGACTACTGTTTACGCGAGACACGTCAATACCATTGCTCGAGTAACACTTGGGACTACCGCTTATGCAAAGCGTGCCTATACCGTTGCTGAAGTGAAACTCGGGACTAACAGTTATGTGAAATGCATCTATAGAATTGCCAAAGTGACACTCGGGACTACTGCTTATGAGAGACACATCTATACCATTGCTCGAGTAACACCTGGGACTACCGCTTAGGCAAGACACCTCTATACCATTGCCAAAGTGAAACTTGGGACTACTGCCACTTACATGAGACATGTCTATACCATTGCCGAAGTGAAACTCGGGAGTAACGCTTACGTGAGTGGCATCTACACAATTGCAGAAGTGACACTCGGGACTAACGCTTATGTGAAACACATCTATACCATTGCTCGAGTAACACTTGGGACTACCGCTTATGCAAGATGCGTCTATACCATTGCAGAAGTGACACTCGGGACTGATGCTCTGAGCACTGTTTTCACAGCACAAGTAATGCTTAGGTCTAATGGTAGGGAGTTTAAAAACCAAATAGTGTTCCAAGAAGTGCAGTGCAAAAGATTTTTAAAAAAATAATCCATAAAATCAAAATGAAAGCCCGTGAGTTTAACACCAAATAAATAATCCTTGGATAAAACCAAAGTGAAAGTCCACGAGTTAAAAATTCAATATTTGAAACCTAAAACTAGGATTTAACAACACAGTTATCAGCGTGCTTGATCTTTCTCTCTTCAACTAAGCCCAGCGCAACTTCCTCTCTTCTGTCTCCCCAGCTCATACCATGGCTTGCTGTGCCAGCGGAGACACCAGCAGCTGTGGTCCACCTTTCCGGCCCCCGTCTTGGGTGCCTACTGTCGACGTCTGCCAGATCACTCAGGGTTGGCTGTTCTCCCGTCTTATTTCTCGCACTCCTGGCGTCCCTCAGATCTTTAAGGAAGACCATCATACCCACTTCTCTGTTAAATCGTTGGGTAACGATCTAATCCTAGAGCGATGAATGTTCACTCTTCCGTGAAGCTATTGATCGTTCTGTCTCCTCTCTCTGTCTAGGTGGCTGGCTGAGACACCCGATACTGCTCTCACTCAAGGTCATCTTGTTGTTCTTTGCATTCTTCTTTTGGATCGGATCTCCCTTTCTTCCTTTTATACCTCCTGATTGGGTGCAGGTGATATGCTCCACCTACTCTGAAGTGTGATTGATTCACCTGACTGACCTGCTTACATTTGTATGTGAATGTTCAATCAGCCAAGCACCCCAATCAACCGCAGAGTGGAACATGCACTCACACATATGCACCTGCACCCATTTAGAGCCGGGGACTTCTGATAATTTATTTAAAAAATCATACTTCACCACGGACCTCTTATCACACAACTATCATCTATTATAGAACTATGTGGCCTGAAAATGTACTGTTATAGGGTGCCCCGGACAAAATTACTCTGTTCCAGAGCGGTTATAAGGAAGGACAGGAAGCCAAAAGTATCAGCTGACAGCACAGGTTTAGAAGAACAAGAGAGTTCAGTGATTCGTCATTGAAGGGTCCTAAGGTGACCCTACTTTATCCTTTTTTACTATTTATTATATAGACTGTAACAAAATGTATCAAAATCCCATACCCATAACACACTGTCAGGGTTGACTGCTAGTGTCGTTTAATATGTCCCCCTTTCTCTTACATCTCTAACCCCATGACATTAGACAGAGTATGAGAATGGGCAGGAGAAAGAGATATCATTTTATATTCATAATAGATAATAATACAGTATATCCAAAATAGTGGAGTACAATAATGGAGAGCCAGTAAATTAAAATATCCTGATAATAGGCTACCAAGTGGCTATCTGTCTTACTATGTTTATTGGTCTTAACTCCAACTTGGTCTTTGCTTCTGTATGGCCTTTGACTGAGGTGGGCTGTCTGAATATGGAAATCAAGAGAGATGGTCTTTGCAGGATTTGCATGCTGTCTCTTTGCTGTTAGTTATTAGTACTAAAATATCAAAGTAATATGATATTTATAAACTATTACTAACTCTCCTTTATTCTGTTTCTCTTCTCGGTATCCTTATGTGGCACTTGGTGCCACTGCTCTGTTGCCACATTTTTTGCCTGCCTATGTAAAAGTCCATCCATCTGCAGGGTGCACACACACTTGGGACAATTTAGGATCGCCACTGCACCTATCCTGCATGTCTTTGGACTGTGGGAGGAAACCCACGCAGACACAGGGAGAACATACAAACTCCACGCAGGGAGGACCCGGGAAGTGAACCTGGGTCTCCTAACTACGAGGCAGCAGCGCTACCACTGCGCCACCATGCCGCCCCCCCTATGGAAAAGTCACCTCAGATAAAGGAGCACTGGAATCAGAAAGGTCCTTTCATCTGATTGGCTGGCCCATGACTGACTCAGCTGTAGAATGGCCAATGGAGGTGGGAGGGGGGTCTTTTTCGCCGAGATCTCCAGGGCTCTGATTGAGTCTGACTGGTCTGACACGCTTTCTACAATCTGTCCGTGGTTCTACAGGGTGAGCCAAAATGAAGTACCACATTTCTTAAGGTCATTGCGTGAGGTGGAGGCAACTGAGTGGGTTGGGGTAGGGTGAGGGTCCTTTTGATAGGTGATCTCTTGTAGTTTTCAGTTCCAGTGCGTACCATGGTTTCGCTGTTGAAGCGTTCTTTAAAAACAACAAATCCATCATCACTACGCAACACGCTTTCTGAACGCACTTCAGCATTCCTCCTAACGGTGATGTCCCAAATCGGAAAACAATTCTTCAGTAGGTGGCTAAATTTAGACAAACGGGTACAACATTGAACAGAAAATCTTGAACGCCTGAAAACATCCAAGCTGTAAGGGTATCTGTAAATGTAAATGCCTTAGGCTTTTCCAACACGTCTTTGAGGAGGATTTCACATAAGGACCTTAATTTCCATCTATTAAAATGATGGCAGAGCAGGAGCTCACCAAGAGAGGCTGGGGAAACTGCAGAGAGTTGTGCGGCAACATTCTGCCAACCGTTTATCGAGATGCCATCATCATGTGTAGCGACGAGGCACATTTTTATCTGAATGGTTGTGTAAATAATAAACTTTGGCTATTGGGCAAAAACCAACCCTCGTGAACTTTATCAGAGACCCCTGCAGAGTCAGTGTGGTACAGTTTAATGCGCGGTTGCAGAATTTAGCATTGTAGGCCCTTACTTTTTTGAGGATGGGGGAGCAACGGTCACCATCACTTCAAAACATTACATTGAAATGCTAGAGAACTGGAAGAAATGGATGTGGTGGATGCTTGGTTTCAACAGGATGGAGCAACAGCTCATACGGCGTGGAGATCCATGCAAGTTTTGTGGGAGATGTTTCCGGGGAAGCTTATCTCCCTGCGCGGCGATGTCGGGTGGCCTTCACGTTCGCCTGAACTTGCTCTGTGTGATTTCTTCTCAAGTTGAAGGTATACACACACCAACCCCAAAACCTTGAAACTCTCAAGTGCGCTAATTGCTACAAAATCACCGCTATTCCCCTTGAAATGGCCGAACAAGTCATGCGAGCGTTCAGAAATCATATCATAGAGCATATCTCTAATGATGGCCAGCACCTTGAAGACATCATTTTTAAAACACAGTGAAAACTAAAATCTACTTTGTATACCCTATCTTGTGTCGTAATGAAATTTATTTTACTTTGTTGCATTTTTGTAGGATAAATGTTTGAAATTTGGTTCTTCCTTTTAGCTCACCCTGTACAATAAGCTGATAGATAGATAGATAGATAGATAGATAGATAGATAGATAGATAGATAGATAGATAGATAGATAGATAGATAGATAGATAGATAGATAGATAGATAGATAGATAGATAGATAGATAGATAGATAGATAGATAGATAATGCAGGTATAACAGACAATAACTTTGAATAATGTTAACGTTTACCCCCGCGGTGGAATTGAAGAGTCACATAGTGTGTTGGAGGAACGAACTCCTCAGTCTGTCAGTGGAGCAGGACGGTGACAGCAGTCTGTCGCTGAAGCTGCTCCTCTGTCTGGAGATGATACTTTTCAGTAGATGCAGTGGATTCTCCATGATTGACAGGAGTCTGCTCAGCACCCGTCGCTCTGCCACAGATGTCCAACTGTCCAGCTCCGTGCCTACAATAGAGCCTGCTTTCCTCACCAGTTTGTCCAGGCGTGAGGCATTCCTCTTCTTAATGCTGCCTCCCCAGCACACCACCGCGTAGAAGAGGGTGTTCGCCACAACCGTCTGATAGAACATCTGCAGCATCTTATTGCAGATGTTGAAGGACACCAGCCTTCTAATGAAGTATAGTCGACTCTGTCCTCTCTTTCACAGAGCATCAGTATTGGTAGTCCAGTCCAGTTTATCATCCAGCTGCACTCCCAGGTATTTATACGTCTGCACCCTCTGCACACAGTCACCTCTGATGATCACAGGGTCCATGAGGGGTCTGGGTCTCCTAAAATCCACCACCAGCTCCTTGATTTTGCTGGTGTTCAGGTGTAGGTGGTTTGAGTCGTACCATTTAACAAAGTCCTTGATTAGGTTCCTACACTCCTCCTCCTGCCCACTCCTGATGCAGCCCATGATAGCAGTGTCGTCAGTGAACATTTGCACGTGGCAGTAACCCTCAACACCCGGTTTGTGGCACCTCCGATAATGCCCCTCTCCCAGAGCTTTTGAGCACCACCAGCTCTTTGGTTTTGCTGGTGTTCAGTTGTAGGTGGTTTGAGTCGCACCATTTAACAAAGTCCTTGATTACATTGATGGACATATACCGTATTGCTGTTTTTCATTTATGTGAATGAGTTTCTACTTTGTTTTTGATGTATTTGAACAAATCAGTATTTTCATATGTGATAGTTCTGTATTTAGTGATTCGTATTATCTTATCTTTCATTTGGCCTTAAGAGTTCCCATGTGCCGCTGTACTTGGTGAGGAGTGCTGTGCAAGAACAAAGTTGTTTGTACTGTTGGGTTGTACTCCCAGTGTTGTGCATGAACGAGGTCACAAGAGCACCTTCATTGATCAATCTCATTTTTCTAAGAATGGTGAACTTAATGTAGCATATTTGCAAGGGAAGAACTTGAATGTGAGCTCGTTCAGTTTTATGTGACATTCTGGATCTGGTTTAGGTCCTGATTAAATGTTTTGCCTTACCCTGTAATGATGGTAGGGGTAGAGCCGAATCTGAATCCGGTCTTCAGATAAGCACAAATACTGGATTTTTATGAATATTTATTTCGTAAAAATTTTTTGCCATTTATTTGTATTCGGAAAAAATAACGCCAAGTCAAATCGGCACTGTCTGTGTCTGCCTGCTTGTGCTTAAGCTGCACCCCCATTGACACGAGCACGTGGTAATGTTCCGTTTTCGCTTTTAGGATAATGTTGTACTTTGCGAGGCCACTTTATATTTTTCCCTGTTGGACATGTAATATGTGACGTGAATTTTGACCGGCAACGTAATTTGACCGGCAGCATAATAGGTTAGTCCACCTACACACTGGTTCCACAGTCACCATTTGTGTCACACAGTTGGAAATAGAGTGATAATTTATATGGAAACTTCATTTTAGTTTCTTTTTTGACCGGGAGGATATCAGCGTATATGGTTATACGTGTTTGTTGCGGAGTATAACTCAATAAAGTGTATTTAAATGAAAAAGTCTTCATAATTATTATATTTTATTCAAGAACAGTGTAATAGCCTAATATAAGGCATGCAAAATTGAAAAATACGTAAACTCATGGGTCATTTGTTCTCACTCCTTAAAAATTACAAAATGAACTGAACATGAACTAGTTCAAAGTTGAAATGGTGAACTACGAACGTGAATTTATCCATTTTAATCTGTGTGAACTGAACTTTGAGCGAGTTCTTGTGAGGTGTGGACTGGTACAACACTGGGTACTCCTGAGGTGGCCATGATAGACTGACCATCTATCTCCTTGAAAAGGAATATTTATGTTTTGTGTGTTGTATTTTACCCCATTTTTTTGACACCCATTGTACACTCAAGTGGGTCTATCTCTGAATTACCCTTCCCGAGATTTTTTCCTACAAGATTTTTTGGGAGTGTTTTCTTGTTTTCTTAGGCTGGATTGGATTTGTGTGTGTGTGTGTGTGCGTGTGCGTGTGTGTGTGTGTGTGTGTGTGTGTGTGTGTGTGGCGGGGGGGTTCAGGTGGTTTTGTCAAAAAACAGGGCCTGTTAAAAGCCCATTGATGTAGTCCTTGTGTGGTTTTGGGCTATATATTGTTATTGCTGTTAATAGAAAATGGTGGGGAGAGAATGAGTTTCTTTGTTACTCCTGTCTTTATGTTAGTCCGGCTTCCTTGATGTACCTCCAGGACCAATGGGATACAGTAGTGCAGGCTGACTCCCCAGCTTTTCTCTGGTCCTATTTAGGCAGATTCAGCCCCCATTCCAGCCCATGCTTTTCATTTCAGGCTATGCCGGTCTGTTAATGGAGTTTCATCTCTGCTACCTGTATTTCCCCAGGCTAGCTGGACAGTCAGTCCCTGAGATTGGTATCTATATACTAGATCCAACCTGTAGTAGTAAATACATCAATTAGTCTTGAAATTTTTTTTTCCTAAGTACACATTTTTATTACAATACTAGCAGATTACCCAGTGGCTTCACTCACTGATTGCAAGGGAAAAAAATAAAATATAATCTATAAGTTATTAAACAGTAAAACATTAACATTTAAGAAGTAAAGATACATTGAGCACTACTGGAGTGGTTTCGGATAAACTACATTTTAAAGGCGCTATAACACAACAGGTAAGTAGTAGATCCCTTGTGAAAGGCGCTACATGACCGCTGTGGTATAGAAATTACATTTTCTATGTGATCGTCCAAATTTCTGCCTGACAACCTTGCACTACATGCCTGTGATTTACTTCTTAAAATAATTACAGTGGAACCTCGATTATCCGGTCTTCAATTAACCGTGCATTTGGTTCGCCTAGAAAAAAAGTGTGAGACATCACAAGACCGCCAAGATTTCGCCGCCAAGAATTCCGACTACAGGAATGTACACTACGTGTGTCACAGCTTAAGTTCTCTTTGTCGATGGGCTTCTGAGAATTATTGTAAAAGGATGGAAAGTACAGTATAGCACCAGCCAGGTGATCCCCTGCTATGAAAAACCTGTAGACTTAATCCGATGCAGAGGACTCGTTCCGAACACTCTCCCTCCCCTTTTTCCAAATTCAGACGACTGCCAAATGTCAATGACAGTGAAAGCCAAGAAATAACAGCGGCATCGCTTTTGGAGGAAATTCAAAATGTAAATGGATTTGAAGACGTCGACAGAGAAAACATCGAAGAATGGCTACTCTCTGATAATGATCAGCCTGGATATCAAGTGAAAGACGACGCCGCCCTTGCTGCAGAAGCGAAGTCAAGTGCGGAATTGCCAGAAGAAAGCGACGATGACGCAGTTGAAGACAAACCATCAGAAAAGAAAGTTTCGATTGCAGAAGCGCTAAATTGTGCCGAAACATTGCTAGACTTTCTTGAGCAGGAAGCGGATTCAAATTTTAGTGACATCCTAACACTTCGCAAGCTCCGCACGTCAATAAAACTGAAGCGCTGCAAGAACACAAAGCAGCGTCTCCTGTCTGATTTTGTCAAGAAAACTTCATAAACAACACAAGAAAGGTAAGAATTTCACTGTACTATTCTAGCATTTGTGAATTTTTATAATTATTTTCCATGATTTTTGATTATCCAGATAACGGGCGCCGGTCATTAAACCGGATAATTGAGCTTGTACTGTAATCACAAAAGCAACCTTGAATATTGCGGGGTTTTAGTGACCCGAACTCACCTTAAGGGACAGTAAGTAGTCGTGCAGGGCAATTTACAAACAGAGTCCTGCTTCGATGGCGCCGATTACACTCATTCGCAAAGATTTCCACTCTCCCAGGAGCCTACGGGGCACTTGAAGTGTCACAAACAGTGCGAGAAGAGAGGACGCTGCCCAAAACTGCTAAGCTCTCGACCCGGCGGAGCAGCCAGACATTGCGCACCTCCCAGCGTCCACTTTGTTCTCACGGCCCCTCGCAGCTGAAGGCGGTCTCGCCTTCACATTGTTTACAGCTCGGCGCAGTTAAAAAGGACAAAGACCCAAAGCTGTTTTCCTCATCTCTTCTACTATCAAGTACTGCCAACTAAAAAAAAGTTACAATGTGGCAGTTTCTGCGACAGTCACGTGGACGAATAAATAAAACTTCTCTGTCAGAACGTGCCTGGCGGTGGACTTCTCAGCACTGTAGTCCAGACAGGAGAGCTGGGAGAGGGCGACGCGGGGCGCACTTCTACGGGATTTCCGTTTCATACATAATTTCCATATCACATGGTCATACGTAATTTCCATTTCAAATGCGAAAAGAATTTTATATATATATAGATTATTACACGAGATGATGCAATAGTAGCATTCCTGCCTTGTAGTAAGGAGACCAAGGGTTCATGTCCTGGGTCCTCCCTGCATGGAGTTTGTATGTTCTCCCCATGACAGTGTGGGGTTTTCTTTGCTGTGATTTCCTCAATAGGTGGATTGGTGATGGACTGGTGTCCTGTCCTGGGGATTGTTCCTGCCTTGCACCCAATGCTTGCTGGGAATGGCTCCAGCCCCCAGTGATCCTGCAAAGGATTAAGCAGGCTTAGAAAATGACTTGACATGGTAGTCTTGTATTTTTATGTACTTCTACCTCTGGAGGTAAGTCATCTCATTTTCTGCAAAAACTTCCTATTGCAATTCAGACTTTTTGTATTCGTAATTAACTAGCTGTCCCCCGCGGCTTTGCCCATGTAGAAGTGAAACAGGATAAACTTTAAAAATCAATAAAAAAATTTAAAGAACTATAATAATCTGTGTCCTGCGGTGGGTTGGCACCCTGCCCAGGATTGGTTCCTGCCTTGTGCCCTGTGTTGGCTGGGATTGGCTCCAGCAGACCCCCGTGACCCTGTGTTCGGATTCAGTGGGTTGGAAAATGGATGGATGGATAATAATTTGTATTGAGAAGAATTTATTTTCCTAGCTTTTGTATCTGAGGGCATCATGATATACAGTTCTAAGAGCCATTTCCTAGTTACATAAATATTTTCCTGTATGACAATGCATAATCTATGGGAGGTTCCTATAATCCCCATAAGTAGAATTGCATTGGTATATTCTTGCCATTTCTAACAGCTTTGACTAAACATTATTCTTCAGTTAGTGACCAGCCTTGCCATGTGTAAGGCGTAGAGGGCAGAAGATTTTAAACCGTGCCCGTGCCTATGTGTCTATGGGCCTATGGACCTTTTACAGTGGTGTGAAAAACTATTTGCCCCCTTCCTGATTTCTTATTCTTTTGCATGTTTGTCACACAAAATGTTTCTGATCATCAAACACATTTAACCATTAGTCAAATATAACACAAGTAAACACAAAATGCAGTTTGTAAATGGTGGTTTTTATTATTTAGGGAGAAAAAAAAATCCAAACCTACATGGCCCTGTGTGAAAAAGTAATTGCCCCCTGAACCTAATAACTGGTTGGGCCACCCTTAGCAGCAATAACTGCAATCAAGCGTTTGCGATAACTTGCAATGAGTCTTTTACAGCGCTCTGGAGGAATTTTGGCCCACTCATCTTTGCAAAATTGTTGTAATTCAGCTTTATTTGAGGGTTTTCTAGCATGAACCGCCTTTTTAAGGTCATGCCATAGCATCTCAATTGGATTCAGGTCAGGACTTTGACTAGGCCACTCCAAAGTCTTCATTTTGTTTTTCTTCAGCCATTCAGAGGTGGATTTGCTGGTGTGTTTTGGGTCATTGTCCTGTTGCAGCACCCAAGATCGCTTCAGCTTGAGTTGACGAACAGATGGCCGGACATTCTCCTTCAGGATTTTTTGGTAGACAGTAGAATTCATGGTTCCATCTATCACAGCAAGCCTTCCAGGTCCTGAAGCAGCAAAACAACCCTAGACCATCACACTACCACCACCATATTTTACTGTTGGTATGATGTTCTTTTTCTGAAATGCTGTGTTCCTTTTACGCCAGATGTAACGGGACATTTGCCTTCCAAAAAGTTCAACTTTTGACTCATCAGTCCACAAGGTATTTTCCCAAAAGTCTTGGCAATCATTGAGATGTTTCTTAGCAAAATTGAGACGAGCCCTAATGTTCTTTTTGCTTAACAGTGGTTTGCGTCTTGGAAATCTGCCATGCAGGCCGTTTTTGCCCAGTCTCTTTCTTATGGTGGAGTCGTGAACACTGACCTTAATTGAGGCAAGTGAGGCCTGCAGTTCTTTAGACGTTGTCCTGGGGTCTTTTGTGACCTCTCGGATGAGTCGTCTCTGCGCTCTTGGGGTAATTTTGGTCGGCCGGCCACTCCTGGGAAGGTTCACCACGGTTCCATGTTTTTGCCATTTGTGGATAATGGCTCTCACTGTGGTTTGCTGGAGTCCCAAAGCTTTAGAAATGGCTTTATAACCTTTACCAGACTGATAGATCTCAATTACTTCTGTTCTCATTTGTTCCTGAATTTCTTTGGATCTTGGCATGATGTCTAGCTTTTGAGGTGCTTTTGGTCTACTTCTCTGTGTCAGGCAGCTCCTATTTAAGTGATTTCTTGATTGAAACAGGTGTGGCAGTAATCAGGCCTGGGGGTGGCTACGGAAATTGAACTCAGGTGTGATACACCACAGTTAGGTTATTTTTTAACAAGGGGGCAATTACTTTTTCACACAGTAATTGGACACACAGGTTTGGATTTTTTTTCTCCCTAAATAATAAACACCATCATTTAAAAACTGCATTTTGTGTTTACTTGTGTTATATTTGACTAATGGTTAAATGTGTTTGATGATCAGAAACATTTTGTGTGACAAACATGCAAAAGAATAAGAAATCAGGAAGGGGGCAAATAGTTTTTCACACCACTGTAAGTGTGTGAAGTAACTCGTGCTTATTTAAGTGCAAATCCGTATGTTTAAAGTGTACAGAAGAAGAAGCTAATAATCTTTAAGTATATAAGAAGTTAAGAATCTTTAAGTATAGAAGAAGTAAAGAACCTTTAAGTACAGAAAAATCTAAACTTTCTCAAGAAAAGCTAAGTTTAGCAAAGACACATTTTTCCTTTTTTTTGGCCTTTTATTCTACGTGTGTAACTATTTTTTTCTTTTTTTCTTGTGTGGATTATCTGCTTTTAATTTTCACTAAATATTTTTAAAACGAACTTTTGGACTGAGAGATTTCTTTCGGCACACGTTTTACCCGAGTTTGAACTCGCCTTATACTTCGGCGGCTACAACAGTATTTTTGGTTTTGCTATCAGGGTCGAGAATGTAGCTGTGATCTCCTTCTCTAAAATGTAAAACGTTGACAAGGTATCTCTGGCCAATGTCAGACGTTGGCACTGTATCTGATCATGTTCATCTCTGATGGGATAGTGTCCGCCATGTGGGGAGAAAAGAACGTGGCGGTGACATCTCTGTCAATCAGCAGCTACCCTCTAAAACACACGTAGCTCTGATCTCTCTCTCAAAAACGTCAAACGTTACTCCTTAAAGATCTCTAGATGATAATGTCTGCTGAACAAACAGGTATCACTAGCTAAGCAGAGGCCAGGTACACTCCAACACGTGGCGAGAGGTAGACCGACTCAAACGGAGGCTGGCGCGTGATTGAGGAGGGCCCTGCCCAGCTCCCCAATCCTGAAGTCCCGCCTCCCCCTCCTCTCGGCCCACAGCCTGTCTCTCTTGGATTTGTGCAAATACAGGTGTTGGTCATAAAATTAGAATATCGTGACAAAGTTGATTTATTTCAGTAATTCCATTCAAAAAGTGAAACTTGTATATTAGATTCATTCATTACACACAGACTGATGTATTTCAAATGTTTATTTCTTTTAATGTTGATGATTATAACTGACAACTAATGAAAGTCCCAAATTCAGTATCTCGGAAAATTAGAATATCAATTAAGACCAATTCAAAAAAAGGATTTTTAGAAATGTTGGCCAACTGAAAGGTATGAACATGAAAAGTCTGAGCGTGTACAGCACTCAATATTTAGTTGGAGCTCCTTTGGCCCGGATTACTGCAGCAATGTAGCGTGGCATGGAGTCGATCAGTCTGTGGCACTGCTCAGGTGTTATGAGAGCCCATGTTGCTCTGATAGTGGCCTTCAGCTCTTCTGAATTGATGGGTCTGGCGTATTGCATCTTCCTCATCACAATACCTCATAGATTTTCTATGGGGTTAAGGTCAGGCAAGTTTGCTGGCCAATCAAGAACAGGGATACCATGGTCCTTAAACCAGGTACTGGTAGCTTTGGCACTGTGTGCAGGTGCCAGGTCCTGTTGGAAAATGAAATCTGCATCTCCATAAAGTTCGTCAGCAGCAGGAAGCATGAAGTGCTCTAAAACTTCCTGGTAGACGGCTGCGTTGACCTTGGACCTCAGAAAACACAATGGACCAACACCAGCAGATGACATGGCACCCCAAACCATCACTGACTGTGGAAACTTTACGCTGGACCTCACACAACGTGGATTCTGTGCCTCTTCTCTCTTCATCCAGACTCTGGGACCTTGATTTCCAAAGGAAATGCAAAATTTACTTTCATCAGAGAACATAACTTTGGACCACTCAGCCGCAGTCCAAAGGCGAGACGCTTCTGACGCTGTCTCTTGTTCAAGAGTGGCTTGACATAAGGACTGCGACAGCTGAAACCCATGTCTTGCATACGTCTGTGTGTGGTGGTTCTTGAAGCACTGACTCCAGCTGCAGTCCACTCTTTGTGAATCTCCCCCACATTTTTGAATGGGTTTTGTTTCACAATCCTCTCCAGGGTGCGGTTATCCCTATTGCTTGTCCACTTTTTTCTACCACATCTTGTCCTTCCCTTCGCCTCTCTATTACTGTGCTTGGACACAGAGCTCTGTGAACAGCCAGCCTCTTTAGCAATGACCTTTGGTGTCTTGCCCTCCTTGTGCAAGGTGTCAATGGTCGTCTTTGGGACAACTGTCAAGTCAGCAGTCTTCCCCATGATTGTGTAGCCTACAGAACTCGACTGAGAGACCATTTAAAGGCTTTTGAGTTCATTAGCTGATTAGAGTGTGGCACCAGGTGTCTTCAATATTGAACCTTTTCACAATATTCTAATTTTCCGAGATACTGAATTTGGGACTTTCATTAGTTGTCAGTTATAATCATCAACATTAAAAGAAATAAACATTTGAAATACATCCGTCTGTGTGTAATGAATGAATCTAATATACAAGTTTCACTTTTTGAATGGAATTACTGAAATAAATCAACTTTGTCATGATATTCTAATTTTATGACCAGCACCTGTAAATCGGTGCCAAAAGTGAACTCTGACACTTAGTGCGATGAGAGAAGTCGCAAAATCAACCGGAATGTTCAAGCAAATTATAGAAAAAAACCCGATCTAAATCCGTTAACTCTTCTAGGGCTAAATTTTTTTTTCTTTTCTCCCAGGGCTGAATATTTTTCCAAAAACTAACTTTATTTAAAATAAGAACACAAAGCAATTGTTTAATTTATAAAATCAACAAAAAATATTTATTTTTGACTAAAGTAACCATTTTGCATGTTGTATGAGCCTGCATACTATATAATTTCACATATTATTATTTCACATACTGTACCTGTTACAAAGCAAAGTCCTGCACAGTCTGATGTCGCTCATAGCAGTCAATTGCAAGCCTTGCCACGTTGCGCTGCTTACAATACATGTTGCACTGGTGCCGCTTTTTCAGTTGTCTGTTGCTGCACACAAGACAGTCAGGTTTGTACTTTTTGTCCTCATATGTTGCAGGAAAGTGGCGCTCAGTCAGCCTGCCTGGCACTACTCTTTGTGCTGGCCTTCCTCGCTTTGCCAAAGGCACTCCAACATAATCTGCCAGCAAGCTGTCAACCACCTTCTTGCGGAAATCTGCCGCAGTCATAGTGCTGTCACTGTTTGCCTGCTTGAAAAATATATATCCATTTGTGAGTGCAATCTCACGCATGCAATGGTACACAGTGTGGTACCACTTGGTGGACTTATGGCAGTAAGCATATGACCCCAGAATCTGATCCAGTCGATCAACTCCAGCCATTTTACATTTGTACTCCTTAAGTGCAACGAGCTTGTCCAGCTTCCTACCTTCTGGGTTTCCCTTTGAACGAATTACTTTCTCACATAAATTGTTGGTGTGAACTGTAGAGAGACAAGTCACCCGTTTGCCATCATGCCATGCCAGTGCCACCAAGTTATCCGCCCGCATTAAAACCGTAGTGTCACCTCTTTTCATCTTCAGACTGTGAAGGCCCGTGTCTCCTGTTCACCCTCACTGTGCCACAAGTTCCAATTCCCCTGCTCTGTAGCTCCATGAACAATTCTGGTCATGTATAAAAATTGTCCATGTACACAACATGAACAAGACCCCGAGATACTTGAACTCCTCCACTTGAGGCAGGATCTCGCTCCCAATCCTCAAGTGGAGGAGTTCAAGTATCTCGGGGTCTTGTTCACGAGTGAGGGAAGAATGGAGCGTGAGATCGACAGGCGGATCGGTGCGGCATCCGCAGTGATGTGGGCTCTGCATTGGTCTGTCGTGGTGAAAAAGGAGCTGAGCCGTAAGGCAAAGCTCTCAATTTACCAGTCGATCTATGTTCCTACCCTCACCTATGGTCATGAACTATGGGTAGTGACCGAAAGAATGAGATCGCGAATACAAGCGGCTGAAATGAGTTTCCTCCGCAGGGTGTCTGGGCTCTCCCTTAAAGATAGGGTGAGAAGCTCAGTCATCCGGGAGGAGCTCGGAGTAGAGCCGCTGCTCCTCCTCATCGAGAGGAGTCAGATGAGGTGGCTCGGGCATCTGATCACAATGCCTCCTGGACGCCTCCCTGGTGAGGTGTTCCGGGCACGTCCAACTGGGAGGAGGCCCCGGGGAAGACCCAGGACACGCTGGAGGGACTATGTCTCCAGGCTGGCCTGGGAACGCCTCGGGATTCTCCCGGAAGAGCTAGAAGAAGTGGCCGGGGAGAGGGAAGTCTGGGCATCTCTGCTCAAGCTGCTGCCCCCGCGACCCGACCTCGGGTAAGAGGAAGAGGATGGATGGATGGACACAACATGACCCAAATGTTCATAACCCTGAAGCAGCAACCGGACTTGTCAAGGGACAGTTCTCTCTTTGAAAGGAATGCTTTCCAGTATAAGTAACTACTTTCAGGCAGAAACCAGTGTTTGCTTCTGCCAGTACAAAATCCTTTATGCCATACTTTTTGGGCTTGTCTGGCATATAGTGGCAGAAAAAAGGCATCCCTTATATTTTATCATAGATTCATGCACAAACAAATCACGGCCATGCTGATAAAATTGTTTATCTGTTGGTTCCACAATGTCAAGCAGGGGCTGAACTTTCCACATGGGGTTATAGCCTGGCTCACCCCTTGGGATTTGCTTCTGGTTATCACAGAAGTGAATAAAACTTTGCAGCAGCAGGTACCTATTATCACGCGGCATAACCTGTCCAAAGCTGCCAGGGGACAAAGCACGTTTGGACCAATGCTCCCTGAAATTATATCACCAGTCTAGTCCCATCTCTATTTGCAATGCCACAAAGCCCTTCATCTCGTCTTTTGTTGTGGGTTTCCACTTTGAAAAACGAGAATGCGGAGCAAGCGCATCCCACGATTCAAAAAATTGCTCTGCATACCCGTTTGTCTCGTCTGATATCAGCTGAAAAACTGCCTCAGGAAAAAACAGAATGAAGTAGTCCAGCGGCTGGTAATCCGTAGTGTCCAGCAGCAAGCTGTGCCTTCTTGTGAAGTCCGGTAGCCAGTTCAGCTCCCACGGATCAATATCTGGGTATTCCTCCCACACGAGTTGCATGGAAATGGCGGCGCGGCAGTAGCACGCAGCGGCCGCTCCGGAGCAAAAACGGTGCTACGTTGTTTACGTTTTTATGTGTAACGTGTTTATTTTACTCTATGTATGGATATCGTCGCGACTGGTGTTCGTACATACAACCGCCAGACACTCTTCTACCTAAACAAACCGGTTAACGACATCCATGATGAGCTGCGGGAAACGCTACGCGACCTCGGCTTGCTGCGCGAACCAGGCCTTGAAGCCTCGGCGTTGCCTGATGCCGGCGGCTGGAGAAGGGGACATCGGAAGCGGTGCGCGAGGAAGCAGAAGCGCGGAAAGCGGGCGGGAGTCTGTGCTAGGCTAAAAACAAACCCTAGCCGGCCGGCTCTCCCGTCCATCATCCTATCCAACGTCTGCTCCCTGGACAATAAACTGGACTACATCCGACTCCAGCAGGCTACACAGCGTGAGGTTAGAGACTGCTGTGTCTTTGTTTTCACGGAGACATGGCTCAGCAACAAAGTACCGGACGCCGCTATTCAGCTAGATGGGCTAGCCTCGTTTCGCGCCGACAGAAATGCAGCTTTGTGCGGTAAGACTCGCGGTGGCGGCTTGTGTGTTTACATCAACGCAAAATAATGCAAGAACTCTGTGCTAGTTTCTAGTTATTGCTCATCGCTAGTGGAGTTTGTGACTGTTAGATGCAGACCTTTTTATTTACCACGGGAATTCACCACCGTTTTCATTATCGGAGTGTACATTCCACCTGGCGCTAATGCTAAGGAAGCGCTATGGGAACTGTATACAAAGATCAGTGAACTGCAAAATACACACCCGGATGGACTGTTTATTGTTGCTGGAGATTTCAACCATGCAAATCTCAAGTCAGTGCTTCCTAGATTCCATCAATATGTGGACTTTGCAACGAGAGGGGAAAACACGCTGGATCTTGTTTACACAAACATCCTCGGCGCATATCGGGCTGAGCCCCGCCCCCACCTCGGCTACTCAGACCACATCTCTGTTATGCTAATTCCAGCATACAGACCACTCGTCAGGCATTCAAAACCGGTTCTGAAGCAAGTGAAAACCTGGCCAGCAGGAGCCATCTCTGCTCTTCAGGATTGTTTTGAGAGCACTGACTGGAACATGTTTAGGGAGGCTGCAACTTACGGCGACTTCACTGACTTGGAGGAGTACACTTCATCAGTGACCAACTACATCAGTAAGTGCACCGATGACGTCACTGTCTCCAAGAACATCATCTCACGACCCAACCAGAAACCGTGGATTACTGCGGAAGTGCGTGCACTTCTGAGGACCCGAGACTCTGCCTTCAAAGCGGGAGACAAGGTGGCCCTTAGAAGAGCAAGGGCCAAACTCTCTCGGGCCATCAGAGAGGCGAAGCGCGCACACGCCCAGAGAATCCACAATCACTTCATAGACAGTGGCGACACACGGCGCATGTGGCAGGGCTTACAAGCCATCACACACTACAGGACGACATCACCTGCCTGTGACGGTGACGGCTCCCTCCCAGATGTGCTGAACAACTTCTACGCTCGGTTCGACAGGCAGAACGACGTGGCGGCGAGGAAGACCACCCCTCCTCTGAACGATCAGGTGCTGTGTCTCACTACAGCGGATGTGAAGAAAACTCTACGCAGAGTCAACCCACGTAAAGCTGCTGGACCAGACAACATCCCAGGCAGAGTGCTCAGAGAATGTGCAGAACAGCTGGCAGATGTTCTTACCGACATCTTCAACATCTCTCTGAGCAGCGCCGTCGTTCCCACGTGCTTCAAGGCCACCACCATCGTACCCGTGCCCAAGAAGTCTTCTGTGTCCTGTCTCAATGACTATCGTCCTGTTGCACTTACACCCACCATCATGAAGTGCTTCGAGCGGCTTGTCATGAGACACATCACGTCCCTGCTGCCCCCCTCACTGGACCCACTGCAAATTGCGTACCGTCCTAACCGCTCAACGGACAACGCCATCTCCACTGCACTCCATCTTGCCCTCACACACTTGGACAAGAAGGACACATACGTTCGAATGCTGTACATAGATTTCAGCTCAGCATTCAACACGATCATCCCCGAACAACTGATCGGGAAGCTGAGCCTGTTGGGCCTGAACACCTCCCTCTGCAACTGGATCCTGGACTTTCTGACCGGAAGGCCTCAGTCAGTACGGATCGGGAACTGCACCTCCAGCACCACCACACTGAGCACTGGTGCCCCACAAGGCTGTGTGCTCAGTCCCCTGCTGTTCACACTGCTGACTCACGACTGTGTAGCAACATACAGCTCAAATCACATCATTAAGTTCGCTGATGACACGACCGTGGTGGGTCTCATTAGCAAGAACGACGAGTCAGCGTACAGAGAGGAAGTGCAGGGGCTAACGGACTGGTGTAAAGACAACAACCTGTCTCTGAATGTTGACAAGACAAAGGAGATGGTTGTTGACTTTAGGAGGACACGAGGTGACCATTCTCCGCTGAGCATCAACGGCTCCTCTGTGGAGATCGTCGACAGCACCAAATTCCTGGGCGTCCACCTGGAGAAGGACCTCAGCTGGTCCCTCAACACCAGCTCCCTACACAAGAAAGCCCAACAGCGTCTCTTCTTTCTGAGAAGACTGAGAAAGGCCCAGCTCCCACCACCGATCCTGACCACCTTCTATAGAGGAACTATCGAGAGCATCCTGAGCGGCTGCATCACTGTCTGGTTTGGGAATTGTGCCATATCGGACCGCAAGACCCTACAGCGGTTAGTGAGGACAGCAGAGAAGATCATCGGGGTCTCTCTCCCCTCTATTGAAGGCATCTACACCACACGCTGCATCCGCAAAGCCACCAGCATTGTGGCTGATCGGACACACCCCTCTCACACACACTTCACCCTCCTGCCATCTGGAAAAAGGTACCGAAGCATTCGGGCACACACATCCAGACTGTGCAACAGCTTTATTCCACAAGCCATCCATCTTCTCAACAAAAAGGGACTGGACTGATAAACACACACACACGCACGCACACACACACACGCACACAAACATTATCACTTAGCTTAACTCAACTACCTCAAAACATTGAGATTGGACTGACTAATCAATACAAGGATACACACTGACCTACACTACCAAACTATCGTACACACCAACCTGTAAATGCTTTCTTTTTTTTTTGCACAATATCCATTACTGGTTTACTTTTTGCACTAACTTCTTTACTTCCTAATTTTTTTGCTGCTAAACTAAGGAATGTTTACTGTTTCTCCACTACCTCAACTCATCACCACAACACCATATTATTATGTTACGTTTGTGTTTTTTGTCGCACTGTCACTTGTTGCTTTTGTTTGCACATTGCACGTGCACTTTGTTGTCTGCTGTCTGGTTAAAAAAGTCTTCCTTAGATAGTTAGTTAGTTTTTGTTGATTTATGCTGTAATTCATGTTAGGTAATTCATGTTAGGTAATTTATTTTAGGTCAATCTGTCTTGTCTCTGCTAGCCAGCTAACTAGGCCTCTTAGTTAGCTAGTTTAGTTTTTCTGTTAATTTATGTTGTAAATTTATGTTGCATGTAGCACCTTGGTCCTGGGGGAACGTTGTTTCGTTTCACTGTGTACTAACTGTATATGGTTGAAGTGACAATAAAGCCTACTTGAACTTGAACTTGAACTTGAACCTTGCCGTAGGTGCATCGGCAGCGCAAATGCGCTCAGCTGCCAGCTGATCAGCTGGGGCGGCACCGGCTGGTCACTCCGGCTCCTCACTCTCTTGCTCGATCTCCTGATCACTGACAATAAAATCCGATTCTGAAAAATCAGAGTCCGGCTCAGTGATAATGCGCAAAACATCGTCTGACCAGTATTTTCTTTTCTGCACTCACTTCTCTCCCTTGTGAGATGTTGATGCCATCTTGCCTTTGTTTGCTTTTGTTTACATTTTGCAACTCACGCACACGCAAGGATCAGTTGCCGAGTCAATGAGTCTAACATTCCTCCAAGCAGAGAGGGAATGCCTATGACGTGACAGTGAGTTTTGTCGCCATTAAGAGCTGATTGTCGCCCTCTATCTCAGGATGTCGACTTTTGTCGACATTCGCCCTCAACCCCTCCTGTCGACAAAAGTCGTCATCCGCCCTAAAAGAGTTAAGTAGTTCTCTCGTGAAAAGCAGACAGACAGATGTTGGATTTTATATATATAGACCTATGGAGATTTAGGCCAATGTTTTCCCTATGACATTAAAGTCTTTTTCTGTTGATCAGAGTCAAAAAAGCTAAAATAAATTCCACTATGAGTCAATGGTGTGTAACAAATAAAATGTGTAAATTTCCAAGGGGGTGAATACATTCAATAAGCTCTGCATATAGGAAATAAGTATACATGGGGGCTCAGACCACCAGAGGGACATTGAGGTTGGTGTTTTCAGGGAATGCTATAGCACAGGGGTATCATTTCATTTCAGCAACTTTCTGCTTTATTAATGAATTATGAATGCTAATGAAGTATAGAATGCTGTCTTGATTTTAATTGATTTGCATTTTAGTGGTTTCATTTTTATTTCTTCTGTCGCTAACATTCTCTCCTTCTCTCCCTGCAGCACCAAGAAACAGTGCAGTGAGAACACTTAACCTCACCCCTCTGAAACTATGAGAAGACCAGCTGCCAAGAAGAAAGTGTCACTTTCCAATTAGAGTGACCAGCTGGATGGCACTCCAAGGAACAACCCTCGCTTTTATTTATTATTGTGCCTGAGTGGCCTTTTCTTTATTACCTTGAGGCTTCGTTTTGCTTTGGACTTTAGCATTAAACAGGACTACTTGATTGGTGTCCCAAGTTTTCATTGTCAAGGGATAGATATCTAAATATAGATGAAGGACATGTCACGCACGTGCGAGTAGGAGGACCTTGTATGAAATAAGTCAGTGTTTCTCAGGATTTAAGTATTTGCAACCCGAGTTTACATAACAGTTTTAATTGCGCCCCCCTAACATTTTTTTGAAAGGAGCCCACTAATACCAATTTGTTAATTTTTAATTAATGATATATCATAGATGCATATTTTATTATACCTACTTAACTTTTATCTAACTCTGTATTTATTTTTCTAGTATCAGAATGTAGTTTAAGTTAATTTGTTTTGGTTTCAATAGACGTATTTTTCATATTTTTGATTCTTGTTTTGTTTTTTTCACATCTTCGCGCCCCCTTTTTTTTTACTTTGCGCCCCCCCTAGGGGAGCCCGCCCCACAGATTGAGAACCACTGGAATAAGTGAAGGTACTTCCACGCCAGGCCAGGGGGTGGCGGGGTGCACTAAACATTCTCCTGTTATCTCTGCAGACCAGCCACAGGAGACCCTATCTGATTCAACTTTGAAGACGTCACCTCCGGTTCCAGCTCCTCGACTGACGTCACTTCTGGTTCTGGCGCCTCTATTGACATCACTTCCTGTTTCCCCGCGTCACTTCCAATCTGACTAGTTAACAGCACCGTCTCTTCCAACCATGATCATTCATGTTTTGGACTCAGTCTTGTAAACAGCGTTATCATTTTCAAAACCTTTTGCAGCCAGGATCATAATATATGGGTGGCTGCCCCAAACCTTTTTAAGTGTGTCGAGTCTGATCATTTTACAGACAATAACCAGCAACAGAAAGCATAAAATTATAATAGCTTACTTGAGCTTCTCTCTTATAGAAAAAGGCACATAACTTATGAATTCTGATCTTTCAATTCAGTACTTTAGCTAGCTAGAATATTTTTACTGCCTGCACTGTGACATTTATTTGCTGACAGATAGTCTAGTTTACCCTCCCATACACAGGTTGGTGTGCGTGTGTGGGGGTGTGTGTGAGAGAAAATGCTCTGAACTCCCTACTGAGTTTAGGAAGAGAAAACCTCTAACAGCTCAAAACCTTCTCCTTCACAAAAGTTATTACCTTTAAGTTACAGAGATACCAACACCATACTACATACAGTGCATCCGGAAAGTATTCACAGCGTATCACTTTTTCACATTTTGTTATGTTACAGCCTTATTCCAAAATGGATTAAATTCATTTTTTTGCTCAGAATTCTACCCATAACACCCCATAATGACAACGTGAAAAAGTTTACTTGTGATTTTTTCAAATTTATTAAAAATAAAAACATTGAGAAAGCACATGTACATAAGTATTCACAGCCTTTGCCATGAAGCTCCAAATTGAGCTCAGGTGCATCCTGTTTCCCCTGATCATCCTTGAGATGTTTCTACAGCTTCATTGGAGTCCACCTGTGGTAAATTCAGTTGACTGGACATGATTTGGAAAGGCACACACCTGTCTATAGAAGGTCCCACACTTGACAGTTCATGTCAGAGCACAAACCAAGCAGGAAGTCAAAGGAATTGTCTGTAGACCTCCGAGACAGGATTGTCTCAAGGCACAAATCTGGGGAAGGTTACAGAAAAATTTCTGCTGCTTTGAAGGTCCCTGTGAGCACAGTGGCCTCCATCATCTATAAGTGTAAGAAGTTCAAAACCACCAGGACTCTTCCTAGAGCTGGCCGGCCATCTAAACTAAGCAATTGGGGGAGAAGGGCCTTAGTCAGGGAGGTGACCAAGAACCCGATGGTTACTCTGTCAGAGCTCTACAGGTCCTCTGTGGAGAGAGGAGAACCTTCCTGAAGGACAACCATCTCTGCAGCAATCCACCAATCAGGCCTGTATGGTAGAGTGGCCAGACGGAAGCCACTCCTTAGTAAAAGGCACATGGCAGCCCACCTGGAGTTTGACAAAAGGCACCTGAAGGACTCTCAGACCATGAGAAAGAAAATTCTCTAGTCAGATGAGACAAAGATTGAACTCTTTGGTGTGAATGCCAGGCGTCACGTTTGGAGGAAACCTGGCACCATCCCTACAGTGAAGCATGGTGGTGGCAGCATCATGCTGTTGGGATGTTTTTCAGCGGCAGGGACTGGGAGACTAGTCAGGATAAAGGGAAAGATGACTGCAGCAATGTACAGAGACATCCTGGATGAAAACCTGCTCCAGAGCGCTCTTGACCTCAGACTGGGGCGACGGTTCATCTTTCAGCAGGACAACGACCCTAAGCACACAGCCAAGATATCAAAGGAGTGGCTTCAGGACAACTCTGTGAATGTCCTTAAGTGGCCCAGCCAGAGCCCAGATTTGAATCTGATTGAACATCTCTGGAGAGATCTTAAAATGGCCGTGCACCGACGCTTCCCATCCAACCTGATGGAGCTTGAGAGGTGCTGCAAAGAGGAATGGGCGAAACTGGCCAAGGATAGGTGTGCCAAGCTTGTGGCATCATATTCAAAAAGTCTTGAGGCTGGAATTGCTGCCAAAGGGGCATCGACAAAGTATTGAGCAAAGGCTGTGAATACTTATAGACATGGGATTTCTCAGTTTTTTTATTTTTAATAAATTTGCAAAAACCTCAAGTAAACTTTTTTCACGTTGTCATTATGGGGTGTTGTGTGCAGAATTCTGAGGAAAAAAATGAATTGAATCCATTTTGGAATAAGGCTGTAACATAACAAAATGTGGAAAAAGTGATGCGCTGGGAATACTTTCCGGATGCACTGTAATAGCTGGCTTTGTCCTAACTAATTAGTTACATATAATAGTTCTCAGAATCAAAGTAGGTGTACTTATGGTTTGGTTTCAGGTGAGGCTTTGTTCCTTTCCTGGTAGGCTTTCTCAAGCTCAGCTGGAAAGATCTTCAGCATGTTTTACTTTCTTTGTTCAGGAACTCTGGTTGTGGGTGGCACTACAAGTTTTCTCTTCGAGGTTTTACACACAATGTATGTCCGCCTCTGCCAGACTAAAGTTTAAGCCTGCTGGACTACTGGTGATCATCAACTCCTGTCTCTACCAGGACAAATGCGTGGCTTATACATAAGGTCTCTCTCTGCTTGCTGTTTCTTAACGAGGTTCAGACTAATGACACCACGCTCCTTTATGGATGGTCTTCCATTTATATCAGGTTACACTTCAGAGTAAAGAGGGATTGCTCCAGCGTTTGTTATGAACACATCCTAGGCAAATGGGTTGTGGTAAATGGAGCAGAGTTTTGGCCAGGTTGCAAGCAGGGACACCATGATGAGAGCACAGGTATGGTGTTGGCAATGGTACCATTGTACCATTGGTTTCATAGATGCACCTTAGCCCATCCTCTTGGTTGACAATTAGTGTAAAGTTTTGTCCATGACTTTTGCCAATCGTTCAGATGGGTTGATTCTTTTAACTTGTGCCCCTGGAAAACATCTCTGGGCTGTCACCTGGTCTTTGATTGGCCATTTTATCATATAAGGCATAGAGATTGCTCTTCATATAGACCCTGTTAGGAGAAACTGAAATTCTTGTGCCTGAAATATGCAGAATTGTGGGCCAAAGCATAGCAAAATGGGTAAAACTAGCCAATCCTACACATGAGATTCCAATTTTTTTTCACCCATCACTACAAACCAGTCCTGGGTATGACGTTAATCTGCATGTAGGCCCTCCAACCTGCAGGGAAAAAACTGGGGGTTGGTGGCAGAATTGGCACTCCAGCCACCATAAAAAAACCTCCCACTGTTTCACTCCATCTAAACTAGTGTGGTGCTGAGGTGTCACCTGTCACATGGCTGCACTCGGGTCCTAATCTGGGATCCTGAGTTGGTTTGTCATGCACTGTATCAACACGTACTCCTAACCTCTCTCTCCCTCTTCACTACAAAATAAAAGGGGTGGCTATCACACTTGGGCACCTGAGGATCACCACAGGCTGGTACAAAGTATGCAATAACCCACCGTGACGGGAGGAGATGCCCAATCTAACCATATCTTGTCTTTTCTGTTCTCTGGCTCAAAGAAACCGCCCTTCCATGGCCACTCAGCCACGCCCTCGCAAAAGTAAGCCCCGCCCCTTAAGGTTGGATGTTATAAAGCCGAGCGCTCATGGAGAACGGAGTCACAGTTGACGGATCTTCATCCCACATTCACGAACTTGCCGCTCAAGAGAGCTGATTGTTCAGGAAAGCCAGACTTTACATCTGCTTACAGTTGCGCCACCACACTCGCATTTCTGTTCTATTTTTTGGGCGATTGCACTAAAGAGGGTTGGCACCCCAAATTTTCTTTGGTTCTCATAGTTCTTACATACCCCCTGCACCCTCCACAGTGCCGAAAAATATTAAAAATAACAATCATTTTGGGGTGGAATAGCCAGAGAGGAGTGCAAGAAAGAGAGTTTGGGAAGAAAGTGATGAAATTTCATGTAGCTCACCCATTATTTTATTAAATCTGTGCCTGCTAAATCCAATTTTGAAGTCACGAAAAGCCTGAGCTTATTTTAGCAGGAATGGCTGCCATAGGCTGCCATAGGATAGGACGTCACTTTTTCAACGTAAACCTTTAAAATACAGCGTAGGCTAATGTGATGAAGAGGTACAAGATTAACAATCGCAGTTAGGGCTTTACGAGATAGCAGCCATTTATTTTATTGTATCTCTGCAATGGCCTGCCATCTTAATAACACATGAGTTAGTGTTATGCTTATAATGGCACTTTATGATAGGAATATGTTTTATTTTATTATAACTGTCTATGTTTTATTTGTCCCCGTGTTAAAGGGTGATGTTTTATGTCTAAAGTACATTTGCAAATGTATTTGGCATCTTTCTATTTTATGACAGAGACGTAAAATGATGTTTTCTTCCAATTGTCTTATTAAATAGCTCGTTATATTTTAATAATCACTTTGTAGGGGAGACAATTGCAAAAATTGTGGTTATAAATAAAAAAATAATAATATTCAATATATATATTTAATAGCTTTAATTTGCCAAGTACAGATTATCATTGGCTTAATGCATTTCATCTTCCTAGAAAAAGAGCGCTGTCACCTTTTCTAGGAAAAAAATAAAAGCGAAAACGTTGCTGCTATGCAGTACCATAAAGCAGACTCAGAGGCCGCTTAAATCATGCAGGTTTATTTTTTTTTCTGTTTTTTTGTATTTTTTTTCCCAAACTCCCACTGGGCAAACCATTCTTTTAAGCTAGTCAGCCTCGGTCTCCACTTCACTCCTTGATACACTGATTAAGAGAGCAGGTCAATATATCATTTTCTGAGGTTTCAGCCAGTTAACAGCAGTTCACAAGGGAAGGCTTTAGAACCTGCTGCTTTTACATTTGCCCTGGGGCAATTGATTGTACACATGCTGCTTTCCATAAGATTTGTAGGAGTGAAGTTCAGTTCCTGGCCTCGGTGAAAGGAGTCGGTTTCAATTGCAGGAGCTGCAGGCCTTGGCGTGAACATTTTATTGGGTTTGTTTGCGATTTCATTCTGTTCTCTCTGTAAAGCTGGCCAACAGCTCAATGCATACAGTTTAAAGAAAGTGCATTGCCAAATCCTATTGTCTATTGTCAAAGATGAGACAAAAGAGTCACAAAAAGATTTGGGGGCAGCCACCCGTATAATTATTCCTGGCTGCAAAAGATTTAAATGGAGAGTACAGTTGTGTACAGATTCCAATCCAAAACAGAACTGTCTTTTGATGAGACAAGGATGGCAGCTTTAAAGCAAAGGGTAGGAAGGGGCCAGCATCAGAAGTGACGTCATTTGACCGGACACCGGAAGTGAGGTCATCAGAACCAGAACTGGAAAGTGAGGTCATTGGACAAAGGAAAGAAGATAGATAGATAGATAGATAGATAGATAGATAGATAGATAGATAGATAGATAGATACTTTATTAACCCCTTAACCGCCCTCTGCCGGATATATCCGGCATCGTAGCTTTATTGCTGACGCCTTACTGCCCGAATTATCCGGCACATTTGCCTGTGGTTATGTGAATGCCTGGCGCGTAGTATAACTGACAGTTTGGCGTGGGTATTATTACTACGTTGTATATCGACAACTCTGCGCTTGTATTGGCCGATCACGTGATGTATTTCCAAAGTGATAGCTGTGAATATGGCGAAACGTAAACTGACTTCAAGTGAGGTTTTGCAGGAGATTTTGGACAATAATTCTGATCATGATTGTAGCAGTTCTGAAGAAGATTTTAGCGACAATGATGATCAGCAACGTGCGCTGCATGATACTGTGAATGACGGCGCATCGGATGATGGCAATGAGTGGGTGTATCCCCAGCATCTCAACTGGACTGCTGCCCGTTATCTGAGCCAGATAAGAAAGATCCAAACCCTGACCACTTGTTCAAGCTACGTCCTTTGATTGATCATTTATTTGAAACATTTCAGCAGGTATTTCAGCAGGTATTTCAGCAGGTAAATACTGCTTGAATAAATGTAAAGTAAAAAAACAAAAATTGTTCAGATTTCTCCTGGCCTGGGGAATATTTAGGGAGTTGGCGGTTAAAAGGTTAATCCCAAGAGGAAATTCACTTACTCCAGCAGCACCTTACTGATACAAAAACAATATTAAATTAAAGACTGATAATAATGCAGGTAAAAACAGACAATCTATATATATAAAATCCCTATGTGCGTCCAGGTGTCCGTGTGTGGGTGTCTTCTGGTGAAGTGCGCATGCGCGGGGCACGGTGCGACACACGATATTACTGTCAGAGAAAGTTAGAGGCGTTTTACGGAAATACAAACCAGCATTACTGCGAGAGGAAATTAAAGGTACACAATACAGTGACGCATATTACAGCCACATACAAGCCAGTATTACTGTCAGAGGAGATTAAAGGCATATTACCGACACGCACGCCTGTGTTACCGCCAGAGAAAATTAAAGGTATATTACAGACGTACAAGACTGTATCCTTCAATAAGGGCGTGCACAAAAAGGCGAGCCTCAAAAGGGCGATCTCAATTGGGCGCAGTAAATAAAGGCACGCGTAAGTAAAGATCTGCACCTTTGTTGCTCTTCACATATTCCAGAGCCATCTGAACTAAATTATCTATGAACGCCTTTATTCGCTGCGCTCAATTGAGGTCGCCCTTTTGAAGCTCACCTTTTTGTGCACGCCCTTATTGAATAGAGCCGTACAAGACAGTATTACTGTCACAGAAAATTAGACACACAATACACGGCGGCAGCCCACGAAGAACAGTCAGCTCAGCAAGTAGACATCAACAAAAGAAAGGCTGAAAGACAAAGAAAAATCCGACCAACAAAAAGAATGAGGTCAAAGTCCCTTGCCATTTAATATAGACTGTCCCTACTAATGTTTATGCACTACTGTTCTAGCGCCCGTTATTGTAACGGGCTAAATGACTAGTAACTTTATATAATGTTAACATTTACCCCCATGGGTGGAACTGAAGAGTCGTATAGTGTGATGGAGGAACGATCTCCTCAGTCTATCAGTGGAGCAGGACGGTGACAGCAGTCTATCGCTGAAGCTGCTCGTCTGTCTGGAGGTGATACTGTTCAGTGGATGCAGTGGATTCTCCATAATTGATAGGAGCTTGCTGAGCGCCCGTCGCTCTGCCACAGATGTCAAACTGTCCAGCTCCATGCCAACAATAGAGCCTGCCTTCCTCACCAGTTTGTCCAGGAGTGAGGCGTCTTTCTTCTTTATGCTGCCTCCCCAGCACACCACCGCGTAGAAGAGGGCGATCGCCACTACCGTCTGATAAAACATCTGCAGCATCTTATTGCAGATGTTGAAGGACGCCAGCCTTCTAAGGAAGTATAACCAGCTCTGTCCTTTCTTACACAGAGCATCAGTATTGGCAGTCCAGTCTAATTTATCATCCAGCTGCACTCCCAGGTATTTATAGGTCTGCACCCTCTGCACACAGTCATCTCTGATGATCACGGGGTCTATGAGGGGCCTGGGCCTCCTAAAATCCATCACCAGCTCCTTGGTTTTGCTGGTGTTCAGGTGTAGGTGGTTTGAGTTGCACCATTTAACAAAGTCCTTGATTAGGTCCCTATTAGGTCTCCTGCCCACTCCTGATGCAGCCCACGATAGCAGTGTCATCAGCGAACATTTGCACGTGGCAGGACTCCGAGTTGTGTTGGAAGTCCAATGTATATCGGCTGAACACGATCGGAGAAAGTACAGTCCCTTGTGGTGCTCCTGTGTTGCTGACCACAATGTCAGACGTGCAGTTCCCTAGACGCACATACTGAGGTCTGTCACACATGTGCGATTTGGAAACAGCTAAAGGGCCAGAAGAATAGTAATTCCATGCCAGACCAGTGGACGGCGAGGTGCACTGATTTTCATTCTCAATCCCTAGCAGAGCATCCTCGGGGAAATCCTGCAAGGATCCAGTGCATCTGATGACATCACTTCCGGATCCGGTGCACCGGATGACATCACGTCCGGTCTTTTCTTCTGACACCCCTTGATGACATCACTTCTGGTTCCTGCGCACCTAATGATGCCACTTCTGGTTCCGGCCCCATTGATGAGGTTAAGAGCATTGGCGATCCTAAATTGTACCTAGTGTGTACGTGGTGTGTGTGTGTGTGTGTGCCCTGCAGTGGTCTGGCGCCCTGCTCGGGGTTTGCTTCCTGCTTTGCGCTCTATGTTGGCTGGGATTGGCTCCAGCAGACCTCCGTGACCCTGTAGTTAGGATATAGCAGGTTGGATAATTGAGGGATGGATGGATAATAATAATAATAATAATAATAATACTCCAGATTAATTGTTGTCTAGAGTGGGCCAAAATCCAGCACATCCAGAGAGACGACAAGTACAGGACCCTCCATAATGTCTGGCACGTTTTTCCTCGATTTTCCCCTCTACTCCACAGTTTAAAATTAATAATCAGACACTTCAAACATTATGATTAAAGCCGCACATTAAAGACTTTTCTTTAAGGGGATTTGCAGTCATTTCAGTCACACAACACTTTTCCTCCATGTGCCCCCATTTCAGGGGAATCATCATTTTCGATGGCTAAAAAATGAAAAATTCTTGAATGGCCGAGCCAGTCACCTTATTTCAATCCAACTAAACAGGGCTTTGATATGCTGAAGTGAAAACTTAAGGGGACAAGACCCCCAGAACAGACAGAGCATCATCAGAGAAGATCTTCAGCACCTGGTGATGTCTATGAATGGTGGAATACAAACAGTCACTGCATACAGTCATATGAAAAAGTTTGTGACCCCCTCTCAGTCTACATAATCATTGACTCTCTTTTCAACAGTAAAGATAACAGTGGTATGTCTTTCATTTCCTAGGAACATCTGAGTACTGCGGTGTTTTCTGAAGATTTTTAGTGACGCAGTATTTAGTTGTATGTGGGTCCCCTTGTCATTGTGCTGATTTGAATGCCTGTCACTGCTCAATGCTGATTGGTTGGTTGATGAGCTCGTTAAGCCTTGAACTTCATAGACCGGTGTGTCCCATCATGAGATATAAAGGTATTTAAGGTGGTCAATTACAAGTTGTGCTTCCTTCCCTTTGACTCTCCTCTGAAGAGTGACAGCATGGGATCCTCAAAGCAACTCTCCAAAGATCTGAGCACAAAGATTGTTGAGTCTCCTGGTTTAGGGGAAGGCTACAAAAAGCCATCTCAGGGGTTTAAACTGTCAGTTTCTGTAACTGTAGGGAGAGGAATCAGGAAATGGAAGGCCACAGGCACAGTTGCTGTTAAACCCAGCAGGTCTGGCAGGCCAAGAAAAATACAGGAGCGGCATATGAGTAGGATTGTGAGAATGGTGACAGACAACCCACAGATCACCTCCAAAGACCTGCAAGAACATCTTGCTTCAGATGGTGTATCTGTACATCGTTCTACAATTCAGCGCAATTTGCACAAAGAACATCTGTATGGCAGGATGATGAGAAAGAAGCCCTTTCTGCACTCACACCACAGACAGAGTCGCTTGTTGTATGCCAATGCTCATTTAGACAAGCCAGATTCATTTTGGAACAAAGTGCTTTGGACTGATGAGACACAAATTGAGTTATTTGGTCAGAACAAGAAGTACTTTGCATGGCGGAAGAAGAACACCGCATTCCAAGAAAAACACCTGCCCACCTACTGTCACATTTGGTGGAGGTTCCATCATGCTGTGGGGCTGTGTGGCCAGTTCAGGGACTGGGGCCCTTGTTAAAGTCGAGGGTCGGATGAATTCAACCCAATATCAACAAATTCTTCAGGATAATGTTCAAGCATCAGTCAGAAAGTAGAAGTTACACAGGGGTTGGATATTCCAACAAGACAATGACCCAAAACACAGTTGCAAAATCTACAAAGGCATTCATGCAGAGGGAGAAGTACAATGTTCTGGAATGGCCGTCACAGTCCCCTGACTTGAATATCATCGAAAATCTATGGGATGATTTGAAGCAGGCTGTCCATCACATTGAACTGAACTGGAGAGATTTTGTATGAAGAATGGTCAACAATACCTCCATCCAGAATCAGACACTCATCAGAGGCTATAGGAGGACAGCGTCTAGAGGACAAAAGGAGGCTCAACTAAGTATTGATGTCATATCTCTGTTGGGGTGCCCACATTTATGCACCTGTCTCATTTTGTTATGATGCATATTGCATATTTTCTGTTAATCCAATAAACTTAATGTCACTGCTGTAATACTAATGTGTCCATAAGGCATGTCAGATATTAAAAGAAAGTTCAGCCAATGAGAAACAAAAATCCAAAGAATTAACAGGGGTTCCAAACTTTAGGTTTAATAGACCTGCCCAAACATTTTGATGCCCTGATATTAGGAGACCATGTTGAAAAAGTGTTGTGTGACTAAAATGTCTGCAAATCCCGTTGCTGTAAATGAAAGTCTGCAATGTGCCATTTAATCACAATGTCTGAAGTGTTTGATTTGTAATTCTAAACTGTCGAGCAGAAGGAGCAAATCAAGGACAAATGTGGTTCTGTCCCAAAATGTTACAAAGGGCACTGCATATAAGTGCTGACCTGTTACCTAAACTGCAGGCATATATCAAGGATACGAATGAGATATTTGCCACTTCAGGAAGCCAGTATAATGAGCTAAAAAGAGGGGTGACATGTGCCCCCCCACCAGACGTGCTGCTGCATTTTGAATCGTCTACAGTGGGTTGGTGACACGTGCCAGTACTCCTAATAGCTGTCCAGATGTGACAAGACCTGTGCCTGGACCAGGAGTTGAACTGGGCACTCCAGCAGGTGCAGTCTAACCTTGCAGATGTTTTACGGAGTGAATCTATGAGACCATGAGACCAGAGCGACATGGTGTTTGAAGGACAGCTGGTCATCAGGCATCACCACAAGGTTGTGTGCAGACTGTGTAGTGATAATGAGCCATGCTAAACAGACGGACGATTTGTAATAACAAGAAGGTCCATCCTTCTATACTCAGTCAAAAAAGGACTCTACACAAATAAACCTCCCTCTTAATTTTGTGCACTGTCCTGTGTGGAACGAGCCCCGGACACAGACAGGCAGACATGTTCTTTTGCACCACCACACGTTTATTAACACTATTACTATTATTTACAAGTCTTTAAGTGCTCCACAAACCCCAATCTTCCCCAAAGTCCAGGCCAATCACACTGCCTCTTCATCGGACCGCCATCTTCTCTCTCTCTCTCTCTGACCTCGTCCTGCTTCCACCCGACTCCAGCCTCGAATGAAGGGAGACGGCCCCTTTTATCCATACCCAGATGTGCTCCAGGTGTGCACTGGCAAACTTCCACCGACACGTGGAAGTGCAAGCTGTCTCCCCGGAAGCACTCCGGGTGTTCCCTCTCTTCTTCCCCCCCAGCACTTCCTGGTGTGGCAGAAGTGCTGGGGTCCAGGGTCCTCTAGGCATGGGGACGCCACCCTGGCAGTGACCACGGGCCCCTACAGGGTTGAGGCCCCCAAAACAACCAGGGTGGTCACCCCCTCGTGGTCTGGAGGAGGCATGAGCCCTCCTCCTGTCTCCCCGGGCATCCCAGCCGGGTAGGAACCCCAGCCTGGTGCCACACCTTCATTTATTTATTGTGTCTTTTTTCTCTTTCTTCATCATGTAAAGCATTTTGAGCTCCATCATTTGTATGAAAATGTGCAATAGAAATAAATGTTGTTGTTGTTGTTCTACTTTTATAACTTCAGCTCCTTTTATAAACTGTTCAAAAAAATTAAAGGCAGACTTTGAAAACACATCAGATCTCAGTTCCGAAAAAATCCTGCTGGCTCTATCTACTACTATGGACTGATATGGTGATGTGTTAGGAACGAAAGGATGGCACATTGTTTTGATGGAAATGAAAATGATCAACCTACAGAGGGCTGAATTCAAAGACACCCCGAAAATCAAAGGGAAACAATGATGCAGTGGCAGGCAGGTGCGTCCATTTGGCCGAAATTTTATTGCAGCAACTCCAAATCGTATTCGGTAGTTTGTATGCCCCCACACCGCATGCCTGACAATGTCCTAATGTGATGATAGATGGTGTTCTGGGGGATCTCCTCATAGATCTGGATCAGGGCATCACTGAGCTCCTGGGCAGGCTGAGGCGTCAGATGGACCCACACATAATGTCCCACCCAGAGGTGTTCTATTGGATTGAAGTCAGGCGAGTGAGCATGTAGGACAGTCAATGGTATCAGTTTCTTCATCCTTTCGCCACATCAGGCCGTCATTGTCTTGCACCAGGAGGAACCAGCATAGGGTCTGATAATGGGTCCAAGGATTTCATCCCGATACCGAATGGCAGTCAAGGTGCCGTTGTCTTGCCTGTAGAGGTCTGTGCGTCCCTCCATGGATATGCCTGCCCAGACCATCACTTACCCACCACCAAACTGGTCATGCTGAAGGATGTTACAGGCAGCATAACGTTCTCCACGGCTTCTCCAGATCCTTTCACGTCTTTCACATGTGTTCAGGGTGAACCTGCTTTCATCTGTAAAAAGCACAGGGTGCCCACCAGTGGTGGACCTGCCAATTCTGGTATTCTATGGCAAATGCCAATCAAGCTCCACGATGCCCACCAGAGGATGTCGTGCCCTCAGGCCACCTTCATGAAGTCTGTTTCTGATTGTTTGAGATGTCAGAGACATTCACACCAGTGGCCTGCCTGCCTGTTAGTTGTCATTTTGTAGGCTCTGGTAGTGCTCATCCTGTTCCTCCTTGTCCAAAGGAACAGATAGAGGTGGGTCCTGCTGATGGGTTAAGGACCTTCTATGAGGGGTCCTGTCCAGCTCTCCTAAAGTCACTGCCTGTCTGTCTCCTGGAATCTCCTCCATGCCCTTGAGACTGTGCTGAGAGACACAGCAAACCTTCTGGCAATGACATCTTTTGAAGTTGGACTACCTGTGCCACCTCTGTAGGGTCCAGGTGTGACCTCATGCTACCAGTAGTGACACTTACCATAGCCAAATGTAAAACAAGTGACAAAACAGATGAGGTGGGAAAAATGTCAGTGGTCTCCCTCCACCTGTTAAACCATTCATTCCTGTTGTGGGGGTTGTCTCATTGTTGCCCCTCTAGTGCACCAAAGGAGCTGAAACTGATGAACAAGCCCCTCTGCTACTGAACTGAGCAGATCAATAGCCCACAAGTGTCATTGACTTGATGCTCATTAAAAAGGGGTCCTTTTCATCTTTTTGAGCAGTATACTTGTTATTTAACGTCAAGTCATCTACGCCTTTGACTTCTGCCTCATAACGGTGCTACATGAATGGGGACGTCTTAATGTGTTTTGTGCTGAGTCGCGTCTTTTGTAGCGTTGTCCGTTTATGTAGCCTATGGTGCGTCTGTGTAAATGTTGTCCCCCTGGAAACAAAGGGGAAAGGAGAACGCTGCAGGACCGTGACTCCTCAAAGTAATTTTCCTGTCCACCCATCAAGTCCATCCATCCATTATCCAACCCACTATATCCTAACACAGGGTCATGGGGGTCTGCTAGAGCCAATCCCAGCCAACACAGGGCGTAAGACAGGAACAAATCCCTGGGCAGGACGCCAGCCCACCACAGGGCACACACCCACACACCAAGCACACACTAGGGACAATTTTGGATCACTAATGCACCTAACCTACATGTCTTTGGACTTTGGACTGTGCGAGGAAACCCACGCAGACACAGGGAGAACATGCAAACTCCACGCAGGGAGGACCTGGGAAGTGAACCACAGGTCTCCTAACTGCAAGGCAGCAGCGCTACCCACTGTGTCAGTGTGCCTCCCCCCACGAAGTCCATCCGGATTATTTCCTATTTAAACGAGAGGAGGGAAATAGGAAAAGAAGAAGGTGAGAAGGAGAAGGAAAAGAAAAAACAGAACACAACCCCGAAATGGATCACAAGACACAGAGAAACTCCGATCCAGATCGTCACGTCCCTATCCACGGCTTTCTGCTCTCGATGCCGGACTTGTAACAATCTCGCCATTCTCACAAAACCCCGGGGTTCAGTAATATCAGGACACGCCAAGGACCGTATGGTGAAACCGTTTCTTTTTACTTCAGGAAAGGAGCGAACAATCAAGTGCTTCCATATTGCAGTTCAAGGTTATTTCCATTAATCATTCTCTGAACGATTTCCAGGACTTTATGTGTGAAATGTGTTTCTTGTGCCTCATATCTATCTATCTATCTATCTATCTATCTATCTATCTATCTATCTATCTATCTATCTATCTATCTATCTATCTATCTATCTATCTATCTATCTATCTATCTATCTATCTATCTATCTATCTATCTATCTATCTATCTATCTATCTATCTATTTGACAACTTACTCCCATAGCCATGAAGTGCTTTGAGAGGCTGGTGCTAGAACTAATCAAGGACATCATCCCTGACAGTATGGACCCCCTCCAGTTTGCCTACCGTTGCAACAGGTCTACGGAGGATGCCATCACGATAACACTTCACACCACCCTGTCTCATCTGGAGAACAAGAACTGTTATGCAAGGCTGCTGTTTGTGGACTACAGCTCTGCATTCAACACTGTCATTCCATCCCAGCTCATCGCTAAACTCCTGGATCTGGGGTTTAGCTCTTCATTGTGCAACTGGGTACTGGACTTCCTCACCAGCAGACCTCAGCAAGTGCATATTGGTGGAAAAACCTCCTCCATCATCACCATCAACACTGGCACCCCACAGGGCAGCGTGCTGAGCCCCCTGCTTTACTCTCTCTACACCCATGACTGCGTAGCTAAGTATGGCTCTAACACCATCCTCAAGTTTACTGACGATACCACTGTGATAGGTTTGATCAGCGAGGACGATGAGACGGCCTACAGGGAGGAGGTCAGACTGCTGTCAGAATGGTGTCAGGACAACAACCTCACTCTCAACGTTAGCAAAACTAAAGAGATGATTGTGGATTTCTGCAAACAGGCAATAGAGCACAGCCCCATCTACATCGGAGGTGAGCCTGTGGAGCAGGTCAACAGCTTTAGGTTCCTCGGAGTCACCATCACTGATGACCTTAAATGGTCAACACACACGCAGTAGTCAAGAAAGCCTAACAACACCTCTACTTCCTCAGGAGACTGAGTAAAACCCGGATGTCCCCACAACCACTGTGCAGATTCTACAGGTGTACTGTGGAATCCATCCTGACAGTATGCATCACGTCCTGGTACAACAACTGCTCAGTTCAGGACTGCAGAGCTCTACAGCGTGTGGTGAACGCAGCACAGCAGATCATGGGCACACAGCTCCCAGCGATTCGTGACATCCGCACTACACGCTGTCTCAGGAAAGTGAACCGTATCAGGCAGAACCCCTGCCACTCTGCACTGTCACTTTTAAGCGTCCTTCCATCGGGATAGCGACTAATGTCCATTCGGACGCGCACCTCCAGGTTCAGGAACAGTTTCTACCCAACTGCAATCAGACTCATGAATAATCAGTAACCTTGTGTTACCTCCACTGCTAGCTGCACATATACATCTGCCACTGTCTCTATTTATTCCTAGGATTCTGGTTTTATTTATTTACTTATTTATATTCATTTATTTATTGTGTGTTTTTGGTCTATGTTCAGTGTCTGTGGGGGCACATGCAATCAAGCATTTCATTGTACATGGTACTTGTACACATGACAATAAAGAATTGAAATTGAAATTGTTTTTTGTTTGGTGTAGGGTCAAGGGAGGGTTTGCACTGTATTTTTATTAGTGTACCATTTGTTATAATACTAGCTGTCCCCTGCGGCTGTAGTGAAACAGGACAATGAGGAGGACCCGGCCCAGCTCCCCACTCCTGACGTCACGCTTCCCTCCACTCGTCAGCCTGCAGCCTCTGTCTTGGATTAGCGCAAATATATAACGTTTCTGCAAGCGAACAATGATTCTTAGCGCGATGAGAGAAATCGCAAAATCAACCGGAATGTTCGAGCAAATTCTAGAAAACAAAACAAAATGATCTAAATCCGTTAAGTAGTTCTCTCGTGAAAAGCGGACAGACAGACAGACGTTGGATTTTATATATAGAGATATATGAATTACCCATCTCCCACAGCTCCGCCCACGTAGTAGTGAAACAGGAGAGCGAGGACGGCCCCGCCCAACTCCCCACTCGTGACGTCACGCATCCCCCTCCCCTCGTCTTTCAGATTAGCGCAAATATATTGTTCCTGCAAGTGAACGATGATTCTTAGCATGATGACAGAAGTTGCAAAATCAACCGGAATGTTTAAGCAAATTCTAGAAAATAAACCAATCTTACTCAGTGAAGTAGTTCTCTCGTTTGCTAGCTAAGTAGAGGTAAAATACGCCCCGAGGCTGGCACGTGAGTGAGTGAGGATGGCCCCGTCCCCTCCCCTCAGCTCACTGCATCTCTCTTGGATTTGCGCAAATTAATCGATACCACAAGCGAACTATGATTCTTAGCACGATGAGAGAAGTCGTAAAATCAATCGGAATGTTCAAGCAAATTCTAGAAAATAAACAAATCTTACTACGTGAAGTAGTTCACTCGTTTGCTAGCTAAGTGGAGATAAAATACGCCTGAGGCTGGTGCGTGAGTGAGTGAGTAGGGCCCCGTCCCCTCCTCTCAGTCTACTGCATCTTTCTTGGATTTGCGCAAATGAATCGGTATCACAAGCGAACTATGATTCTTAGCACAATGAGAGAAGTCGTAAAATCAACCGGAATGTTTGAGCAAATTCTAGACCAAAACCCGATCTAAATCTGTGAAGTAGTTCTCTTGTTTGCTAGCTAAGTGGAGGTATGATACGCCCCGAGGTTGGCGCGCGAGTGAGGAGGGCTCTACCCGCTCTCCCCTCCCCTCGGCCCACTGCGCCGCCTCTCTCTCGGATTCACGCAAATAAATCGGTACTGCAAGCGAACTATTATACTTCGCACGATGAGACAAGTCGCAAAATCAACCGGAATGTTCGAGCAAATTCTAGAAAACAAAACAAAACGATCTAAATCCATGAAGTAGTTCTCTCGTGAAAAGCGAACAGACAGACAGACAGACAGACTTTGTATTTTATATATAGATATATATGAATCAGACATCTCCCACGGCTCCGCCCACATAGTAGTGAAACAAGACAGTGAGGACGGCCCCGCCCAGCTCCCCACTCATGACGTCACGCATCCCCCTCCCCTCGGCCTGTACTTTCGGATTAGCGCAAATATATTGTTCCTGCAAGTGATCTATGATTCTTAGCACGATGAGAGAAGTTGCAAAATCAACTGGAATGTTCAAGCAAATTCTAGAAAATAAACCAATCTTACTCCGTGAAGTAGTTCTCTCGTTTGCTAGCTAAGCAGATATAAAATACGCCCCGAGGCTGACGCATGAGTGAGTGAGGAGGGCCCCGTCCCCTCCCCTCAGCCCACTGTGTCTCTCTTGGATTTGCGCAAATTAATCGATACCACAAGCGAACTATGATTCTTAGCACGATGAGAGAAGTCGTAAAATCAACCGGAATGTTCTAGTAAATTCTAGAACAAAACCAGATCTAAATCTGTGGAGTAGTTCTCTTTTTTGCTAGCTAAGTGGAGGTAAGATACGCCCCAAGGTTGGCGCACGAGTGAGGAGGGCTCTACCCGCCCTCCCCTCCCCTTGGCCCGCTGCGCCGCCTCTCTCTCGGATTCAAGCAAATAAATCGGTACTGCAAGCGAACTATTATATTTCGCATGATGAGACAAGTTGTAAAATCATCTGGAATGTTCAAGCAAATTCTAGAAAACAAAACAAAACGATCTAAATCCGTGAAGTAGTTCTCTCGTGGAAAGCGGACAGACAGACAGAAAGATGCTGGATTTTATATATAGAGAGATATTTCAATATATTAATAATAGTTTTGTAGCAATGAGTCATTTTTAAAAGTAATAGTGATAACAGAATGTGATTCCATGTGTTAGTAGGCCACATTAAATATGTGGCACTTTACATTCATTCATTCGTTCCTTCATTTTCCACCGCTTATCTTAGGCTGGGTCGTTAGCAGTGTTGCCCCATATGTCCCTTTTTCCCCAGCTCTACTCATATTGTGCGATCCCAGGGTCTTCCCTGGGGTCTCCTCCCGGCTGGTTCTTTCTTTATCAGATTCCCAAACCACCTCAGTGGGCTCCTTTCGATGTGGAGGGTCCACAGTTCCACTCCAAGCCTCTCCTCAATTGTCTGTTCTTCTCACCCTACTGTATTTTTAAGGGAGCCCCCAGCCACCCTGTGGAGAAAGCTCATTCCGGCCACTTGCACTTTCATTTCCCAAGGATCATGACCGTAGATAAAGGGTACAGATGTAGATCAACTTGTAAATTGAGAGCTTTGTCTTCTGACTCACCACTACAGAGTGACCACAGAACTGCACTCGCCACCCCCATTCTGTCTGTCCATCTCACCATCCCTTTTCCCACCTCACTCATAAAAAAAGACCCCGAGACCCCATTCGGAGACGACAGTCCAGTTTTTTTCCACTGAGGACCATGGCCTCAGATTTGGAGGTACCAATCTTTGCCCCTTCACACTCGCTTACAAATGTGTGCCAGAGTTCTCAGGCCTATGAAGCCACCACGTCATCTACAAGAACCAGTGACACGATCCTAAGGCCACCGAACTGGACCCCCTCACCTCTCTGGCCACATCCTGTCCATGAAAAATCACAAACAGGACAGGAGACGAAGCACAGCCCTGGCGGAGTCCAACGACCCTCAGGTTGCCAGGCCACAGGTCTTGGCGGTGTAGTTGTCGGTCCGGGTGAGTGGGTCGGCCGTTACAACCTGAAGTTTAGGAAAGCAGCATATATTTTTTTTAAACTTTTCAGTATTGAGCTCCATGACCCTCACTGGGACTGATCATGCTTGATAATAACTGGACGGGAGGACGTCATCTGGTCTTCTCAGAAATGGTGGATGATGTTAATAACTCTACATTAAATGAAACTAAAATTAAAATTAAAACCCTAACCTTAACCCTAATTTTCTAAAGAAAAAGCCATGGAATGCTTTAGTGAAGATGATGTGGGGTGGGCAAAGTATTTTATATACCCGACAATGCACCCCTCCTAGAAATACAGCAGGACAAATAACACAGACAGTAGGCAGTAGACAAATGCTATCTGATAAGATGAATTATTCTGCTCCGTGTGTCCCACTGAGGACTTAGTAGTACACATAGAGGTCAGCTGAAACAAAGCATACAAGCCTTTGTGTTTGGCTCCAGTAGTGAAGAGTTCAGGTGCTGCTATAACGGGTTGAGCGCACTCATCTCCTCGGATGGCAAGGTCAATGCAAAGCGCTGCTCCTTGACTCTGATTAATTACCGAATGTCGCAGCAGCTCTTCCTTGCCCCAGGGAAAGGAGTCTTTCAGGACGACAAGGCCATTATCTGCACAGCACATGTAGTCACTCATTAGTGTGATAAGGGCAACGACGCATTTCTCAGGTGTTACATCTGAGCAACACACAAATGCAGGAGGACACAAGACCAGACGACAGAAAGAGAAGATTTTCCAGAAAGGTGAGTTTAACCAAGTGCACTGCAACCATGCTAGCGTCATTATTTTGTATGTTTACACATCTTGTGTTTGGGTGGAGGAACAGCAGTATCAAACACAGCAAAATTTTTGGATGCCAACCGAGTTGTCTCTTTTTTTCATAGTCAGACAAAGGGAAAGGTTTTAATAATGGAAATAATAATATGCGCCCTAACACTACTCCTCAGTCTGGGGCTTCACATTAATTCAAAACACAAAGTTCACTTCTCAGAGTGTCGTCTTATGGCTTGCTCTGGCCTGGTATATCTATCAATCTATTATATAGTGCCTTTCATGTCTATCTATCTATCTATCTATCTATCTATCTATCTATCTATCTATCTATCTATCTATCTATCTATCTATCTATAGTGCCTTTCATATCTATCTATCTATCTATCTATCTATCTATCTATCTATCTATCTATCTATCTATCTATCTATCTATCTATCTATCTATCTATCTATCTATTATATAGTGCCTTTCACATCTATCTATCTATCTATCTATCTATCTATCTATCTATCTATCTATCTATCTATCTATCTATCTATCTATCTATCTATCTATCTATCTATCTATCTATTTTTCTATTATATAGTGCCTTTAAGGTCTATCTATCTATCTATCTATCTATCTATCTATCTATCTATCTATCTATCTATCTATCTATCTATCTATCTATCTATCTATCTATCTATCTATCTATCTATCTATTATATAGTGCCTTTCAGATCTATCTATCTATCTATCTATCTATCTATCTATCTATCTATCTATCTATCTATCTATCTATCTATCTATCTATCTATTATATAGTGCCTTTAATGTCTATCTATCTATCTATCTATCTATCTATCTATCTATCTATCTATCTATCTATCTATCTATCTATCTATCTATCTATCTATCTATCTATTATATAGTGCCTTTCATGTTTATCTATCTATCTATCTATCTATCTATCTATCTATCTATCTATCTATCTATCTATCTATCTATCTATCTATCTATCTATCTATAGTGCCTTTCATATCTATCTATCTATCTATCTATCTATCTATCTATCTATCTATCTATCTATCTATCTATCTATCTATCTATCTATCTATCTATCTATCTATCTATTATATAGTGCCTTTCATGTTTATCTATCTATCTATCTATCTATCTATCTATCTATCTATCTATCTATCTATCTATCTATCTATCTATCTATCTATCTATCTATCTATCTATCTATCTATCTATCTATCTATCTATCTATCTATCTATCTACTTAGTAACACTGTGTAATTCATTGAGACCCTAATAATATAGCAACGGTCAATGGAAACCAAACTCACCAGTCCACTGAGGGCTGATACAACATCACACTAAAAAATAAAATCAGAAATTGAAATCCCAGGCTAACGTGACTTGTGTGAATTTCATCACGGTGACTCCTAATGTGACTCAGTAGTGTGTCTGTCCGGCCCCCACGTGCCTGTATGCACAACGTCTGAGCATGTTCCTGATGAGATGGCAGATGGTGTCCTGGGAGAAAAAAAACTCCTAAAATGTTGTTTTCACGTTATCTTTCCAGGGTATTGAGTGAGGGGAAAAATGAATTTAAAAGATTTTAGCAGAAGGCTGCAGCTTAACAAAATGTGTAAAAAGTGAAGGGGCACTGAATCAACTGTAACTAACAAGCTGGTCTTGTTTTCAAGTGACATGAGTATTGGTTGATAACCCAAAGTTCATAAAATCCTTACGGGTGCATCGGGACAGAATTCCGGCTGTGTAATTATACTAGCCAGTCCAGCCCATGATAATTCTTGAATTATTGGTCTGGTGCTGGGCTTCTTCAACTTTTTAATCAGAGCATTCAAATAGAAAATATCTACCGCATTGGGACCCAAGACTACAATTATTACAATAATCATAGCAGAGCCAAGCTTAGACAAATAAAAATGGACATACAGTAAAATAAAAAAACAGCAATTGTTGGTTTCCATTCATGCAAGTTTATTTATTTTAATTATTATTTTAATTTCTTACTTTGTCTTTTATTTTTCTTTTCTTCATTATGTGAAGCACTTTGAGCTACTTTTTTGTATGAAAATGTGCTATATAAATAAATGTTGTTGTTGTTTATCATATATAATGTTCCTGAAAGAGAAAAGTGTAAGTCAAAAGATCCACCTTAATAAGTGCATATCTGTGTGTCTGTCCAGTTGCTATGCCTTTGTCATTCAACAGCTGGCACATCACAAACGTTAATATTGCTTTTACAAATACCATAAAAAATAGTACATAACAGGGAGATCTGCATTGCATTTGTCATTTCCTCAAATGGTTTATCACAAATATTTGATGAATTGTATTTTTCATTCCAACAGATGGCACATCACAAACATTAACACTGCTTTTACAAATCCCATAGCAAATGGTATATAACATAGACAAATTTGGTGCATTTTCCATTCCAACAGATGGCACATCACAAAGATTTGTAATAAAATGCATTGCATTTGTCATTCCAATATATGTTGCACCACAAATGTAACACTGCTTTAACAAATACCATACCTATAGCATATAACAGAGAAATATTAATTGCATATGTCATTCTAATAGATTGTGTATCACAAACATTTGTAATAATAAAATGCATTGCACTTTTCAGTTTAGCAGATGGTGCACCACAAACATTAACACTGCCTTTATGAATACCATACCAAATGGCATATAGCAGAGACATATGCATTACATTTGTCATTCCAACAGATGGTGCATCACAAACATTTGTAGTAATAAAACGCATTGTATTTGTCATTCCATCTGATGGCACATCACAAATGTTAACTCTGCTTTAATGAATACCATACCAAATTGCATACAATAGACACATACACTTTGCATTTGTCATTCCAATTGAGGGTGCACCACAAACCTAACACAGTTTAACGAATACCATACCTATGACATATAACAGAGAAATTTTCATTGCATTTGCCATTCTAATAGATGGTGCATCACAAACATTTGTAATAATGAAATGCATTGCATTTTGCAGTCTAACAGATGGTGCACCATGAACCTTAAGATTACTTTAACAAATACCATACTAAATGCCATATAACAGAGACATGTGCATTTCACTTGTCATTCCAGCAGATGGTGCTTCACAAACATTTTTAATAATAAAATACATTGCATTTGTCATTCCATCTGATGGCACACCACAAATGTTAACACTTCTTTAATGGATACCATACCAAATTGGATATAACAAAGACATACACTTTGCATTTGTCATTCCAACAGATGGCACATCACAAATAATTGTAATTAAATGCATTGCATTTGTCATTCCAACAGACGGTGCACCACAATCATTCATAGTAATAAAATGCATTGCATTTGTCATTCCATCTGATGGCACACCACAAATGTTAACTCTTCTTTAATGAAACCATACCAAATTGGATAAAACAAAGACATTCACTTTGCATTTGTCATTCCAACAGATGGCACATCACAAGCAATTGTAATAAAATGCATTACATTTGTCATTCCATCTGATGGCACACTACACATGTTAACTATGCTTTAATGAATACCATACCAAATTGGATATAACAGAGACATACATTTTGTATTTTTCATTCCATCAGATGGTGCACCACAAACCTAACACATATCTATGGCATATAACAAAGAAATATTCATTGCATTTGTCATTCTAATAGATGGTGTATCACAAACAATTTTAATAATGAAATGCATTGCATTTTGCAATCTAACAGATGGTGCACCATGAACTTAAAGATTGATTTAAAAAAATACCACACTAAATGGCACATAACAGAGACATGTGCATTGCATTTGTCATTTCATCAGATGGTGCCTCACAAACATTGACAGTAATAAGTATTTTATTGCAACAAATGATCCAAATTGCTAGAAAGACAAATGCAATGCATTTTATTACTACATGAAATTCAAAACACTTCCCAATATGTTGACTGCTTAGTTTTGACCCTGTCCAGTATTAAAAATAAAACCATAATTATCATTCAAAACAAGGAATAGATTCCTGAGACGTATAAATGCTTAGTTTCAGCTTTAGCAGATGGGAGAAAAATCTGCTGTTCTTTGTGGTCACCTAATTCTGGTGCCAGATAATAACTAAAGTAGTCAAATAAATAAATAAATACATAAGTACAATAATCGATGCTGTTTATTTAGCTTGTTTTAAATAACGTTATTTTTGAAAACAATGAGCTCCACCAGCAACAGGCCACTCTTCTAAATGTATTTGCAATTCTCCAGCATATCCCGGCTTTCATTTAACAATTCAATAAGCGCAGTACAAAATGTTGAGTCACCTCGTTAAATTATTCAGCAACAACAATGTCTTTCTCTATAGCACATTTTCATACAAAGGATGGAGCTGAAAGTGCTTTACAACGTGTCAAAGACATAATTACATGCAAAAGATAAACAAATTAAACGTATATGCGTAGAAATGTCTGCTTTATTTGTATTTACAGTATTTATATTTTAAAGGGCTGGTGAGACGAATCTTAATGAAGAATTTGTCGGGCTGCCCGGTGTGAAACGCTTACACCGGACACACTGTGCTGAAACGCTGGTGCTTGTCTTACCCTTTTGATATTTTCTGGTGTTCTGACCGTTCTTGGTGGTCCAACAGAAATGCGTTTCACACAATCAGTAGACTGAAATTTGTCGGCCACTTTAAAATGTTGTTATAAGAAGGAAGTCTCACTAGCTGAGGGCTGTTAAGCTGAACGCCAAACCTTCTTTGAACTTTTGTCACATATTTGGAGTGTGCAGTATGATGGACACGAGGGACTTGTTCATGACCACTGAATCTGAATTTAGTATACAGGACAGCCACTCCACCTTAATAACAGAAGGCCAAAATACCCCAAAAATCATCATATCCTTGTGCCTCATCAATAACTTCAAACTAGCGCTGGGGTCCCCTGACCTCATGAGGTTTGTGTCTCCCCCTTTGCGTTTGTGTGTCTCTCTAGTCAGTCAACTCCGTAGCAGCGGCATCAGTGCGAATCCGGACCCCTTCGCTCTCTGCACACTTGGACGTGTCGTACATTTCATTCTTAAACAGAAAAGCTCACCATTTTTGCCCATCAATCTATACTCGATGACCCATTATGACAAATTGAAAAGAAGTCTTCAGAAAGGTTTATAAGTTTATTAAAAATCCATCCATCCATTATCCAACCCACTATATCCTAATTGCATGGTCACGGGGGTCTGCTGGAGCCAATCCCAGCCAACACAGGGCGCAAGGCTGGAAAAAAACCCCGGGCAGGGTGCCAGCCCACCGCAGGGCACACACACACACACACACCCACACTAGGGGCAATTTAGAATTGCCAATGCACCTAACCTGCATGTCTTTGAACTGTGGGAGGAAACCGGAGTACCAGAAGGAAACCCACGCAGACACGGGGAGAACATACAAACTCCACGCAGGGAGGACCCGGGAAGCGAACCCAGGTCTCCTAACTGAGAGGCAGCAGCACTACCCAATGCGCCACCGTACTGCCCTTATTAAAAATCCATCCATCCATCCATCCATCCATCCATTTTCTAACCCGCTGTATCCGAACACAGGGTCACGGGGGTCTGCTGGAGCCAATCCCAGCCAACACAGGGCACAAGGCAGGGAACCAATCCCGGGCAGGGTGCCAACCCACCGCAGGACACACACAAACACACCCACACACCAAGCACACACTAGGGCCAATTTAGAATCACCACTCCACCTAATACGCATGTCTTTGGACTGTGGGAGGAAACCGGAGCGCCCGGAGGAAACCCACGCAGACACGGGGAGAACATGCAAACTCCACGCAGGGAGGACCCGGTAAGCGAACCCAGGTCTCCTAACTGCAAGGCAGCAGCGCTACCCACTGCGCCACCGTGCAGCCCTTATTAAAAATCAAAAACTGAAATTTCTCCTTTACAAAAGTACACAGACCCATTGCTTTGAATAGTCGGCTGCAGCCTACTTGCTTTAAATCTCCTTGATGATGTTTCAAGAACTTAATTGGAGACCAGGTTCAGGTTCAGGTTCAGGTTGGGGGGTATACACCCACCACACAATGAAACAGCTTGGGATTCTGGTTGGCAACCCCCCCAGGCAGACACGCAGTCCAGTCCCTCCCTTCGGAAATGACCCTCTATCTGCTGCGGCCAAGTGTTACGTGGGCGTCCCCTTGACCTGGTACTCAACAATGAGGGTCATGCGAGCCAGATCACCCTTGGAGAATCGTGTCACATGGCCATAGTGCCATAACTGACCCTCCCTCACAATGATGTTTCATGAACTTGATTGGAGACCAGGTTCAGGTTGTGGGGCATGTACTGGTACAATGGGTTGCCGCACCCACCAGACGACAAAACAGCTTAGGATCCTGATTGGCAAACCTCCCAGGCAGACATGCAGTCCAGTCCCACCCTCCAGAAATGACCCTCTATCTGCCGCGGCCAAGTGTTACGTGGGTGTTCCCTTGGCCGGGTTCTGCCGCTTGGGTCCTCACCAATGAGGGTCCTGTGAGCTGATCACCCTCGGGTAATCGTGCCACATGGCCGTAGTGCCGTAACTGATGCTCCCTCACAATGCAGGTCATTCGGGACTCCATGAGTAACACAAAATCAAACCAGTGGGACCCAAGGATTCTCTGAGGAGACACAGCACTGAAGGAGTCAAGTCTTCATCTCCGGTCCATGTCTCACAACCAGAAAGCACCAGGACTGTACAGACCTGGACCTTCATCATTTTGCAGAGATATCAGGAGAGCCACACACCCCTTTCCAGTTACCTCATCTGTAGTGTTGAGGAAGGAGCCGAGTCAGAAGGCAAAGCTCTCAATTTACCAGTTGATCTATGTCGGTACCCTTTATCTACGGTCATGAGCCTTGGGAGATGAAAGTGCAAGTGGCCAGAATGAGCTTTCTCTGTAGGGTGGCTGGGCGCTTCCCTTAAAGATATAGTAGGGTGAGAAGAACAGACAATCCAGGAAAGGCTTGGAGTGGAGCTGTGGACCCTCCGCATTGAGAGGAGCCAACTGAGGTGGTTCGGGCATTTGATAAAGAAAGAACCAGCTGGGAGGAGACCCCAGGGAAGACCCTGGGCTAGGAACACCTTGGGATCGCACAACATGAGTAGGGCTGGGGAAAAAGGAACACATGGGGCCAAACTGCTAACGACCCGGCCTAAGATAATTAGTGGTGGAAAATGAAGGAACGAATGAATGTAAAGTGCCACGTATTTAATGTGGCCTACTAACACATGGAATCACATTCTGTTATCACTGTTACTTTTAAATATGGCTCACTGTTACAAAACTATTATTAATATATTAAAGTGTCTCTCTATATATAAAATCCAACGTTTGTCTGTCTGTCTGTCCGCTATTCACGAGAGAACTACTTAACGGATTTACAATAGAATATAATTTATTTTTGTGTAGCCCAAAATCACACTAGAAGTGGCGCAATGGGCTTTAACAGACCCTGCCTCTTGACAGCCCCCCCAGCCTTGACTCTGTAAGAAGACAAGAAAACCCTTGTAGTGAAAAAATGGAAGAAACCTCGGGAAAGGCATTTCAAAAAGAGACCCCTTTCCAGGTAGGTTGGGCGTGCCGTGGGTGTCAAAAAAAAATACAATACAATACACAGAACAGAACAAATCCTCAATACAGTATAAAAAAAATTAAAAAATTACAAGTACGGAGCAGAATTTAACAGCAGATGATATCCCATAATATGATTTGGATTTGTTTAGAGTCCTGGGGCATCATGCATAAACGGTGCGTACGCACAGAAATGTTGCGTACTCCCGTTTCCACGCTCAAATTGCGATGTATAAAACCTAAACTTGGCGTAAAGCCACGCACATTTCCATGGTACCTCATGCCCTGGCATACGCAATTTCTCTGCTCGGTTTTGCAGATTGGCGGCACCCAGCGTCAAAGCAGTGCTAATGTTCCTGTGTGGTCACCCTTTCTTTCTTAGATCCACATTCCTGGCGCGGCTTTATAAATACACTGAAACTAACTGCATATTGTTTATTAGTGTAATGCATCTGATTGTAATTAACCTGCAGCAATATAATGGTCCAGGGAATAGCCATAGTATTCCAAATACCAGAACTGCTTTAGCGTTGTTACGCTCACTGCATCTTCTTCTTCTTTCAGCTGCTCCCATTAAGGGTTGCCACAGCAGATCATCTTTTTCCATATTACTCTCACTGCACCACTCGGAGTATTTATATCACTGTATCTGAGTGAGGAATCACAGCAGCAGCTGATCGGAAAGAGAATTATCAGTATACAGCATGAAGCAGACGCTGCCTCAGCCACCGCAAAACGCTTCAGAGACTTCCCAGTACGGACTTTGCGGTTTAGAAAAGGCTTCATCCCAAGAACTCTAAACGCACTCAATCAGTCCATCAAGTGCTCCTTGTAGAACTGTTTGTACTTATAAGTACAATCACATCACTGTAAACTTGCACTACAGGTATAATATTGCACAACCTGCGCCACTTTATAAAGCGCGTATTTACATATGATGACGATATCATTTTTAAGATGAAATGCAGCAAAATATGTTGATTATATTACACAGATAAAACTTTAACTTCATTTAAATAATCTGTATTGTTAATAATTAAACATGTGAGGACACGGTGCCGCAGCGCTAGCTAGTTCATGGATTGTTCCTGCATTGCGCTGTATTCTTGCGCTGACGCGACACTGGAAAGATAGACAGATAGAATAATTAAACATGTACTACGAAGATATTTCAATGTTCCTTAAAAGTTTTGAAGAATCAGCGTTCTAAGCTTACAAATGGCTTCACGTCTATTACAGAGCTGATTGTGTGGCGATTGGGTATTTGGAGAAAGAAAAGTAAGGACAGGAATTGGAGGTTAGTACGTTTGAAAGAGACAGTACTTCTGTAATAAATTATTTCATTGAAGGTCGCTCATGGCACAGCAAGCCTCTTGCGTGAGATATGAACAAGCACTGCGCCACCGTGTTCCCATGTTTAATAACATGCTTTCATTCCTATCATCATGAAAAAGATATCACGTACACATCTCAGTATTTTAATTATTCAGAGAGCTGTAATATCACGAATGTAATGGATTCTGTGTCCTGTCGGAGAAAGAGAAAGCCCGTTTAAGAAGCTGGTAGTGATTCACACACAGCACAAAGAAGATCAAATACAGAACAAAGCATTTAACATCTTACTTTAGTTACAATGGGATTTGAGAAACTAGTAAATTAAACGATTTTAAGATGAAGTTTATGATGTTCTACTTTAATGGCAAAATAAACTACGTGATTAAAGTGGAAATTTTGAGATTAAAGTTGACATTTCGTGCTTTTTTCCCACTGTGTGCCTGTTTTTTGTCTGTACCCTAATAAGCTTTCATATGACACTCAGACGGTGGGCTACGACTTGCCTTTTCACGGCGACGTTGATATGTGACTTCTTTTTTATTTCGGGCACTGTGCGACTTTGTGAACTTGAGCTTTCGAGTTTCTCCGACACTCTGTCACTCGATCAGCTTCCTTTTGTTGATTATCCCACTGTTTAAACCAACAAATAGTACGTTTTTCCTTTGCCTCCACTTGGTATTCGCTGAAATTCTTATATTTTCCCCCGTGCTTTTCCCATTGTCTTTTCTCAGAAGGCTTTTTATATTGATTTGCATATTCAAAGAGGCGTAATTCTGGGAGGAGTTGGGGCGGGACAGAAGGCGCGTGCACGTGCGTTACTTTTCACGCTGATCGGATTTATGTAGTGGAAGAACGTGGAAGTTTTGCATACGTACAGATTCCTGCATCTGGATTTTTCTGTGCGTACGTACATTCCCGTTTTTGTGCTTACGCCATGTTATAATGTGAGTTCTACGCACAGCGTTATACATGAGGCCCCTGGAAACCTCAGCCATCAAGCTGCCTCCCCCTATTGACCATTCCACAGATGAGTCAGCCAATCCGATGACAGGACCCCTCTACCTGACGATTCCTGCTATCCTCCATCAGGGATGACTTTACCTTAGTCAGGCAAAACAACTTGGCAGGTGGGCCGTGGGCACCAAGTGCCACATTTGAGTACCGAGAAGAGAAACAGAATAGGTGAGGGTGAGTATCCAATTATAACAGTCATGTTACTTATGTTTTAGTGCTAATGGCTAACATATTGGCGCAGTGGTAGTGCTGCTGCTTTGCAGTAAGGAGACTGTGGAAGGTTGTGGGTTCGCTTCCCGGTTCCTCCCTGTGTGGATAGCTCTTTGAGTACCGAGAAAAGCGCTATATAAATGTAATGAATTATTATTATTATTATTATATTAGCCACCTGATTTAGATTAGTTTTTTTTTTTTTTAGAATTTGCTTGAACATTCTGGTTGATTTTGCGACTTCTCTCATTGCACTATGTATCATAGCTCGCTTGCGGTACCAATTTATTCGTGCGAATCCGAGAAGAGGCACAGCGGGCTGAGGGAAGGGGGGCGGGGCCTCCTCACTCACATGCCACCCTCGGGGCGTGTACCTTACCTCCGCTTAGCTAACGAATGAGAGAACTACTTCATGGATTTAGATAGATAGATAGATAGATAGATAGATAGATAGATAGATAGATAGATAGATAGATAGATAGATAGATAGATAGATAGATAGATAGATACTTTATTAATCCCAAGGGGAAATTCACATACTCCAGCAGCAGCATACTAATAATAAACAATATTAAATTAAAGAGTAATAAAAATGCAGGTATACAGACAGACAATAACTTGGTATAATGTTAACGTTTACTACCCCGGGTGGAATTGAAAAGTTGCATAGTGTAGGGGAGAAACGATCTCCTCAGTTTGTCAGTGGAGCAGGTTTTTTTCTAGAATTTGCTTGAACATTCCGGTTGATTTTGTGACTTCTCTCATAAGTATCATAGTTCACTTACAAGAGCGAATGATTTGCGCAAATCCGAGACAGAGGCTGTGGGCCGACGGGAGGGGGAAACGTAATGTCAGGAGTGGGGAGCCGGGCAGGGCACTTCTCACCGTCCTGTTTCACTACTATGTGTTGGCAGATCCATGGGATATGGCTAGTTCATATATCTCTATATGTAAAATCATAGTTCGCTTGCAGGAGCGAATTATTCGTGCGAATCCGAGACAGAAGCTGTGGGCGCCTTAGGGGAGAGAGAAGCGTGATGTCAGGAGTGGGGATCTGGGCAGGGCCCTCCTCACTCACACGCCAGCCTCCGCTCGAGTCACTCTACCTCTGCGTTTTGCAGTGTACCTAGTCTCCACTTAGCTAGCGATACCTGTTTGTTATCGATTTTTATAGTTATTCCTGTTTCACTACTATGCAGGCGGACAGCTAGTCTCTCCATTATAATAAAAAAATCTTGGGATGAGACGTGACTTTTTGAGAGACTTTTTGGAATGAAGTCCCGCGAGACGGAGACTTTTAACATGAGATTCTTTCAAGTCACGACCTACTATTTTCAAACAAGACCGCGGTCATCTAACCTCAGTCGTGTGAATGCTTTTGGCAGACACACTTCCTGCGCTCTCAACTCTTATACATTTTATCAGGACAATATTTTTTTACGTTCTAGACACGTCAACGACTAAGCGAAGAAGAAAGAGCAGGGACAAACGTTTGAAAAAGTTGGGTAATTTATTAGAAATAAAGAAACTAAATTCACTCACAGGGATATATGTTGCGTTGTCACGGAATCAAAATTCAATGCGATCTTGAAGAAAAGTTAATTCCAAAAATTGTTTTTAACTGACGTAAAATAATGCATATGTAACAATTCCCATGAAAATAACAATCTCTTTCAATTGTATATCCGGCTAACGAAACTCGGGGGTAGGTGAACAAAGCGAGCAGGGGGCGGAGCCCCCTAGTTATTAATAAAGTAAAGTAATAACTGACTCCTGGATGGAGTAATTACAAATTGTGAAATGTTCCAACCTTCATGTCAGTTTACTTAGTCACCTGAAAGTCACACCATCTTTATATATAATCTTCATTTGGATCTTGATCTTTGTTTGTCCGCGAATTCACTGCCTTGTGTGGTGTTCCTGCTGTGTTCAGTAGAGGGCAGTAGTGATGGAGGAGGAGAGGAAGAGAGGGGGAGGATCGTTGGATGAGGTTGGAGTGTGGTGATTAAAGAGGATTGAACTAAAGGAGACTACGTGCTGTTGTCACGCACGTGTGCATAGGGAGCCGCAGAACGACCCAGGAAGCAGCGTGAAGTCTACAGCCAAAAGGGAGTGGCGGGCAACTAACCTCTCTCTCTATCTCTTTTCCCAGAAAGAAGGAAACGACGACACCATGACTCTAGCGGCTTGCCACTTCCTCATTTTCCTTCACCCTGATGACGTCAGGACTCCCAACATCCCTTACGATTCCCTACCCAGCTGTCCTCTGATTAATTCCGGTCCCTCACTATAAATCTTCCCCCCTTCCCTCCATAGTTCGTTCGGATGGTAACCTGTCAATGGTTGTCTGGACTGTATTTTGTAAATATGTGCAAACTGTGCAGTATACGGGGCCGGAAACCCCAAACCTTTACGAGACTTTTGTGCCTTTATTTTACACTGTTTGTACTGGCTGAATACACAACACCTTGGTTGTTACTTTCGTTTACAAACACTGTCGATACCACTCTTTGTATTTAGAACTGGCATCGACACCGTGCTTTGTGTTTTGATCTGGCGTCGACACCGTGGTTTGTGTTTAGATCTGCCGTCGACACCTGCTTCGCTGTCAAGACTGTGGTTTTTTGTGTTTCTATCGACCATCGTTGGCAGCACTTCGTCCAAATCGAATGTTCACCCACTTCTTGGAGTCGGCAGTCAGAGTATATAAGTCGGACACACTTCTGTGATTTTCCATCAGTCGGCGTTTGGAGTTCAACAAAGAAGCATTTGTTCTTCCTTACTCTTTGGATTGCCACAAAGCTACCTGCGAGATTGGAGAAAGGTTGAGAAGAGATCGTGAGAGGAAGCGACAGCGTCGTGAAAACGAGACGAACTGTGAACGGAGAGAAGCAGAAATGCTCCTACACCACCACATAATTACTATTCAGACAGTGATTCCGAGTAGGCCGTTCCTATCGAATCAATGTCCAAGGGTTTTCTTTTGTAATTTTGTTTCCCTTATAAATAATCATAATGCTGTGCGACGAAGGGCCCAGTTCACGACTGGCAGCCGCGTTTAAACAGGGAGCCCTTCACAGACAACTTTAACACGCGCAACGTATTTGGGCGCACATGGCTAGTTGCATATATTGTCTAACTTGTTGATTTGTGCCAGTGGCATGAAATTACATTATACTAAACAAATGAGAATAAACGGACCCTCCGTACCTGGAGCACTTTGCACTTTGAGTAACTAAGAACTTTAAGCTGTATAGTTGTATGAGATTGTACCTGCTAAATGAATGCTGTTGTTGTTGGCACAGTCCACCACAGACCACCGCACCGGCGGTTATAGAAGGAGGGCTGCTTGCTTCGTGATTTATGATGAGAAGGCTCATGTACTTTTCATAGCATAAGGTCACGCATCTTCAAGTGGTACACAATGTTTTACATATTTCTTCCATTTCAAAACAGTTTTTCATTTTTAAACAAGCTGAACAAACCCCAATAGCTGGCTCAATGTGTAAATGTATACATGCCATATTGATAAAAAAGGGATATTATTTTTTCATTTTCAAACAATACACTACTGCTATTCAATACATTTCTCGGATTTTTCCTTGCATTATGAGATTTGCCGTCTATTGTGGTCTTTTATAGCACACGCATTGTTCAAAATGTCAGGTTCTAATTCATATTTATTAGCATGTCATGAAATGCCTTCTTGCATTCTAGTGACAGTAATGCAATACCAATAATTGACAATGAGTACAACATGATACACAGAATGCAAAGCTTTTATATAAGTATATATATATATATAGTCGTTCAGTGGATTCAGGAGGTCTTCAGACCCCCCCTTCACGTTCTGAACACCTTATTGTCATTTACATTTAAATTGAAATAGATACATTTGGAAATTTTGCCCATCCATCTACACTCAGTAGGCCATAATGACATAGTGTAGATATTTTCAGAAAGGTTTGCAAATTTTATTAAAAATCAGTCTCCTTCATAGAACCCCTCGGACCCTTTGCTATGGATGTGCGCATGGGAGGCAGCTAAAGGGCTCAAAGGAAGGTACCAGACTAGGGGGTGGCGAGGTGCACTGATCCCTTCTCTTTTTCCACTGCAGACCCATTATGGGAAATTCCACCTGGCCTCCATGATGTCACTTCTGGTCAGGAGCCCCATTAATTCACTTCCTCTTCAGAAGATATCCCTTCCAGTCACGAGCCCCATGACGTCACTTCCGGTCCAGAAGATGCCCCTTCCGGTTCAGAAGTTGTCCCCTAAAGTCACAAGCCCAATGACGTCACTTCCAGTACAGAAGTTGTCCCCTAAGGTCACGAGCCCAAATACATCATTTCCGGTCCAGAAGTCACCTCTTCCAGTCACAAGCCCAATGGTGTCACTTTCCGTTCTGGTCATAATGAACTAACTTCCTCTGTCGCACTTTCAAATCCCTACCATCTCAACCTCACCAGTTAGTTCTGTTTTGGACTCACACCGGTACACATCTGGATTTAAACTTCTTCCATTTGCAGCCAGGAAAAATGATAGGGTTGGCTGCCCCAAATATTTTTGTGGCTCTTGTCCCATCTTTGACAATGGTCAGGTGCCTCCAGTTTGCCTTCAATCTCTTTGAGATATTTTGAGTACTTAATTGGAGTCCACCTATGGAAAACCGAATTGATTGGACTCCATTTAGAAAGGCACATGTGTTACCCGTGTGTAGAAGGACCTGAGAATTCACACTGCAGGTCAGGACAAAAAATTCAAGACATGACGTCACGTGGAACTCTCTGTAGACCTCCATGATCATATTGTGGTGTAGCTTAGAGATAAAACCGTTCATAAATCTTTGAATGTCCCTAGCAGCACAGTGGCCTTAAATGTTCTAACCCTAATTCATTACTTTGTAGAAACCCCTTTGCAAGCAATTCCAGCTTCAGTTCTTCTTAGTAAGTCTCTACAAGCTTTTCACAATGTATTTTTCGGCAGTTTATTCCTTTCTTCTTGGCAGATCCACTTAAGATCTGGTAAACTGGATGGAAAGTGTCTGTAAAGTGTCATTTTCATCTCCCCCTACACATTCTCTACAGCAGTGTTTCTTAAACATGAATCACAATAGTATGGAATGGGAAAGAGATGCAAATGGGTCACTGTGGACAAGGGGAAACTGCTACCCTGTCCCGCAGCTTCTGCTTTAGTTATTTGTTCAACATTTCTTGCCTCGCATTTCCTTTCATCCTACATGTACTCAGATCATTGTAGACACAAAACACTCGCAAATTGTATGTCTTCCAAAAAACAATATATTATTTACCCTCTACAACTCCAGGCACCTCACACCCAGATAAACAGACTTGAGGTGGGAGAACTTCAGCTGCGGTGGTAGGGGGGAATGGGATAGCAGGCTGCTTGTGCTGATCGACACATGTGCAAAACAAAAGATGCGGATGAGGAGAGGTGCGAAGGAATTTAAGGAGGCCCAGGATTATGATTTTTTTAGTAGGCTTCAGGGATTCTAATGTTAAGAATCACTGCATTTTTTTTATTAGCATTTTCTACACTGTCCCAACTTTTTCTGATTTGGGGTTTTATTTAATTTAATATATCACATTACTATTAATTTAATCTTCAGTTTTAACTATGCCTCTGTGAGTGAGTGTGTGTAAATTGGACCAAGGCTGGGTGCGTTCCTTGGGTCCCCAATGAAAAAATAAATAAATCATCACTCTTTCGACAATGTGCATCTTAGCATTACCGTGACCGCCACAACAGTACCTAGAAACTTTAATGAATCTGTCATCCCAACAGCTGAGCCACTTATAGAAAGTGATAGGTGTCTGTTTATTGAAATCTACGATCCTTTTCTGAGTTTTTTGAATGTCAAGGTCCATATTATGATGGCGGCACCACAGTATCAGATTTCCCACCTCTTGTTTGTATACGGACTCACCATTGTTTAAAATGAGGCCTATTAGTGTGATGTCATCTTGCAGCAGTCTAAATTGCTATGATGATGTGATGTTAGATACGAATTGCATGTCACCCCCAAACTGCCTTTGGACCACTTCCTGCAGCACAGACAGACTACACAGAAGGTAAAATTAATTTATTTAAAAAAAAGAGGAGTATCAAAATGAAATAAATCAACAATATACAATTCATACAAACTCAACAATATTCAGATTCCATAACCCCACACCCCTTTCTGAACATATACAGTACACAAATAACATGAAAAACAATGAACCCAAAATATCTCACAATGTCCACCCAGTCTGGTCTCTTCATAAAGTAAAACATCCCACATTGTTTCCAAGTCTTCAGATGTTCTATCCCAGAATAAAAGATTATTATTTGATCGATCCTCTTAACTGTCCCGTCCACTTCTTCGGTATACTGGGTGCTCATCAAGGAGGCCGCCTCCAGACTATGTAGGGTTTCGGTGCTCCACTGAGGTGATCTCTTTTCTGGTTTTGAATGACCCACACCTGTAACCTTCGCCTTGAAACTTGGGCCATGTTATCCTCTTCCTCTCCTGCGTTTTCGTGCTTTTTTTTTTTTTTTAACAGTACATCTGCACCCGTTCCTATGGCATTTTTCCTGGAAACAGACCCATACCTTATTGACATATAGGCCTTACACATCTTAGGCCTTACACTTCTTTTTATAGGTGCTCAGACAGAGACGGGGTTCTCATTGGTAATAACACATCAGAGTGACAAAATAAAAAAAACATAAATTAAATTTACGTGGCAGTTATACAATATAACGGAGCAATATAGCGGAGTGGTGGCTCTGAGGCTAGGGAATCTGCACTGGCAATCGGAAGGTTGCCGGTTCGAATCCCGTAAATGCCAATAGGGACTCTGCTCTGTTGGGCCCTTCAGCAAGGTCCTTAACCTGCAATTGCTGAGCGCTTTGAGTAGTGAGAAAAGCGCTATATAAATGCAAAGAATTATTATTATTATTATTATTATTATTATTATTATTATTAATATGCAAATGTAAGAAGTTTGACAGACAAATCTCCAGAGGTCCTCTCATTGGCTTAAAGTGAGAAGAGTAGTAGGGAAAGGACACATCCCTGTGACCCACCAGTACTTAGTGTTAATGGATCAGATGCCCCTGCACTGTTTCGTATCTGTAATAAAGTCTGAGATCCAATGGCAGGTTGATCTGGGTGAGTTTCTTATCGAGGAGCTCTGGGATGATTTTGCTGAAAGCAGAGCTAAAGTCCACAAACAAGATCCTCACATGTCACCCCTGGCTTATCAAGGTGTTGGTAAATAAAGCTCAGACCTAAATTCAGGGCATCGTCCACAGACTGGTGGGCTCCATTTACAAACTGGAAAGGGTCCAGGAAGTCTTCTGAAGCATTCTTGAGGTAATTCAGAACAAGAAATGTCAAATGTCTTCATGAGCACAGAGGCTAAAGCTACTGGTCTGTAGACATTTAGGCCTGTGGCCTATGATTTCTCTGCTACTGGGTTCTAAAGCTGGCAGCAACGGTGCACAGATCCAGAGATTGGTTGAAAATGTCTGCAAATACTGTAGACAACTGGTGTGCACAGTCCCTGGGTTGTGGAAGGGGAAATAAGGCCAGGGCATACAGCATTTCTAACATTTTACTTTATGAAATACCTCCAGGCGTCTTTAGCTATGATGGCAGAAGGGCGAAGCCAAGATGAAGAGGTGGAGTGTAGAGTAGTAACAGTGAGACCATCATGTAGATTTGTGCCTTTGCAAACTGATCAGGCAGACAAGAATCAGCAGAACTGTTTGATGTTTGCTTCTTGTAGTTAGTGACCTGTTGAAGGCCTCTCCAGACTGGTGTGCTGTCATTTTGAAGATGATTGTTCATTGAGCTTATAATTTGACACCTTGGACCACTTTCTCCAAGATATACTTGTGCTTTCAGTTCTGGCAATTGTGTGGAATACAGGAAAGCCAATTCTTTATTCCTGAGCTCTGTGTTGAACCGAGGCTTATCATTGTTAAACTTCACAATTGGTTTTATCAGAGTGCAAACATCTTCACGAAAACTAATATTGGAAGTTACAACATCAGTGTGTCCATGTGGGTTGGAGGTGGCAGTTTTGAAGGCTCTTCAGTCTGTACAGCCAAAGTTGTTGATTGCAGGTTGAGATCTCTCTCCCTTTTTCCTAATGAGAACACACGAGCAGTGGGAAGGCGTTAGCACCTTACTGGCTGATTTCCACATGTCAGTATCACAACAGTGTGCAGAAGCTGAATATTCATGAGAACATCCTTACACCTCGCTCAGCGTGATCCTTCACTTTCAAGCCTTTATGAAGATAAAAATACAATCTCGGGGACAAAACAGCACATCATCCTTCACGACTGGACCTGCAGTCAGGGATCCCTCATGTCCTCCATGTCCTGTCAGGAACAGATGTAGAAGAACCCAGAGGCCCTGACACTGGTGAAGAGATGCGGCAGCTAAACTGTCACATCCGCATTATTCTCTGTGCATGAACTTTACATTTGTTGACACGCTGCTACAACCAGAGTTTATTTTTCTAATCTGGAGGCAAGCAGGGAGATTTGCAACTCATTAGTAACCTCTTAGCACAATGCCACATGAGATCAACCACAACATGACTGTGTCAAGGAGAATTTAAAACAATTTGTAACAGTACCAATCCATCATCCCCTATTCATTAGGGCTTTGTTTCACATCTCTTACTGGGGTAACAACTTCAAAGTTCACAATTTAAAACCTGCCTTTTTTGTCAATTTTCCTTCCAGCAATAGCAAGAAGAAGTAAACACGTGACAAAGCTTATCCTTCTGAGGATTAGTGGTTGAAAAAAGCTACTCCAGAACTAATAATAAATAGATTATAAAATACAATGTTATATATAAAAACATTTATGTACACATAATGAATGTAATGCAGGACAGATACAGACCTAAATTTGGAATTAATAGGAAACTAAAAAAAACTCCACGGTGGATTAATAAAGATTTTAAAAAGTGCTTTATAAGGCATATAAGACTAATGACTGCAAAGTGAATTGTAGAGTGTATGAGAACATGAGGGCAACCATTAAGAAGGATATCAGGATGGCTAAAAGACAGTTGGAGAGGAATATAGCAGATAAGGTGAAAGAAGACCCTAAGAGATTCTTTCAGTATTTTAGTAGTAAAAGAACAGTCAAGGAGGAGGTCAAGTGCATCAGGAATAGTAAAGGGGGATTAAAAGATACAGACAGTGAAATAGCGGATGCCTTAAACTTACATTTTTCTGAGGTGTTCACAAGTGAGCAAGTGGATAACCTCAGAGCAGTAACAGGGACTACTAAGGAGGTACTGAGGGATTTGGAAATTGTAGAAATAAGCTGAAATCAAACAAATCACCAGGACCAGATAATATTTATACTCGTGTTCTTAAGGAGGCTAGTGAGTACATATATAAACCCTTGACGCATATTTTTAGGAAGTCACTACGCACTGGAGAGATTCTGAAGGACTGGAAAATGGCAAATATCATCCCATTATATAAAAAGGGTGACAGGGCAGATCCAAGCAACTATAGGCCAGTAAGCTTAAGATAGATAGATAGATAGATAGATAGATAGATAGATAGATAGATAGATAGATAGATAGATAGATAGATAGATAGATAGATAGATAGATAGATAGATAGATAGATAGATAGATAGATAGATAGATAGATAGATAGATAGATAGATAGATACTTTATTAATCCCAATGGGAAATTCACATTCTTCACAGCAGCATACTGATACAATAAATAATATTAAATTAAAGAATGATAATAATGCAGGTGAAAAACAGATAATAACTTTGTATAATGTTAAATGTTAACATTTACCCACCCGGGTGGAATTAAAGAGTCACATAGTTTGGGGGACGAACGATCTCCTCAATCTGTCAGTGGAGCAGGACAGTGACAGCAGGTCTGTCGCTGAAGCTGCTCTTCTGTCTGGAGATGATAATATTAAGTGGATGCAGTGGATTCTCCATAATTGATAGGAGCCTGCTGAGCGTCCTTCGCTCTGCCACAGATGTCAAACTGTCCAGCTCCATGCCAACAATAGAGCCTGCCTTCCTCACCAGTTTGTCCAGGCGTGAGGCGTCTTTCCTCTTAATGCTGCCTCCCCAGTACACCACTGCGTAGAAGAGGGCGCTCGCCACAACTGTCTAATAGAACATCTGCAGCATCTTATTGCAGATGTTGAAGGACGCCAGCCTTCTAAGGAAGTATAGTCGGCTCTGTCCTTTCTTGCACAGAGCATCAGTATTGGCAGTCCAGTCTAATTTATCAATCAGCTGCACTCCCAGATATTTATAGATCTGCACCATCTGCACACAGTTACCTCTGATGATCACGAGGTCTATGAGGGGTCTGGGCCTCCTAAAATCCACCACCAGCTCCTTGGTTTTGCTGGTGTTCAGGTGTAGGTGGTTTGAGTCGCACCATTTAACAAAGTCATTGATTAGGTTCCTATACTCCTCCTCCAGCCCACTCCTGATGCAGCCCACGATAGCAGTGTCATCAGCGAACTTTTGCACATGGCAGGACTCTGAGTTGTATTGGAAGTCCGATGTATATAGGCTGAACAGGACAGGAGAAAGTACAGTCCTCTGTGGCGCTCCTGTGTTGCTGACCCACAATGCCAGACGTGCAGTTCCCAAGATGCACATACTGAGGTCTGTCTTTAAGATAGTCCACGATCCATGCCACTAGGTATGAATCTAATCCCATCTCTGTCAGCTTGTCCCCTAAGGAGCAGAGGTTGGATTATGTTGAAGGCGCTAGAAAAGTCTAGAAACATAATTTTTACAGCACCACTGCCTCTGTCCAAGTGAGAGACGGATTGGTGTAGCATATAGATGATGGCATCCTCCGCTCCCACCTTCTCCTGATATGCAAACTGCAGAGGGTCAAGGGCGTGTTGAACCTGTGGCCTGAGGAGGTGAAGCAGCAGCCTCTCCATGGTCTTCATCACATGTGATATCAGAGCAACAGGCCGAAAGTCATTCAGCTCACTAGGATGTGATACCTTTGGGACTGGGGTGATACAAGATGTTTTCCAAAGCCTCGGGACTCTCCCCTGTTCCAGGCTTAGGTTGAAGATGCGCTGTAGAGGACCCCCAGCTCCAATGCACAGACCTTCAGCAGTCATGGCGATACTCCATCTGGACCCGCTGCTTTGCTGGCACGAAGTCTCCTCAGCTCTCTGCTCACTTGCGCTGTTGTAATTATGTTGTAATTAACATGCATCACAGGAAAATTAATGGAAGGAATTATTAAGGATAATATCGAGCAACACCTGGCAAGGACAGGACAGTCAGCATGGGGTCAGAAGAGGGAGGTCGTGTTTTACTAACAAGCTGGAATTCTATGAGGAGGCAACAAAAGGATACGACCAGAGAGGAGCAGATGATGTTATTTATCTGGACTTTCAGAAAGCATTTGATAAGGTGCCACATGAGAGGTTGGGCATCAAATTAAAAGAGGTGGGAGTTCAGGGTGATGTTTGTAGATGGGTGCAGAATTGGCTCAGACACAGGAAGCAGAGGGTGATGGTGCGAGGAACCTCATCAGAACTGGCCGATGTTAAGAGTGGTGTTCCACAGGGGGCAGTGCTAGGGCCGCTGCTATTTTTAATATATATAAATGATTTAGATAGTAATATAAGTAACAAGCTGGTTAAGTTTGCAGATGATACCAAGATAGGTGGATTAGCAGATAATTTGGAATCCGTTATATCATTACAGAAGGACTTGGACAGCATACAGGCTTGGGCAGATTTGTGGCAGATGAAATGTAATGTCAGTAAATGTAAAGTATTACACATTGGAAGTAAAAATATTAGGTTTGAATACACAATGGGCGGTCAGAAAATCGAGAGTACACCTTATGAGAAGGATTTAGCAGTCATAGTGGACTCTAAGCTATCGACTTCCCGACAGTGTTCAGAAGCCATTAAGAAGGCTAACAGAATGTCAGGATATATAGCTCGATGTGTGGAGTACAAGTCCAAGGAGGTTCTGCTCCACCTTTATAACACACTGGTGAGGCCTCATCTTGAGTACTGTGTGCAGTTTTGGTCTCCAGGCTACAAAAAGGACATAGCAGCACTAGAAAAGGTCCAGAGAAGAGCGACTAGGCTGATTCCAGGGCTACAGGGGGTGAATTATGAGGAAAGATTAAAAGAGCTGAGCCTTTACAGTTTAAGCAAAAGAAGGTTAAGAGGTGACATGATTGAAGTGTTTAAAATTATGAAGGGAATTAGTCCAGTAGATCGAGACTGTTATTTTAAAATGAGTTCATCAAGAACACGGGGACACAGTTGGAAACTTGTTAAGGGTAAATTTCGCACAAACATTAGGAAGTTTTTCTTTACACAAAGAACGATAGAAACTTGGAATAAGCTACCAAGTAGTGTGGTAGACAGTAAGACGTTAGGGTCTTTCAAAACTCGACTTGATGTTTTCTTGGAAGAAATAAGTGGATAGTACTGGCGAGCTTTGTTGGGCTGAATGGCCTGTTCTCGTCTAGAGTGTTCTTAATGTTCTAACTGTACAGTTCTATTTGTAAGAGGGTTGTTCTAATAAAATATACAAACCAAGGTGGCTGGTGACATTTCCTTAAAAAAAAAAGAACAGGACAGAACATAAAACTCAATAAAGCAGTTACACATGTGTGCGTCAGTGCATCACCCTCCTGGCTCATCTTGGGTATGCAATCCCACCACAGGAGGACAGGGGGTGCTGTCACAAAATGTATTGTCTCTTTGTATTCCAGCACCCAGGTGGAGACACAAAGTGAGGAGCAATTGTCCCCGCCCCTTTCAGTCAGAGGGGTATTAAAGCGAGACGCCCACAAGTGGGTGGCATCTCATTCTGGACCCGCCCACTTCTGGGAGAAAGAGCTTCAAACCAGACCTGATTTGATACAGATTCCTTGCCATTGGCATTTAAGTTCAATTGTTATTAAATGGGGTGTCCCAACATTTCTCCTGTCCAGTTGTCATACCTCACACAACCTCATATGTAGATAGATAGATAGTTCAAGTTCAAGCACTTTATTGTCATTGTGTAACACAATGAAATTACTTTTTTGTGACAGCCCCAAGCTGCATTTAAAGAAAAGCCAAATAATTCCAAATATTATGTTAAGTGATCAAGTAACCAGAGCAAATTATTATTGCTCAAAGTACAGCAGCATAAGAACAGACACAATCGTGAAGGGTTGGGATTTTTAGGCCCCGTATACTGTAAATCAAAAATAGGTTTTGTCAGTGTTTTCAAACTTAGTACAACAGACAGAAAAAAATGGCTGAGCGGACAGTTGATAATGGAGGACAGGAAGTGATGAAATGATGGGGAAGCCCTGGTGACAGATGGGTAAATGACGTCATCAGGAGGGGACCAGAGGTAAGAAAGGAACCCGGAAGTGGGTGGAATCAGTAATAGTTATGGCGGCAATGCTTCATTCTTTCTGGAGAAACATAAAAAGAGAGGTTAGTACCCCACCATTGTCCCCTGGCACAACTTGTCGCCGGCATCCTTAAACCGTTCCCCATGCGCTTGTGCGTGACAATAGATAGATAGTACTGTATTTGCCTCTAGCTGTCTAAGATTTATAGAAATCTATATAATCAATTTAGACTTTGGCATTAATATTTGCATTGGAACATCTTTTGACATGTGTTTTGTAGTGGATGTATTAATAAAATGCATTGCATTTGTTACTCCAACAGATGGTGCATCAATTAAAGGTTATTTGCTATGAGATTTGTGAAAGCAGTGATGCATCATCTGATGGATAACAGATTCTTAACAAAGATGAATGGACACACAGGCACTTACTTGTCTTTTGATTACGGTGGACTTGAGGACATGCATTTTTTTACAAAAGCTAACTACTCAATCACACATAAGATTCACAATTAAAGAAGAAAATAAAAAAAGTATAAAGGACAGATCAGATTCAAAGTTGATGCATTTCCTGATTTCGTTATGGTTTCACCTTTTACCACTGATACCATTTGGACAAGAATTTTGTTTTTTTCAAGAGCTCTCTATCGCCACATCTTTGACGCCTTAAAACAGAATTCTCAGTTCCAGTGGCTGTGCGATTAACCCAGTTAAAAGCTCAGGCACTTGCTGTTAAAAAGCTCGAATGTGAAATGACTAATTGGATGAAAAGCACATTTGAGACGACTGGCTGTGTATATTGTTTTTATTCAAGGATTAAAAAAAGGAACAGCAATGAAGAAACACATTTCGAAAGATAAAAAAAAGCTAAACGAATATAGCAGCTAGCAACATTTCAATTGAGCATTACAGATATTTCTCCAGAATGTATTTCAGTCTCTGGAGTCTTTCTAAGTGAGATAATGAAATCTTAATAACGAGATCTATTTTCAGCGAGCTCTCCAAATTCATGCTAATGAATTATGACTGCATACCTAATAGGAAAGCATCCTCCCTTTAGAAAATGTATTAAATCGGTGTGACAAGCCACTTTGTGGTGACAATCCTGACTCACTCTCTTAGACATACTGTTCATGATTAAAATTGTGACTATTTTAATCAGATGAAAGTAGCTGTGATTTCCATGAGAAGGGTAAAGGAAGTCTTTGGCAGAAATTAAAAATCATTTTTCACAAAACACATTTTTATAGCACCTTTCTTTAACTTAATACACACCACAATCATTTTTATCTTTTGCAGGATTATTTAAAAAATTATAACTACTTCAATACATGTTGTGAAATAGGCGACCTGGACACAGACAGGCAGACACGTTTCCTTCCATCACCACACGTTTATTTACACAATCTTTATTTACAAGTCACTATGTGCACCACACCAACAAACCCCCACAGTCTCTCACAATTCCGGCTTCTTCATTAAGCCTCCTCTTCACACAACACTCAGGGCCTCTCTTTGCCACCTCCTCTGACCTCGTCAACCTCCTCACCCAACTCCAGCCTTGATTGTAGGGAGGCGGCTCCTTAAATAGGCAGGTGGCTACGGACCACACCCGGCCACCTGCGACAATGTTTGCACTACATATATTATATTATTGTTAAATGGTGCAACTCAAACCACCTACAACTGAACACCAGCAAAACCAAGGAGCTGGTGGTGGATTGTAGCAGGCCCAGACCCCTCATGGACCCCGTGATCATCAGAGGTGACTGTGTGCAGAGGGTGCAGACCTATAAATACATGGGAGTGCAGCTGGATGATAAATTGGACTGGAGTGCCAATACTGATGCTCTGTGCAAGAGAGGACAGAGCCGACTATACTTCCTTAGAAGGCTGGCGTCCTTCAACATCTGCAATAAGATGCTGCAGATGTTCTATCAGACGGTTGTGGCGAGCGCCCTCTTCTACGCGGTGGTGTGCTGGGGAGGCAGCATAAAGAAGAGGGACACCTCACGCCTGGACAAACTGGTGAGGAAGGCAGACTCTATTGTAGGCACGGAGCTGGACAGTTTGACATCCGTGGCAGAGCGACGGGCGCTGAGCAGACTCCTGTCAATCATGGAGAATCCACTGCATCCACTGAACAGGATCATCTCCAGACAGAAGAGCAGCTTCAGCGACAGACTGCTGTCACCATCCTGCTCCACTGACAGACTGAGGAGATTGTTTCTCCGCCACACTATGCGACTCTTCAATTCCACCAGAGGGGGTAAACGTTAACATTATATAAAGTTATATCTATCTATCTATTATATAGTGTCTTTCACATCTATCTATCTATCTATCTATCTATCTATCTATCTATCTATCTATCTATCTATCTATCTATCTATCTATCTATCTATCTATCTATCTATCTATCTATCTATTATATAGTGTCTTTCACATTTGGGTATAATGGAGTGCACAGGAAGAGGTAGTACCTCAAATGGGGGAACACGTGGTGCTCCCAGGAGCAGTTCATCCACTTTTGTCCTCACCTGTCACTCAGCTCTCACCTGTGGCTCCCCACAGCTGTTAGAATGCAACAGCGGCCATACCCCGGACAACGGCTTCCACTGGCCGGCTAAACCAGGTGAGGGTAGCCAATGGGCCCAAACCCTCGGTGAACTAGGTCTGCCTACCTACGCATGCGAAGTATGGACGTCGGCGGAACCTGCGGAAGAGACCATCTAGGTCCAACGGAGGTGAAGGTGATTACAGCAATGCACCGTGGAGTGCACAGAGCAAGATGAGGCACGTAGAACATCTTGGTCATCCACTGCATCCGTACCCATCTCCGGTCGTCATGACTTGGTCTTGCCACTGGACACAGGTGGTCCTGGACGAGAGAGTGAGGTCGACGCTGTGCAACTGTTCCTCACTATAAACAAAGTCAGCCGCGCAAGTCATCAGTCATCAATCTCACATCACCTTTCAAGCCCTATGGTGACGGGTAAGTGACGAAGCGACAGGTGTGGTGCACTGGGAGTCGTAGCCGCAAGCCTGCACACAGGCGACTCAGGCCATAGGGTCGCTCTTCACTTACCGGAGCAGAAGTGAGTGTCTGAGCAGCCCTATTCAGGACAGCACTGCTCACCTCCATGCATGAGGAAGGGGCTAGAAAAGGTGCCCCAAACATTGCCTGCTCCTTTCCACCCAGGCCGGCTAGCCGTGGTTGGTGGGGACCCAACTATGCGGTCGAAATTTAAAAACAAAATCTATCTATCTATCTATCTATCTATCTATCTATCTATCTATCTATCTATCTATCTATCTATCTATCTATCTATCTATCTATCTATCTATCTATCTATCTATCTATCTATCTATCTATAAAAAGTAAAGTGGTATATTGGATGTTTTTTGGACTCTCTGAAAACTTCCCTTAAAAAAATATAGCTTGCTTTAGGTCAGGGGTGTGCAACTCCGGTCCTGGTGGGCTGCAGGTTTTCATTCTCACCCTTTTCCTAATCAGTGACCAGTTTTCCTTTTCCTTTATTTTAATAGCCCTGTTTTTAAGGATTCAGTCCTCTGAATTGATTTGCTTCTTCATTAAATGGCAGCCAAGCAGAAATGAGATGTGAAACGAGCCAACTGATGACCAACTAAATTGTGATGTCAAACTCCTGCCAATTTCACTCCAACCAGTTCCTTAATGAGAAGCCAATTCTTGCTGTTAAGTAAAGCCGTTATTGAATATCAGGACTTCTTGCTGCTCTAATTATGCCACAGCAGGCTGTTGATTTTCTGTTTTTTCTTTCCTAAGACCACAATCAAGACGTTTTGGTGACCTGAGCAGACCAACATGACCAAGACCTTCACCTTTTTTTATTTTCAGGTTAGATGGTCATGTGGGGGCTCATTTTGTGTCTCATTATTGTTTGTCTGCTAATTAAGGAAGAAGAGAAAACTAAGGGGTCTGAGTCACGTCAATTAAAACAAAGGAAAAAAAAGTTAATCAGCAGCAAGAACACCTCACTAATTAAGAACAATAAAATGGTTAGAATGAAAACCAGCAGGCACTGTGGTCCACCAGGACCGGAGTGGAACACCCCTGCTTTAGGTAGTTTCTGTTTTTTGAGAAGAAAATAACCAGCAGCCATACCACCTGCACTTCATCCACCTGAAGCTAAGCTTGTAAGGGCCCGGCCATTACTTGGAAGGGAGACCAACCAGAACTTGGGTTGCTACTGGAAGAGGTGTTGGTGAGGCCAGCAGGAGGTGCTTACTCTGTGGTCTGAACGTGGATCCCAGTGTGGTAATGGGGACCCTGTGCTGCAAACCTGGCACATAAAACTGAGGTGCTGACACTCTGGAGAACATAAAAGACCACTGGGTTCCTTAGTAAAGAGCATTATGTATCTTGATGTCCTGGTTAAATTGCTCACCATAGCCTTGTTCATTCTGTCCCCCTAATCATCCCATGTCTCTTATTGGCTAACTATCTCTGTCATCCCTTCAACATGTAATAACTTATGTCTTCTTCTTCTTTGTTCGGATCATCTTCTTTCATATCTTTCTGTCCTCGTCATCTTGCTCTGTTACACCCATCACCTGCATGTCTTCTCTCACCACATCCATAAATCTTCTCTTAGGCCTTCCTCTTTTCTCTTGCCTGGCAGCTCTATCCTTAGCACCCTTCTCCCAATATACCCAGCATTGCTCTGACTTTGAGCAAATTGGTACAGAAGGGCTGCCATCACATCTTTCAGGTGGATGCTGCACATTTATGGTGGTTGACGTGGCTCCCATCTCACTGCAGAAAGTGATTTGAGTACTGAGAAATGAACTATATACTCAACTAAATGAAAGAATTATTATTAAAACATAAGAAAGAAAGAAAGAAAGAAAGAAAGAAAGAAAGAAAGAAAGAAAGAAAGAAAGAAAGAAAGAAAGAAAGAAAGAATCTCTGTTGCAGTTACAGAACCTTATTAACCCAGATATGCTCTGGAGAGGAGAGGAATGAAGGTCAGTAGGACCACCAAGACAGAATCCATGTGCGTGAATGAGAGGGAGGTCAGTGGAATGGTGAGGATGGAGGGAGAAGAGCTGGCGAAGGTGGATGAGTTTAAATACTTGGGATCAACAGTACAGAGTAATGGGGATTGTGGAAGAGAAGTGAAGAAGAGAGTGCAGGCAGGGTGGAGTGTCAGGAGTGATTTGTGACAGACGGGTATCAGCAACAGTGAAAGGGAAGGTCTACAGGACGGTAGTGAGACCAGCTATGTTATATGGGCTGGAGACGGTGGCACAGGAGACAGAGCTGAAGGTGGCAGAGTTAAAGATGCTAAGATTTGCATTGGGTGTGACGAGGATGGACAGGATTAGAAATGAGGACATTAGAGGGTCAGCTCAGGTTAGGAGACAAAGTCAGAGAAGCGAGATTGTGTTGGTTTGGACATGTGCAGAGGAGAAATGAGGGGTATATTGGGAGAAGGGTACTAAGGATAGAGCTGCCAGGGAAGAGGAAAAGAGGAAGGTCTAAGAGAAGGTTTATGGATGTGGTGAGAGAGGACATGCAGGTGATGAGTTTGACAGAACAAGATGGAGAGGACAGGAAGATATGGAAGAAGATGATCTGCTGTGGCAACCCCTAATGGGAGCGGCCGAAGGAAGAATAAGAAGAAGTTGCAGAACGTCATTATATTCCTTCAGGGTCTCCATCATCCTTCCACAGTTCCTAGTTAAGTGCTTGGGCTGACTGGCAGCTGTGTCAGAAATGACCTACCTGACTGCAGAAATGTATCCAGTGGTGAGCTAGCACCCCCTGCAGGTCTTCTCATTACCTCCCGCCTATTGCTAGTTGGCTCGGCACTAACTCCTGGTGACCTTGAACATGCGCCAGCAGAGTTTGTACAACGGATTGATGGCTGTATTTCTTTATTGGACTAAATGAAACATTGAGATGAATAGACCAAGTGGCAACATCAAAAGTTAATCCGTTTTATTCAAATGTAATCCCTAATTTATGCAATCAACGCACACTACTCTGTCATTATTGAATTATAGAGCTGAAAGCGCCCACGCCCTTCTAGCGCGTTCCGTTCAATATAATGCCTTGCAGTGAGATCACTTCCTCACTCGCTGAATTGTCTACCAAGATAAGAGCCCCTGGAATGAATAATAAACTTGAGGGGTTTCCTTTGCAAGGAAACAGGACACAATAATACAGCCTAGTAAATAATGGCCCGGCCTGGAATATTATCTTAGACCCGTGGAACAAAGCAAAATGTTTGGAAAGGTCAAAGCTTTTAAATATGTAGCATTTCCTCATCTACTTTTCTGTTTATACGAAATGGCAAATGTTGCATTTTGTTGTTTAGCAGGTATGAAATTCTAATCTGCTTTGTAGATTAGTGTCGTATACACCTACAGTAAGTGTGCAAAGTAACAATAATGAAATGTAGCGGGACACATAAGGGGTTTTATTTGAATGTAAGTACTGTATGTCCTGTTGAGTGACTGTTAAATGTGAATAACACTGGTTACACCGATTCCTGTTTGTAAATGGGGATCAGTGCCTTTGAACAGGTCTGCACCGATGCGGAGGGGCTTGTGGGATTTGTAGTTTGTGGTTTGTATGCACTGCACTGTAGTGACGTCTGGTGAGGTTCATGGCTGGTGACTCCTTCAGAGTCAGATTTACAAATATATGAAACCCAAAGAGTCGCTTATTCACTATTCAATTGGCACATCGACTGATGGTTATGTTTCATATCTCATGCTTTACACACACACAGGTAAGGTTCATATTTGACTGAGAAAGAGCGTTATGTTTATAGCGGTGAGAGAGAGAGCAGAGAGAGCCCATTAACTCCTCACCCTCCACGTGTTTTAAATTTTCCGTTGCAATTCCACAATTCATACTCATTCAACACAAAAGAAAGTATAGAGTGGTGTACAAAAAAAAGAAACGGATTTCAATTTTGACCTTAATTGAAATATTTAGTTGTTTTTAAAAGCTTTTAATTCTGATCCTATAATCAATTTTAATACAGACTGTTCAACAAAAGGATAACAAGAAAACCAAAGAATATTTTATTTAAGGTTAAAATTTAGTTTTTGAATATCCATTTTTTATAAAATCGAAAACCGTTTATGGTCTTACCTTTATTTGTAAATTAAGTCCATGCGTCTATCCTCCTCCATGAAAATCTTTCTTGTAAAAGTCCTCTTTAATTTCCTTTATTTTTAAAATCTTAATCTTCCATTTTGGCAGTCAATTGGAACAAAAAATAAAAATAACAGCCTGCTGTAGTGCACTTGACTTTCTGATGTCGCTAACTTATCGGTGCCTCTGGGTAGAAGAACATTTGTAAATTAAGTCCATGCGTCTATCCTCCTCCATGAAAATCTTTCTTGTAAAAGTCCTCTTTAATTTCCTTTATTTTTAAAATCTTAATCTTCCATTTTGGCAGTCAATTGGAACAAAAAATAAAAATAACAGCCTGCTGTAGTGCACTTGACTTTCTGATGTCGCTAACTTATCGGTGCCTCTGGGTAGAAGAACAGCAGCAACGATCACCTGTTGGGCTCACATGCGCCCCCTTCAGGGCAGCACGGTACTGTCTGCCTCGCCTTGTGCCTTTCACTGCAGTTTTCTGTCCGATCTGCAAGACTAAATATGTCACACACATTCATTAAAGATATTAGTGCGTTCTTTCCTTCTTTTAGGATTAAAAGTCAAGACGGAGGTAAAGAATTTAGGGATAATTATTGATTCTGACCTAAATTTTAAATCCTATATTAATCAGATTACTAGGAGAGCATTTTTTCACTTATGAAATATATCAAAAGTTAGACCCCTTATAACTTTGCAAAATGGTGAGAAATTAGTTCACACTTTTGTTTTCAGTTGGCTAGATTACTACAGTATAACACACTCCTCTCAGGACCACCCAAAAAAGACATCAATCGGTTACAACGAGTGCAGAATACAGCTGCTAGAATCTGAACTAGGAACAGAAAATCCAAACACATCATGCCAATCTTAGCATCGCTGCACTGGTTACCTGTGCCATTTAGAATTGACTTCAAAATACTGCTTATGGTTTATAAAACCTTAAATAATTTCACTCTATTCTATATCTCATAATTCTTTGCATTTATATAGCGCTTTTCTCACTACTCAATGCGGTCAGCGATTGCAGGTTAAGGGCCTTGCTCAAGAGCCCAACAGATCAGAGTCTCTTTTTGGTTTTTACAGGATTCCGATTGTCAGTGCAGATCCCTAGCCTCAGAGCCACCACTCCACCAGAATGCCTGTCACCTTACACTCCAAATCGTAAGCTTAGATCTTCAAATGTCTGCTTAGAATTCCAAGAGCTAAACTTAAAAGAAGTGCTTCCGCTGTTATGCACCTAAAATCTGAAATAGCTGACCGATAGAACTTCATCAGGCTAATACAGTGGAGCACTTTAAAACACTGCTGAAAACACATTACTTTAACTATGGCTTTCTCATAGCTTCATCATAGTTTAATCCCGATGCTCTGTATATTCAATTAATTATCATTATAATAATTATTATTATTCGTGGTTGCTCCATAATCCGTACTTACCCCTACTCTCTCTTCTGTTCTTTTTCCGGTTTTCTGTGGTGGCGACCTGCGCCACCACCACCTGATCAAAGCACCATGATGTCTTTACATTGATGGATTGAAGGCCAAAAGTCCACATGACCGTCATCATCAAGTTCTTCCATGTGAACCCTGAATACCTTGAGGACTGATTGAGGTTATTTATGTGAGGTAGAATGCCTAGAGGGGGCTGGTCAGGTGGTCTCGTGGCCTCGGACCCCCTGCAGATTTTATTTTTTTCTCCAGCTGTCTGGAGATTTTTTTAGTTTTTTCTGTCCTCCCTGGCCATCAGACCTTACTTTTATTCTATGTTAATTAGTGTTCCCTTATTTTAATTCTTATTTATTTTGTCTTTTTTCTCTTTCTTCATCATGTAAAGCACTTTGAGCTACATTATTCGTATGAAAATGTGCTATAGAAATAAATGTTGTTGTCTCCTCATACAGAGAAGACCAATACCGGTCCAGCTGTGGCTTTCAAAATGGTTACAAATTGGTGAAAAGTCAAGGGTTTTAGGAATGGCAGGGTTGACGAGCGCTGACCATCAGAATGATATCTGGGCCCATCAACTTTGAAAATGGTGCTTGAACCAAAGCTAAAGAACTGGAAATATTTTCATATATTAATAGGGAATTGCCAGTGTTTGATCATAAATCAAATGGTAATCCCAGAGATTGTAGTAGATTCATACCTGGTGGCATGAATTGTGGACTATCTTACAGACAGACCTCAGTATTTGTGAATTTCCCATTGGGATTAATAAAGTATCTATCTATCTATCTATCTATCTATCTATCTATCTATCTATCTATCTATCTATCTATCTATCTATCTATCTATCTATCTATCTATCTATCTATCTATCTATCTATCTATCTATCTATCTATCTATCTATCTATCTATCTATCAGTATGTGCGTCTCGGGAACTGCAGTTCTGACATTGTGGTCAGCAGCACAGGAGCACTGCAGGGGACTGTACTTTCTCCGGTCCTGCTCATCCTATATACATCGGACTTCCAAAACAACTCGGAGTCCTGCCACGTGCAAAAGTTCACTGATGACACTGCTATCGTGGGCTGCATCAGGAGTGAGCAGGAGGAGGAGTATAGGAACCTCATCAAGTACTTTGTTAAATGGTGCGACTCAAACCACCTACACCTGAACACCAGCAAAACCAAGGAGCTGGTGGTGGATTTTAGGAGGACCAGACCCCTCATGGACCCCGTGATCATCAGAGGTGACTGTGTGCAGAGGGTACAGACCTATAAATACCTGGGAGTGCAGCTGGATGATAAACTGGACTAGACTGCCAATACTGATGCTCTGTGTAAAAAAAACAGAGCTGACTATACTTCCTTAGAAGGCTGGCGTCCTTCAACATCTGCAATAAGATGCTGCAGATGTTCTATCAGACGGTTGTGGCTAGCGCCGTCTTCTACGAGGTGGTGTGCTGGGGAGGCAGCATAAACAAGAGGGACGCCTCACGCCTGGACAAACTGGTGAGGAAGGCAGGCTCTATTGTAGGCACGGAGCTGGACAGTTTGACATCTGTGGCAGAGCATCGAGCGCTGAGCAGACTCCTGTCAATCATGGAGAATCCACTGCATCCACTGAACAGGATCATCTCCAGACAGCAGGAGCAGCTTCAGCGACAGACTGCTGTCACCATCCTGCTCCACTGACAGACTGAGGAGATCGTTCCTCTGCCACACTATACGACTCTTCGATTCCACTTGGGGGGTTAAAGTTAACATTATACAAAGTTATTGTCTGTCTGTATGCCTGCATTGTTATCACTCTTTAATTTAATATTGTTATTATCAGTATGCTGCTGCTGGAGTATGGGAATTTCCCCTTGGGATTAATAAAGTATCTATCTATCTATCTATCTATCTATCTATCTATCTATCTATCTATCTATCTATCTATCTATCTATCTATCTATCTATCTATCTATCTATCTATCTATCTATCTATCTATCTATCTATCTATTATATAGTGCCTTTCACATCTATCTATCTATCTATCTATCTATCTATCTATCTATCTATCTATCTATCTATCTATCTATCTATCTATCTATCTATCTATCTATCTATCTATCTATTATATAGTGCCTTTCACATCTATCTATCTATCTATCTATCTATCTATCTATCTATCTATCTATCTATCTATCTATCTATCTATCTATCTATCTATCTATCTATCTATCTATCTATCTATCTATCTAAATCTACTTTAAGCAAAAAAAAAACGAATAAAACTTCAACTTGAGAATTTGCTGCTCCACATTTTGTTTTTCTTTCCAGAACAGGCTCACATTTAAGCAGCACTTCATAATGTATGAAAACTCCAGCACAGCTTTGTCACCTTGAAGGGAAGCAGCTCAAAGTGGAACTCGTCACTGTGACATATTTAACAGCTGGTTTTCTTTTTCAGACTTGAGTAAATATAACAACGTATCAGGTTTAAGCTAAAAGGAAGGCCGCTGCCTGGCCTTGGCATTGAAGGAACGCTGGGCACCGGACACTGTGATAATTAAGAGCTACCTGCGTGTTTCATTAAACTGCAAAGCTTTAGTTTCTGTTATTCTTGCAGATCCCATTAGAAATATGCAGGAGCTGTTAGAGACAGAAAGGAGCAAACGCGAGAAAAGTCACAGCTCCAAGAATTGTGATGCTTCGTACCTAAAGCTTTGCCATCTGTTGGCTGCACATAAAGCGTGAAGTGTTTGAGGCACAAGTTTGTTTTTTGTTTTGTTTGTTTGTTATCTCATTTTGTATGTCAGCTTTCTAGAAGGTCTTACTTTTCTGCTGTGTTAAACTTTAAGGCCAACTGGGAAGATAATTCTTCTTATGTACTGTATTTACATTCATATGAAAACGTTTGTGACCCTCTCAGCCTGCATAATAATTGACTCTCCTTTCAATAGTAAAGATAACAGTGGTCTGTCTTTCATTTCCTAGGAACATCTGAGTACTGCGGTGTTTTCCGAACAAAGATTTTTAGTGGCGCAGTATTTAGTTGTATGAAATTAAATCAAATGTGAAAAACTGTCTGTGCACAAATGTGGGTCCCCTTGTCATTGTGCTGATTTGAATGCCTGTCACTGCTCAATGCTGATTACTTGGTTGATGAGCTCATTAAGCCTTGAACTTCATAGACAGGTGTGTCCATCATGAGATATAAAGGTATTTAAGGTGGTCAATTACAAGTTGGGCTTCCTTCCCTTTGACTCTCCTCTGAAGAGTGACAGCATGGGATCCTCAAAGCAACTCTCCAAAGATCTGAAAACAAAGATTGTTGAGTCTCCTGGTTTAGGGGAAGGCTACAAAAAGCCATCTCAGAGGTTTAAACTGTCAGTTTCTGTAACTGTAAGGAATGGAATCAGGAAATGGAAGGCCACAGGCACAGTGGCTGTTAAACCCAGCAGGTCTGGCAGGCCAAGAAAAATACAGGAGTGGCATATGAGCAGGATTGTGAGAATGGTGACAGACAACCCACAGATCACCTCCAAAGACCTGCAAGAACATCTTGCTGCAGATGGTGTATCTGTACATCGTTCTACAATTCAGCACAATTTGCAAAAAGAACATCTGTATGGCAGGGTGATGAGAAAGAAGCCCTTTCTGCACTCACGCCACAAACAGAGTCTCTTGTTGTATGCCAATGCTCATTTAGACAAGCCAGATTCATTTTGGAACAAAGTGCTTTGGACTGATGAGACAAAAATGGAGTTATTTGGTCAGAACAAAAAGCGCTTTGCATGGCAGATGAAGAACACCGCATTCCAAGAAAAACACCTGCTACCTACTGTCAAATTTGGTGGAGGTTCCATCATGCTGTGGGGCTGTATGGTTAGTTCAGGGACTGGGGCTCTTGGTAAAGTCGAGGGTCGGATGAATTCAACCCAATATCAACAAACTCTTCAGGATAATGTTCAAGCATCAGTCACAAAGTTGAAGTTACGCAGGGGTTGGATATTCCAACAAGACAATGACCCAAAACACAGTTGGAAATCTACAAAGGCATTCATGCAGAAGAAGTACAATGTTCTGGAATGGCCGTCACAGTCCCCTGACTTGAATATCATCGAAAATCTATGGGATGATTTGAAGCTGGCTGTCCATCAAATTGAACTGAACTGGAGAGATTTTGTATGAAGAATGGTGAACAATACCTCCATCCAGAATCAGACACTCATCAGAGGCTATAGTAGGACAGCGTCTAGAGGACAAAAGGAGGCTCAACTAAGTATTGATGTCATATCTCTGTTGGGGTGCCCACATTTATGCACCTGTCTCATTTTGTTATGATGAATATTGCATATTTTCTGTTAATCCAATAAACTTAATGTCACTGCTGAAATACTACTGTGTCCATAAGGCATGTCAGATATTAAAAGTAAGTTCAGCCAATGAGAAACAAAAATCCAAAGAATTTAGAGGGGGTCCCAAACTTTTTCATATGACTGTGTATCGTGAGGGATCCCAGCCAGCACAGGGCGCAAGGCAGGAACAAACCCCAGCCAGGGCACCAGCCCACTGCAGGATGTGCACACACACACACACACTCACACGCCAAGCACACACTAGAGACAATTTAGGATCACCAATGCACCTAACCTGCATGTCTTTGGACTGTCGGATGAAACCCACGCAGACATGGAGAGAACATGCAAACTCCATGCAGGGAGGACCCGGGAAGCAAACCCAGCTCAAGTACAAAGTCAGAAGTGTAAAAAGTATAACAGTAAAAATTATACTAATACTACTACTACTAATAATAATGATGATGATGATGATATTTTATATACTGTCAAAAACCTGAAAACACTAAAAGTACAAAGTCAAAAGTATAATCCTTCCATCCATTATCCAACCCGCTATATCCTAGCTACAGGGTCAAGGGGATCTACTGGAGCCAATCCAGGCCAACACAGGGCGCAAGGCAGGAAACCCCGGGCAGGACACCAGCCCACCTCAGGGCGCACACACACACACACACACACACACACAAGGGACAATTTAGGATCACCAGTGCACCTAACCTACATGTCTTTGGACTGTGGGAGGAAACCCACGCAGACACGGGGAGAATATTCAAACTCCATTCAGGGAGGACCCAGGAAGCGAACACCCAGGTCTCCTAACTGCATGGCAGCAACGCTACCACTATGCCACCGTGCTGCCCGCTCTTAATTAGTTTTATGTCTATTTATGCTAATACATGACTAACGCATATTTTCTCATGCAAAGAGCATCACAATCACTGCAACACTGGTCATTTTACACACTGTCAATGAACTGTAAAAACTATTAAAAAAACTACAGCAACAATCTATTATGATATGTACAAGGTGTGACTGACGCCATTGATGAAGTTCAGTCAATCACCGAGCCAACTGCGCTTGAACTGGCTGCACACAGAGTCCAACACTGAAGCTGGCAGGATTTTCTAGTACAGTGGCTGAATCCCAGGGACAGTGCTGCAGGAGACACCAGTGGTCATGAGCTGACTGCTCAACGAATGCATGCCACAGACTGATCAGCTCCGACGTTCTGGTAAATTGCACTGGGAACTGACTATACCCGGTTGCACAGTTCAATGAATGAATGTCAACGAATATACTCGGCTCCAGTGTGCTGGCAAACTGCACTGGGAACCGACTATAGCCGGTTGTGGCGGTTTAAGGGTGTGACAGTTTGTGGCCCTCTCGACCCCTTGAACCCTCTGACCACTCTTCAGACACCAGGTAAAAGTCCAATAATTATTCATTTGGACAATATTAAAGTGCACAAAGCACCTACACTCCACAATATTCATAAACAATAACTATAATCAATAATCAATCACAATCCTACACTCCTAGACACGTTGCCACCCTTCCACCCAGCTCAGCTCAACGCTCTGGTATCTCATAGTCCTTTTTATAGTCCTTGACCTGGAAGTGTTTTGCCCTCTCTGTCCATGTGACTAAGAACACTTCCGGGTCAGATATAAATACTTTCTTCTTCACCATGCACATCATTCCTCCTGACTTGAATGTACTTCCGGAGCGTAGGGAAAATAATCCTTGTTCCTCCCTGCAGCGTCCCCTAGCGGCCCCCACAGCATCCAGCAGAGTTGGGAATAAAAACTGCATTGTCCAGAATTCCCTGCTGGCATTTGGGGCACCTCCATGCTGCAGGATGGGCTCCACCTGGCGGCCTGGGGGTATTGGCCGGGATGAACGGCCGGCCACATATCACAAGGGTTAATATTCATTACTTTGTCCTTAATGGAAGGACAGAGGGAGATGGCTTATGAAGGGTGCTATCTCCCCCAAACTGCTATTTGGCAGGCCTCCTGGGTTACAGCAGCACCTCGAATTCCCACAGGGCTGTATGTGAATTGTTGACTCAGCCCTGTTGGGTTCTGGGGTTACCCCCAGGGGTTGCTATAGGAACTGCTGAACCCTTTTGTACGGGGCTTTCGCCTTAACTGGAAGTACTCCCGGGCCACCATTATGCAACACCAGAAGTACTCATTTACATTTACATTTACAACATTTAGCAGACGCTCTTATCCAGAGCGACTTACAACAGTGCTTAGTAGTTTGACTGTTCTTCAGTCTTTAAGGCTAGGATTAAATCTACTGTCATTAAACAAGTTACCGCTGACCAAGTTGTACAGGGCCAGATTAAGACGAAATTGGGCCTGATGCTGCAGAGCATAAAAGGCCTATTTTTTCTCGCCATTGGTGCATTCGACACTCGCCGTACAGGCGCACACAAACCGACCAAGGAGCCTTAATTGCTTGTGACGCAACCAGCCAGCCTTTATTGAACATGAATAATAATAATGACGTAGTATCGTAACAACTCGAGATTAACATCAAACTATGTAACATCAACATTCAATAGCAATTGTCTGAAATGTGCACTCAATGCGGAAAACCTAACAATGAAATACACAAAAAAGCATCGGAGATACAGGGGATTCTCAGAGAAGTACCTGAACAGAAAATACCATCCATCCATCCATTTTCCAACCCGCTGAATCCGAACACAGGGTCACGGGGGTCTGCTGGAGCCAATCCCAGCCAACACAGGGCACAAGGCAGGAACCAATCCCGGGCAGGGTGCCAACCCACCGCAGGACACACACAAACACACCCACACACCAAGCACACACTAGGGCCAATTTAGAATCAGCAATCCACCTAACCTGCATGTCTTTGGACTGTGGGAGGAAACCCACGCAGACACGGGGAGAACATGCAAACTCCACGCAGGGAGGACCGGGGAAGCGAACCCAGGTCCCCAGGTCACAGAAAATACCACCACATGCAAATGATATGGTACTGTATATATCGGACCCACAAAATTCTGTGCCAGCAATCCTAAAAGAATTAAGAGTATATACTAGAATATTAGAAAAAGTAGTTGCCAATCAGCTTCAGTCACACCTTACGCACCACAATCTACTTGAGAAATTCCAGTCTGGTTTCTGCACTGGTCATAGTACAGAAATGGCACTAGCGCGTGTTGTAAATGACATTCTGATATCCTCCGATGAAGGAAACTCCACTGTAATTATGTTGTTGGACTTAAGTGCAGCATTTGACACCATTGACCATTTTATTTTATTGCACAGGCTAGAAAATGACGTTAGGCTCACAGGCACTGTGCTCACTTGATTTAGTTCTTATTTATCAAATCGATTCCAATTCGTACAGAAATGTGCTGACAGGACTCCATCATTACACACAGAAGTTCAATATGGTGTCCCGCAGGGCTCAGTACTGGGACCTTTACTGTTTTCACTTTACATGCTTCCACTGGGATCTCTCATTAGGAAACATCACGTTAATTTTCACTCAAACGCAGATGACACCCAGTTATACCTTTCATTTAGATCAAATGAAGTTTCTCCGATGTTGTCTTTAATTAATTATGTTGGTGAATTAAAGGAGAGGATGGATGAGAACTACTTGTCTTTAAACATTGATTAAACAGAGATATCAATTATTGGAGGGAATGACGCTGATCACAACAATATTTTGTTGTCGTATAACTCAGATGGAATCCTCATTAATATTACTGAATCAGCCCACAATCTAGGAGTTATCTTTGACTCTAGCATGTCATTTGAAGCGCACATTACAAAGTTGTCCTTTTTAAAAATGTTGGGAAATTAAGAAGCTTTCTAAATAAACAGGATTCTGAGAAATTAATGCATGCATTTATTTCTAGTAGGATTGACTAATGCAATGCAGTGTTCACTGGATGTTCAAACTGTTCTTTATACAGCCTCCAGTTAATCCAAAATGCTGCTGCAAGAATTATTACAAGAACTAGAAAATACGAACACATAACTCCAGTTCTTAAATCCTTACACCGGCTCCCCTCTTTCTTCAAGAATGGACAGCTGCCATCAGTCAGGATTGGGTCCAGAAGTTGATTGACAGACAGCATGCCAGGGCGAATTGTAGAGGTCTTGAAAAAGATAGAAGGGCCAACACTGCAAATATTGAGTCTTTGCATAAACTTCACATCATTGTCAATCGAAGCCTTTGAAACTTCTGAAATGCTTGAAATTCTACTTCAGTATACCATAGAAACATCGGACAAAAAGATCTTAAAACACTGAAGACAGCAAACTTTGTGAAAACCACTTGGGTCATTCTCAAAACTTTTAGCCATGACTGTAGGCCATTGTGCTATTGGAATCGTTCAGTTCAGCTGGACTTTGTTGCAGCTCACCTCAGGTCTGTGCCTCAACGCTTGTCCCGTCTCTAAGCTTTGTAGGCAATTTTTTCAACCTCACGGCTTGATTTTTGCTCAACTGGCAGACCTTCCACAAACAGTTGTGTGCCTTTCTTAATCATTGAATTAACCACAGATGGACTCCAAACATCTCAACAATGATCAATAGAATGGGATGCACCTGAGACAAATTTCAAGCGTCATAGCAAAATGTTGGAATACTTATGTCAATGTGATATTCCTGTTTATTATTTTTGAAAACTTTGCAAAAATTTCTAAAATTCCTGCTTTTGTTTTGTCATTCCGAGGGTATTGAGTGATGCTAGATGAAGGAAAAAATGAATTGAAATGATTTTAGCGCAAGGTTGTATTGTAAATCAGGAAGTCACTACACAATGGGGAGATTCCAAAGGACTGAAAAATGCCAAATATCATCCCGTTAAATAAAAAGGGTGACTGGGCAGATCCAAGGAACTATACAGTGAGCTTAACATGCATTACAGGAAAATTAATGGAAGGAATTATTAAAGAAAAGATTGAGCAATGGTCAGCATGGGTTCAGTAGAGGGAGGTCATGTTGTACCAACATGCTGGAATTCTATAAGAATATGATCAGAGTAGAGCACATGATATTATTTATCTGGAATTTTATAAAACTTTTACTTTTGATGAGGTGGCACAAATGAGGGTGGGCATCAAACTAAAAGAAGTGGCAGTTCAATGTGTGGTGTGTCAATGGGTGCAGAATTGGCTCAGACACAGGAAGCAGAGGGTGATGGTGTTAGGAACCTCATCAGAACTGGGTGATGTTTAAAGGGTTAGTGCTGGGGTCGCTTCAATTTTTAATTTATAGAAATGATTTGGATTAGTTCCTCCGGGCGCTCCGATTTCCTCCCACAGTCCAAAGACATGCAGGTTAGGTGGATTGGCGATTCTAACTTGGCCCTAGTGTGTGCTTGGTGTGTGGGTGTGTTTGTGTGTGTCCTGCGGTGGGTTGGCACCCTGCCTGGGATTGGTTCCCTGCCTTGTGCCCTGTGTTGGCTGGGATTGGCTCCAGCAGACCCCCGTGACCCTGTGTTCGGATTCAGCGGGTTGGAAAGTGGATGGATGGATGGATTTGGATTAGAATATAAGTAACAAGCTGGTCAAGTTTGGAGATGATACCAAGATAGGTGGATTGGCAGATAATTTGGAATCCGTTATATCATTACAGAAGGACCTGGAGATCAGACAGGCTTGGACAGATTTGTGGTACATGAAATTTAATGTCAGTAAAGAATTACACGTAGGAAGAAAGAATGTGAGGTTTGAATACACAAAGGGAGGTCCGAAAATGAAAAGTCCACCTTATGAGAAGGATTTAGGAGTCACAGTGCACTCGACACTATCAACTTTCCATCAGTGTCCAAAAGCGAATAAGAAGGAACAGGATGTCAGGTTATATAGTGCCTTGATGTGTCACAGGAGGGTTTGCTCAAGCTTTATAACACAGTGGTGAGGCCTCATCTGGAGTTCTGTGTGCAGTATGGGTCTCCAGGCTACAAAAAGGACATAGCAGCACTAGAAAAGGTCCAGAGAAGAGCAACTAGGCTAATTCAGGGCTACAGGGGATGAGTTATGAGGGAAGATTAAAAGAGCTGAGCCTTTACAGTTTGAGCAAATGAAGATGACGAGGAGACCTGACTGATGTTTTTAAAATGAAGAACGGAATTAGTCCAGTGGATCAAGACGATAGCTTTAAAATGAGTTCATCAAGAACACAGGGACACAGTTGGAAACTTGTTAAGGGTAAATTTCGCACAAACATTAAGAGGTTTTTCTTCACACAAAGAACCACAGACACTTAAAATACGTGACCAAGTAGTGTGGTGGACAGGAGGACTTTAAGGACTTTCAAAACTTAATGATGTTATTTTAGAAGATATTTAAGTGGACAGGACTGGTGAGTTTTGTTGGGCTGAATGGCCTGTTCTCGTCTCGATTGTTCTAATGTTCCCATAGGTACAATGTATTAACACTAACATCTTTGACTTTTGCTTCCTTTTCTGCCATCATTAACCCTGCAAAAGCAACTTTCAACCACCAGCCAGTATTCAGAAGCCATTAAGACGGCTAACAGAATGTCAGGTTATATAGCGCCTTGATGTGTGGAGTACAAGTCACAGGAGGTTCTGCTCAAGCTTTATAACACACTGGTGAGGCCTCATCTGGAGTCCTGTGTGCAGTTTTGGTCTCCAGGCTACAAAAAGGACATAACAGCACAAGAAAAAGTCCAGAAAAGAGCAACTAAGCTGATTCAGGGCTACAGGGGATGAGTTATGAGGAAAGACTGAAGAAGATGAAAGTTTTAACAGCTTAATGTCAGTAAATGTAAAATATTACACGTAGGAAGTAAAAATGTGAGGTTTGAATACACAATGGGCAAATTCAAAGTCCACCTTATGAGAAGGACTTAGGAGTCATAGTGGACTCTAAGCTATCAACTGCCAGACAGTGTTCAGAAGTCATTAAGAAGGCTAACAGAATGTCAGGTTATATAGCGCCTTGATATGTGGAGTACAAGTCACAGGAGGTTCTGCTCAAGCTTTAAAACACACTGGTGAGGCCTCATCTGGATTGCTGTGTGCAGGTTTGGTCTCCAGGCTACAAAAAGGACATAACAGCAGTAGAGAAGGTCCAGAGAAGAGCAACTACAGGGGATGAGTTATCAGGAAAGATTTAAAGAGCTGAGCCTTTACAGGACATGAAGAGCAGACACAATTTGAAGTGTTTAACATTATGAAGGGAATTAGTCCAGCAGATCGAGACTGTTATTTTAAAATGAGTTCATCAAGAACATGGGGACACAGTTGTAAACTCGTTATGGGAAAATTTCACCCAAATACAACATTAGGAAGTTTTTCTTTACACAAAGAACGATAGACCTTTGGAATAAGCTACCAAGTAGTGTGGTGGACACTAAGACTTTAGGGACTTTCAACACTCGACTTGATGGTTTTTTTTTGGAAGAGATAAGTGGATAGGACTGGCGAGCTTTGTTGGGCTGAATGGCCTGTCCTCATCCAGATTGTTCTAATGTTCCCATAGGTACAATGTATTAACATAAAGTTGACTTTTGCTCCCTTTTCTACCATCATTAACCCTGTGAAAGTTGAGATTGATGATGTTAGGATCGCCATACTACTACTATTACTTTGCAGGCCCTTCTAATGCTCTCAAACCAGCCTCATAAGAACATATGAAATCTGACAAACGAGAGGAGACCATTGAATCTATCAAGCCAGTTTGTTTAGCTAATAGCTGCATTGTTCCAAAATCTCCTCCAGATTCTTCTCAAAAAAACTCTTATTCTAAATAAGACCTTCCTGGCTCATCTTAAATGCAGTTCTCCTTAAGTTCCACTGATGTCCTCAAGTTTGTGATTCAAAATTATGAAGGGGATTAGTCCAGTGGGTTGAGATGTTGACATTAAAATGAGTTCATCAAGAACATGGGGACACAGTTGGAAACTTGTGAAGGGGAAATTTCACACAAACATTAGTGAGAAGTCAAGCAGAATGACCCCTTTTATTGGCTAACTGAACAGATTATAATATGTAGGCTTTTGAGGCAACTTGGCAGATAGAGAGTCCGTTGAATCGTCACAAAGGGACTTGGGCAGCATACAGGTTTGGGCAGATTTGTGGACGATGAAATTTAATGCCAGTAAATGTAAAGAATTACACATAGGAAGTCAAAATGTGAGGTTTGAATACACAATGGGCAGTCGGAAAATCGAGAGTACACCTTATGAGAAGGATTTAGGAGTCGTAGTGGACTCAACACTATTAACTGTCAAACAGTGTTCAGAAGCCATGAAGAAGTCTAACAGAATGTCAGGTTATATAGCGCCTTGATGTGTGGAGTACAAGTCACAGGAGGGTCTGCTCAAGTCTTTATAACACACTGGTGAGGCCTCATCTGGAACAAGCTGAGTAACTTTACAGATGATACCAGACTAGTTGGGTTGGCAGGTAATCTCAAGTCCGTTGAATCATCACAGAGGGACTTGGACAGCAGATAGCCTTTGGGCAGATGAAATTTAATGTCAGTAAATATAAATTGTTACATGTAGGAAGTAAAAATGTGAGGTTCAAACACACAATGGGAGGTCTGAAAATCAAAAGTCCACCTTATGAGAAGGACCGAGGAGTCGTAGTGAACTCGACGCTATCAACTTCCCGAAAGTGTTCAGAAGCCATTAAGAAGGCTAACAGAATGTCAGGTTATATAGCGCCTTGATGTGTGGTGAGTACAAGTCACAGGAGGTTCTGCTCAAGCTTTATAACACACTGGTGAAGCCTCATCTGGAGTCCTGTGTGCAGTTTGGGTCTCCAGGGTACAAAAAGGACATAGCAGCACTATGACTGTCCTGATTCAGGGCTACAGGTGATGAGTTATGAGGAAAGATTAAAAGATCTGAGCCTTTACAGTTTAAGCAGAAGAAGATTAAGAGGAGACCTGACTGAAGTGTTTAAAATTATAAAGGGAATCAGTCCAGTGGATCGAGACGGTGACTTTAAAATGAGTTTATCAAGAAATTTCATACAAACATTAGGACATTTTTCTTTACACAGGGACTCACAGACACATAGAATAACTGACCAAGCAGTGTGGTGGACTTTGAGGACTTTCAAAACTCAACTTGATGTTATTGTAGAAGAATTAAGTGGACAGGACTGATGAGCTTTGTCGGGCTGAATGGCCTGTTCTCATCCAGATTGTTCTAATGTTCACTTAATCTTAATCTTAATTTTTATTACTACTATTTTTTTATTTCAAGTGTGGTGTGGTTGGAGTTCATAGCATTTACCACAGCGGTTACAAGGTGCCATTCAACATTTTTGCTCTTGCTGCCGACACCTACGCTTAGGCCAACAAGTAAAGATTCTTTGTGTGTCTCTAAATTAGAGATGAGAAAGAACTTCTGTCTTCCTAATACTGGATACGTCACATGACTGCACTACCAGCCAATGAAGGTCAGCAGCCTTGTGGCTGCATATGTATGAGGTTGATTAGCATGGTCCATATATGGTTATTTTAGGGTGGAACTGGGAGGGGCTTGTGATGCGTTCACCAACGCACGTTTACAAGATGACTGTGATTTCTAAATGGTAAATTGTGTGGAAATGTGCATTTGCCAGATTTTATAAAATGTTAGGTTTTTTTGGCATACTAATTTTACTGTTTTTTTGGCATACACATATTTTCATATTTTATAAATGAGGTCCCAGGACTGATTTCTGTCTTGTGCTCTGTGCTGCTGGATCTGGACTAAATCAGATCAGTAATGGATGGATGGTTGATTACATCATTTGAATATTTTCACTGAAATGACCACACATTATTTTGACTTCCCTCCAGTCCTTTTGAAAAATATTAATTATCGTGTGTAACACACTAGTGTATTTTGCGCGGTGGCACATCGTTCGAAGTGACAGACAACTTGCCACTGTGCAACAGACAGCCCAGAAAAAAAGGCAAGTTAAGACAGATAAAATGAATTAGCTCTCTAAGCGCCAGGTCCCTGAAGTTATATTTCTTGTCCTGATTTGCTTTGGGCATTTCCTTCATTTCAGAATTAAAAAAAGAAAAAAAAAAACATGCGGCTTCAGTCGTGCCCTCAGGAGAAAAAGGAAAAAGTTGATTACATTTTTGCTAATTTATTTTACATGGAATTATCAGCTTTTCAGCTGGTGACATTTTGACCCGTGTTTATTTATCTTTTCTTGAAAGCTGCCACTTTATTGCGCCGTTTACCAAACCTCAAGGGAAGGATCGGACTAACTTTTGGAGCCATTAGTCTTACACAAAAGGTACATTTTATCAAGTTAAAGTGTGGTCCTGACAGGTCCAACTCTCCTCCGTGAATGCCGAAGGGGGTTGCTCAGGGCACTGCAGCACCCCTACCGATTGCAAAAAAGGCAAGTAAGTGTTGCTGCGGTGGCATCCCAGCGTTTCAAAAGTGGTAATGGTGGTGCTGAATCTCCTCTGTAAGTGGTAAGGAAAATATAATGAGGCACTGCAGCGCCCGGTTTAATGGAAAAATGGGCTGTCAATGCTGTCAGGGCACCACATGCAGTGCCCCCCATAATGTTGGGGACTAACGCAAAATTTTCCTTAATTCCTCCCAGACTCAGCTCCACCGTTTAAAATTACAAATCAAACTCAATCAAACAAATCAAAGAGATTAAAGTTTTCTTTCTTTCTTTCTTTCTTTCTTTCTTTCTGTGATGAAGCTTACAGGTGAATTGTCATAACGATGTTTCTGAGCTAAGAACAATGATGATACTTTCAGGCAAATAGCTGTGATGACATTTCTGAGCGAATAGTTTTTACAATGATTCCAGGCAAATAGTCACAATGACACCAGCTGTGACAAATCTTCCAGGTGGAGAACCACGATAGTGCTTCTGAACGAAGTGCCGAGACAATGCTTATGAGCAAAGCTGTGATGTTGCTTCAAATTGTGCCAATGACTTTTTGTGAGCAGAGAACTGAGACGATGCTTGCAGGTGAATTATCACAATGATGCTTTTGGGCGAAGAGCTGTGACAATGCCTTTAGGCGAATAGTCACAGTAACACCTCCGAGCGAAGAGCTGTGATGATGCTTCCACACGAAGAGCTGCGACGACACTACTGAGTGAAGAGCTGAGACAATTCATTCAGGCAAATAGTGACAAAAACACTTCTGAGCAAAGAGCTGTGACAATTCATCCAGGCCAATAGTCACCGTAACACTTCCGAGCGAAGAGCTGTGATGATGCTTCCTGGTGAACTGTGGCAATGACATTTTGTGAGCAGAGAACTGAGACCATGCTTGCAGGTGAATAGTCGCAGTAACACCTCCGAGCGAAGAGCTGTGACAATGCTTCCAGGCGAATAGCCGTGATGATGCTTCTGAGCGTATAGCTTTAATGACACTTCCAGGCAAATGGTCACAACGACACCCGTGAGCAAAGAGCTGTGACAATTCTTCCAGGCAAATAGTCAGAATGACACCTCCGAGTAAAGAGCTGTGATGATACTTCCAGGCGTATAGCTGCAACGACATTTCTGAGCGAATAGCTTTAACGACGCTTCCAGGCCAATAATCACAACAACAGAGCTGTGATGATGCCTTTAGGCGAATAGTCACAGTAACACCTCCGAGCGAAGAGCTGTGATGATGCCTTTAGGCGAATAGTCACAGTAACACCTCCGACCGAAGAGCTGTGATGATGCTTCCAGGCAAATAGTCACAACGCTTGTGAGCGAAGAGATGTGATGATGCTTCCACACGAAGAGCTGCGACGACACTACTGAGTGAAGAGCTGAGACAATTCTTCCAGACAAATAGTGACAAAAACACTTCTGAGCAAAGAGCTGTGACAATTCTTCCAGGCCAATAGTCACAGTAACACTTCCGAGAGAAGAGCTGTGATGATGCTTCCTGGTGAACTGTGGCAATGACATTTTGTGAGCAGAGAACTGAGACCATGCTTGCAGGTGAATAGTCGCAGTAACACCTCCGAGCGAAGAGCTGTGACGATGCTTCCAGGCGAATAGCCGTGACAATGCTTCTGAGCGTATAGCTGTAATGACACTTCCAGGCAAATGGTCACAACGACACCCCTGAGCAAAGAGCTGTGACAAATGTTCCAGGCAAATAGTCACGATAACGCTTGTGAGCAAAGAGCTGTGACGATGCTTGCAGGTGCACTGTTATAAAGACACTTCTGAGCTAAAAGCGGAGATGATACTTTCAGGCGAATAGCTGTGACGACACTTCTGCTTAAATAGCTTTTACGATGCATCCCGGCAAATAGTCACAATGACACTTCTGATCGAAGAGCTGTGATGATGCTTCCAGATGAAGAGCTGTGACGACACTACAGAGTGAAGAGCTGCGACAATTCTTCCAGACAAATAGTCAGAACGACACCTCCGAGTAAAGAGATGTGATGATACTTCCAGGCATATAGCTGCAACAACATTTCTGAGCGAATAGCTTTAACGACGCTTCCAGGCCAATAATCACAACGACACTTCTGAGTGAAGAGCTGTGATGACTCTTCCAGGCAAATTGCTTTGATGACTCTTCTGAAAGAACAGCTTTTACGACGCTTCCAGGCAAATAGTCACAATGACACCTCTGAGCGAAAAGCTGTGACGATGCTTCCAGGCAAATTGTTGCAATGATGTGACTGAGCAAAAAGCTGCGATGATACTCCCAGATGAAGAGCTGTGATGACGCTACCGCACGAAGAGCTGTGGTGATACTTTCAGGCGAATAGCTGCAACGACGTTTCTGAGCGAATAGCTTTAACGACGCTTCCAGGCCAATAGTCACAACTACGTTTCTGAATTAAGAGCTGTGACGATGCTTCCAGATGAACAGCTGTGACGACGCTTCTGAAAGAACATCTTTTACGATACTTCCAGGCAAATAGTCAACGACGTTTCTGAGCTAAGACCAGTGATGATATTTTCAGGTGAATAGCTGTGACGACGCTTCTGCTCGAAAAGCTTTTATGATGTGTCCAGGCAAACAGTCACAATGCCACCTCTGAGTGAAAAGCAGTGACGATGCTTCTAGGCACATTGTTGCAACGATGTGACTAAGCAAAAAGCTGTGATGATACTCCCAGACGAAGAGCTGTGATGACGCTACTGAGAGAAGAGCTGTGGTGATACTTCCAGGCAAATAGCTGCAACGACGTATCTGAGCAAATAGCTTTAACGACGCTTCCAGGCCAATAGTCACAACTACACATCTGAGTGAAGAGCTGTGACGATGCTTCCAGGTGAATCACTGTGATGACGCTTCTGAAAGAACAGTTTTTACGATACTTCCAGGCAAATAGTCACAACGACGCTTCAGAGCTAAGACCAGTGATGATATTTTCAGGTGAATAGCTGTGATGACGCTTCTGCTCAAATAGCTTTTATGATGTGTCCAGGCAAATAATCACAATGCCACCTCTGAGTGAAAAGCTGTGACGATGCTTCCAGGCAAATTGTTGCAACGATGTGACTGAGCAAAAAGTTGTGCTGATACTCCCAGATGAAGAGCTGTAACGACACTTCTGAGTGAAGAGCTGTGATGACACTTACAGGCGAACAGCTCCAACAACATATCTGAGCAAACAGCTTTGAAGATACTTCCAGACAAGTAGTCACAATGACACCTCTGAGCAAAGAGCTGTGACGATTCTTCCAGTTTCTTCCATTTGTCCCACTACAGTATATAAGAAACGACAGATCTGAAATCAACGTTCTTTCTTTATGACACAACTGACAGAGCCACACAGCTCGCAGAAGAAACTAACACCAGATCGCTCGTATGGCTTTTTATTTATTTATTTTTCCATTTCCTTTGGTTTATTAGCTATTGTTCCCATTAAACAGAGATCTCATTTGGGACCCCAACGGTCTCATTTCCTTTTATACCCCACGACGTAAAAGAAATGTATCCTACCCAGACTCATATTTAAAAATTCTGGCCCTTTATTTATTTTTTTTCCCATTTAAGCTTTTAAAGTAATTTCTCCGCTCGATTGTGTAGCCGATTTCCTAGCGCTGTCTTCAGTAAACATTTACACGACGTGACTGATTATCATCTGACTGTTACAAAACGTTAATTCTTGAAGCGGTGTTCTCTATCAGCCATGGTCAATTCACATTGGGATTTCAGATAACTGTTATTAAAAAAGATAAACTTCCAACACGGCTTTATTAATAGCAAGAACAGAATGGAAGTAATAGAAATGAAAACAAATGATTACTGGATTCAGTGAGCGCGGCAGAAGGAATCGTGTGGCTGGCAGACTTCTGTAATCAGTCTTCAGAGATGCAAGAGGATAAGGTGAACAAAACAAAAGGTCATCGGCGATCATGGAGCTTCTTCAGTCACCCCATTAAAAAAAAAAATCAATTACCGGATACAGCAAAATGGGAAGTAAACAAGAAAGCACATCATCTGAAAATAAGGTAAAAAATGCCAATGAGATGAACCCAACTTTGACAGAAGGCACGTTCTCTTCACAGGCAGCATGGTGGTGTAAGTGGCTCACGCATTAGCAGCCTGGGTTCAAACTGTGGACTCTGGTCTTGTCTGTGTGGAGTTTGCATTTCACCGGGGTTGATTATTTTTTCTCTGGGTACACTTAACACATACTAAATATATACTCTCTGTGAGTGACGGCCTGTAGCCTTACCCAACTGGGACGCCCTCGGGATGGAAGGACCCACAGAAAGTGTGAATAGCGTATTATACAATACAGTTTACAATACAGTTTATTTTTGTATATCCCAAAATCACACAAGAAGTGCCTCAATGGGCTTTAACAGGCCCCCTGCCTCTTGACAGCCCCCCAGCCTCGACTCTCTAAGAAGACAAGGTAAAAATCCCAAAAAAACCTAGTAGGGAAAAAATGGAAGAAACCTTGGGAAAGGCAGTTCAAAGAGAGACCCCTTTCCAGGTAGGCTGGGCGTGCAGTGGGTGTCAAAAGAAGGGGGTCAATACAATACAATACAATACACAGAACAGAACAAATCCTCAATAAAAAAATAAATAAACATTTTTTAGAAGTGCGGAGCAGAATTTAACAGTAGATGATATCACATAATAAGATTTGGATAATTTTAGACTCCTGGAGACCTCATCCATCAAGCTGCCTCCCCCATTTGGCCATTCCATGGCTGAAACAGTGTTGGGCCAGCCAATTCAATGAAAGGACCCCTCTTTCTCACGATTCCTGTGATCCTTCATCAGGGATGACTTTACCTTAGGCAGGCAAAACAATTTGGCAGGTGGGCCGTGGCACCAAGAGCCACATTTGAGTACCGAGAAGAGAAACAGAATAGGTGAGGGTTAGTATCCAATTCTAACTATCGTGTTACTTATGTTTTAGTGCTAATGACTGACAACAGAGATGCAGTCTGTACAGTTAATCAGCAGCTCTAGTCAGGGTGTGCTAAACTGAAGTAGTGAGTCTTCAGCCTGAAAGTGAAGGGGCATCTCTTATAGTAGCAAGCAGACCACTCCACAGTTTAGGGGCCCTGTAACTAAAAGCTCGACCTTCCATTGTTATTTTATTAATCCTTGGAACCATAAGCAGACCAGCATCTTGAGATCTTAATGTGCACTCTGGTTTATAAGTCATGATAAGTTCAGACAAGTAAGCCGGACCTCGGCCATTTAATGCTTTATATGTTAAAAGGAGGATTTTGAAATCTGCCCTAAACTTAACCGGGAGCCAGTGTGAGGATTTATTATCTCCCCCGGAGCACTAGATGGCAGCTCTCCAGGTTGTAGCGGTGTCTAGCATTCCCACAGGGCAGCATGGGACATGGAGTTCTTTGTCTCAGTAAACTGTTGGGTTCCGTGGGTGCCGCCAGGGGGTGCTGCAGGGACTTGGGTGCCTCTACTTTAAGGGGTTTCCATCTCACGCGGACCATCGGAAGTATTCCTAGGTCGGGGATAAAAGGATCTGCCTAACACACGTGGACGTACTAGAGTTGGGAGGAAAGTGGGCAAAGCTTTTGAGGAGGAGTGAAGAATGCAGCAACAGAGAGAAAGAAAGACAGAGAGTTGCTGTGTTGTGCTGTGCTTATGGCATATGCTTGTGACTGTGGCAAGAAACGCTTGTTGTGGAAGAGTTTCCCACAGTAAAGACTCTTTGGGTTTTTATACTTGAGGAGAAATATTAAGAGAAAATTAGTAACAGCGCCCCCCGACACTTGCCCCCACAGGTTATTACATACCTCGATTGAGCCCGTGTGGAAATCCTCTGATGTACAGAAGTGCTGGATGGGCAATTCCGTACTGATTTTTTTGCTATAGAAAACTCACTTTTCGTGTCTAACCGTGTTCTCATTTGCCAATGCGTAATGAGTGTAATCTTTTCCACACCTGTGAAATTAATTCTGTTTATGCCTCTCTGTAATTATTATTAAAATTATACTTATGTTTAAGCTTTTTTCCTTTTCTGGGGTGTAATGGATTACATACATGGGCTGGCATCCCAGCCGGAGTTGAGAGGCCAGTGTAATTTAAAGATCAGGGTAGATTTTGTCTGGTGACTATTTTCTTCCCCAATGCACTAGATGGCAGCACCCCTGGGCTGTGATACCCATTTGGATACCCACAGGGCATGCTGGGAACTGGAGTCCCGGAATATGGCACTGTTGGGTTCCATGGGTGCCGCCAGGAGGTGCTGTAAGGACTGGGGAGCCCTACTTCAAGGAGTTTCCATTTCACCTGGAAGTGCTTTCGGAACATCGGAAGTACTCCTAGGTAGGGGATAAAAGAATCTGCCTGCCCTGCATGAACATACTAGAGTCGGGAGGAAGGTGGACAACACTTCTGAGGAGGACTGAAGGAGGCAGTGACAGAGAGTTGCTGTGTTGTGCTGTGCTTATGGCATATGCTTGTGATTGTGGCAAGAAACGCTTGTTGTGGAAGAGTTTCCCACAGTAAAGACTCTTTTGGTTTTTATACTTGAGGAGAAATAGTAAGAGAAAATTAGTAACAGCACCCCCCAACACTTGCTCCCGCGGGTTATTACATACCTCGATTGAGCCCGTGAGGAAATCCTCTGACGTACAAAAGTGCTGGATGGGCAATTCCCTGGTGATTTTTTTTCGTGTGGAAAACAAAAAGGAATACTTGCTCTCTAAGGCCTTGTTCACACTTTCATGTCTATCTGTGTTCTCTTCTGCCACTGTGTAATGCGTATAATCTTTTCCACACCTGTAAAATCAATTCTGTTTATGCCTATCTGTGACTATTATTAAAATTAGACTTACGTTTGAGCTTTTACTTTTTCTGGTGTGTAATGAATGGCACACATGGGCTGGCATCCTGGTCGGGGTTGAGCAGGAATCCTTACCCAGTTGGGAGGGCAATGTAATGGAAAGATCAGTGGAAATGTCTGGTGGCTATTTTCCTCCACAATACGCTAGGGGGTATCATCTCTAAGCTTTGGTATCCATTCGGATTCCCACAGGGCATGCTGGGAATTGGAGTCCTGGAGTACAGCCTTGTTGGGTTCCGTGGGTGCCACCAGGGGGTGCTGCAGGGGTTTGCAATTCCAACTTTGTTGGACTTCGTCCTGACCTGGAAGTTCTTCTTACGGACTGTGTTCTGGCACTGGAAGTGTTCCAGGGTCTGCGATAGAAGGAGCTGTTCCACCTCACCTCAGGGAGTCAGAGTCGGGAGGCAGTAGGCAATACTCACCAGGAGGACAGAAATCTATTTGTTCTGGAGTGTTTTGGCTGGTGCTTGCATTTAAATGTGTTGTTCAAAAATAAAAGCATTTTATTTGAACTCGGAATTGTGTTGACATTGCGTCAATTACCTAATGGCACCCTTTGTGGTTACAGATGTTTCATGTTGAATAATGAGTTTGCAAGGAACATTACGCAAGTAAGAATTTCATCCTACATCATACATGTGACAATAAAAAGACCTCGATCTTGATTCCTGCAGAAGAGGTTGAGGATATGTTCTCTCCAAGCGCCATGTAGCTTCAAGTTTGTTTTCTTTCTCCGATGAATCTTTAGAATTGCAATTGGCAAAATGGGGATTGTACTACAAGAACCCATCAAGGCACCTCAATGAAGATGTGTCCACGTCACAGGAAATCAGGCTAGGGATTTTTTTTTTTTTTTAATAAGAGATCTTTATTTAAATACTAAATAACAGTCAGACGTATGCAGAATTAAAATGTGTAAGCACTTCCAGAAAGTTCTGAAATGCCTTTCTTCTTGGGTCAATAGTTCACATTTCGCCACAAGGGAAGCGTAATTTGTTTTGTGATTTTTTTTTCCCCAATTTCACTTTCTTGTAAATCATTTCTCTTATTACTAATTATTTATACTGCAATTGTCACCCTCAGTTAGGTAAATTGGTAAAAGAAATGACAAATGAAAGAATTTTGGATGGGCAAATGAATGCATTGCTGCTGAAGGAGGTGTGGATTTTGGCTTAGGTGCCTGCTGATTTCTAATGAACGAACAGTCTTATAAATCTGGAGCTGCTTCACTACAACAAACCTGTGAAACCATTCAAATTTTACAGAATTTATATATTAATTTGGAATGACAGCCGAACCCTGAGGGTTAAGTGCTCTGGGTCTGTGAGTTTTTGTTTTTTTTCATACAATTACTCTTAAATTACCTAATTTGCACGATTTGATAATACTTCATTGTGGAGTTGAATTTGTGCTAACATTTAAAAATGAAATGAGCTTATCGTAGCTCACTGCTTAAGGGGGCTTTTGGGACCATATGTCTAATGATACCCGCTTCAAGGCCAGACATATTTTACTTATGGGTTGCAGCATTAGGATAGTTACATTAATATAATAACACAGTTTGGTGCTGCTTAGAACACCAAAATGTACTCAGCAAACAGACTGACATTGGGCCGGTGTAGGCCCAGTGTGGGCAGCCAACAATGGCCCACTTGGGATTTGCACATCAGGATCTCAAAACACTGGCCCAGTCTGAACAAACAGATATGGAGCCCACATTTGGTCATGATCCTGAAAAGAGTCCATCCATCCATTTTTACTTTCTTGTATACGAAAAATTGCCAATTGTCACTTGTGTACGCATGGCAGACAGTTCAAGGGCTTTGGTGATGGCAATTTTCTGCCAATTCAAGGGTTGGTGCTATGTGATAACGGCCTTTCTCTTTCTACATCTGACAGCTCTCCTCATCCAATGTCACTTCCAGAATCCGCCCATCTAGACCCGCCTCTTTCTGCCCATATATGTCATAACTGGAATCTTTATTACAAAAAAATGCAAAAAAATTAATATAATCAAAATTATCAAAAAAGTCTGAAAACTAAAACGAGAAATTCAAATCCTTAAAACAGTAGCAGAAGTCACAAACACCAGCAAATATAAAGAACAGTGGCGTAGCTTGGGTATGGGGCGGGGGGCAAGGGGGGACATCTGTCCCCGGGTGCAGCATCCAGGGGGCGCCAAATTGATGTTTTCTTTCCCTTCCCCATTGCATTTTGGCAAACAGGAGGGGGCGCGAAATCTTCAGTTGTCCCCGGGCGCTGAAAACCCTAGCTACGCCTCTGATAAAGAAGTGACAATGAAAAGGAGCACTCACCACACCACCAAGCACATTTAATGAATGGCAAGGACTTAATCTCCCATGAGCCTTTATAGAGATGGCAGCAGTGACTTAATGGTGATGGACAGGTGACCCTGCCTCTTGGGGAACCACCCAAAAAACAAAGATGTAAAGACATTTAAAGAACTTGTACATGAATATTTTTAAACATAAAAACAATAATGCAATAAAACAATCCAGTAATTAATAACTGAACAGAAAAATATGAGCAGAAATAGCTGTACTAAATAATTCTAACTGAAAAAAAGGATGAAAAACACAAAGAAAAAGAACATAACATAAGCCAGGGGAGTCCAAAAACAAAGCTAAAGCCCGTAGTTACTTCACACTGTCTCCAGAATTCTCAATGACACACTGCTGGGGCCGTCTCTTTCACCAGCATATGAAAGTGGAGGGCGGTCCCAGGACCAGTGATGTCACAGTAACCCTGCCTCTTGGGCCTTCCACCCTCAGAACACAAGTAATATATTTAAACATCTTAATATACACAATAGAGCATAAGCAATATAGTTGCAATTTAAATAAACCATGCATTTTTAAATTAAATAATAAATAACATAACAATCTTAATACATAATTCGCCTGCCTCCTCACTCACTCACGTCCGTCTGAAGCCGAATGCACAGTCGCCTTCTGTGCAGCTGCCAGAATAATCTTACGAGACTGACATCCAACCCCAACATCGCGGCAGGCGGCGGATTTACGGCCACAAAAATTCAAAGAGAAAGGCGACTTCGATTAAAGCTCTAGAGGCCTGAAAGGCGATTTCGACTACAGCTCGAGGCCTAATTACGCATTCTGATTCAATTGCACATTCATTCAATACACCTATATCAAGTTTGTGGTGCTTATACTTATTGCTATTCCATATTGTACTGGGACATTCATCATTCAATATTATACTATAGGCCTGGAAAATTCATCAACTAACAATACAAGCCTGTACAGTAATGAGTAAAGTGGACTACAATCATTACAAAACAACTTCTTCGTTACTTATCATTTGTTCTTCATACACTGCTGACACAAACTCGTGCCCATTTCATCTTACATTGTTGAAACGGGCTCTTTGTCTAGTATTAATATAAAATAAAAAAACACCTGAAAAATATTTCCAAAAAAAAAAAATTGCCAATTGTCATGTGTGCGCCTGGCAGACAGTCCAGGGCATTGGTGATGGGAATTTGCTGCTGATCCAAGGGTAGGCGCTATGTGATAACGGCCTCTGTCTTTCTCCTTCTTCCAAAAATTAAAATTAACAGCTCTCCTCCTCTGACATCACTTACAGGATCCGCCCATCTAGACCCACCTCTTCCTGCCCATATATGTCATAACTGGAATCTTTATTACAAAAAAAAAATGCAAAAAAAAAATATAATCAGAGGTATCAAAAAAGTCTGAAAACTAAAACCAGAAATTCAGATCCTTAAAACAGTAGCAGAACTCACAAACGCCAGCAAATATAAAGAGATCACAATCAAAAGGAGAACTCACCACACCACCAAGCACATTTAATGAATGTCAATGACTTCATTTCCCATGAGCTTTTATAGAGCTGGGAGCAGTGACTTAATGGTGATGGACAGGTGACCCCGCCTCTTGGGACCACCCACAAAACAAAGATGTAAAGATATTTAAAGAAATTGTATATAAATATTTTTAAACATAAAAAAACAATACATAATGCAATAAACAATCCAGTAATTAATAACTAAACAGAAAAATATGAGCAGAAATAGCCATACTAAATAATTCTAACTGAAAAATATATGAAAAACACAAAGAAAAGGAACATAACATAAGCCAGGGGAGTCCAAAAACAAAGCTAAAGACTCCACAAGCCAGTAGTTACTTCATGCTGTCTTCAGAATTCTCAATGACACACTGCTGGGGCCGTCTCTTTCACCAGCATATGAAAGTGGAGGGCGGTCCCAGGACCAGTGATGTCACAGTAACCCCGCCTCTTGGGTGTTCCACCCGCAGAACACAAGTAATATATTTAAACATCTTAATATACATCATAGAGCACAATCAATATATTTACATCTTAAATAAACCATTTTCAAATTAAATAATAAATGAACATAATATTGATATAAAATAAAAAATAATATAAGAATAGTGGTGACTTTCTTATGGCCTTTTTAAAATTTGAATATGAGAAGCACCAGGCAGTGTAGGTCTCCTAAGTCTGCACTATGTCACATAATTCTGTGTGTGTTATGTCACACAATGGCTGTATATGTGATTTGTCCAAATCCAACCAAATTTACTTTCGGTGAAGGTGGGTTTGACCATTAACCCAGAAGACCTCCATAGCAGCTGGGTCGGTTGTCCGTGATTTTTCACAGATTGCCTAATTATGAATAACAATGGTTTCCCTGGCAACAGAAGTAGCAGAGCTGTCGAGTCGAGTGAGGTACCACTAATATTATACAATTATAAGACAAAGCCCACCAGGTATTCTATATTAAAAATGAAACTCCCAGTTCATTCAGTAAATTCAGTTTTGTACTTAGTTTTGGTTATTCTCTTCATAATTGCATTTGTCACTTTAATCCATTTTTATTTTTTGGAAAATGTTGTGATTCCCACGGACCAGCAGCCATGATCTCATAACACACCTCACCTGAAAAAGCCTCCAATTTGCAACCCAACACGTGAAGAATCAGAAAGCCAACGGATGAGGCCATAGCACACTGCACTGTAAAAACAAGCCAACACTAAAATTCATAAAAACTGTTAAAACATCAAATTTAGACATATTATAACACAATGATTAAAAACTGTTTATTTCCTAAAGTCAGCTACAATCTTCTCATTGCCTTTGTGTTTTCCTGTAGTCATTGAGAATCTGCTCTGCTCTTCCTTCATCTTGCCTTGTCCCTTCCATGTGCTCGCTACCATTGTTCCATCCCACCGCTGCCACCATTTCTGTGATGCCCCTGGACGCACAATCACAGTCTCACAATATGGCCCACCACACAAACATCCAGTTCAAATGGTCGGGACGATGTCATCAGCTTGATGTGTGAAGAATCTGAAAGCCAAGGGATGGAGCCCCGTCCCTTTGCACCGAAAAAACAATCCAACACAAAAATTCTCTCATTTCACTAGAATAAAATGCTTTAAAACAGTTAAAAACACTTTGTTTTTCTAATCCATTGTCCTTTGTGCTTTCCTATAGCACTTTCCATTATGAGGTAAGGATCTGCTGTACTCCTCCTTCGTCCTGTGTTGTCCTTTCCGCATCCTCACAGCAGCTGGTCCATCCCACCGTTACCACCATTTTCTGATTCCCCTATACTCACAGCCTCGGTCTCACAACAAAGGTCCATGTCCTGACCAAAATACAGTTACAACTGAATGTGGTCAAAAGGCCAACTTCATCTTCAAACAAGACATCTTTAAAAAAAATTAGGGGGCTCCACCCCCTGCTCACTTTGCTCGCCAACCCCTGGGTTTGGTTAACTGGATATACAATTTAAAGAGATTGTTTTTTTCATTTCGTTCATTTGTAATTTCTTTTCTTTTTTTTTTTTAAATTTTAATGATTTTATTGTCATCATTCCGTACAAATAGATACATTTTTACAAAAAATAGGATTGAAAACAAATTAACCCCCATCCCTGAGAAAGAGAGCATAGCCAACAGAGTAAAACTTAAAGCTAGTAAAAATAAAGAAATTGATGAGTTTAATAGGCAGATAAACATAAATGGAGAAGAAAAAGAAATGGGAAGAGAATCAAATTCCTCAGTGCTTTAAGAGCTTATTCTAAAATATTATTGATCAGATCCTGCCAGGTTTTGAAAATGTTCAGCACAGATCCTCTAAGTGAGAATGTGATTTTTTCTAATTTCAAATAATATAAAATATCAGTTACCCACCGACTTAAAAAATGAGAGTTAGGATTCTTTCAGTATAGCAAAATAAGTCTGCGTGCCAATAGTGAAGTAAAGGCCATCACAGTTCTGCGGTGGGTTGGCACCCTGCCGGGGATTGGTTCCTGCCTTGGGCCCTGTGTTGGCTGGGATTGGCTCCAGCAGACCCCCGTGACCCTGTGTTCAGATTCGGCGGGTTGGAAAAAGGATGGATGGAGGCCATCAAAGTTTGTTTGTCCTTCTCCACTTTAAGCCCCCCTGTGTGCCCACCAAACACAGCTGTTAGTGGATTAGGAGGGATTGTGACACCGAGGCTGTCTGAAAGGCACTTAAATTTTTTGTCCAGAATGATATTAATTTGGTGCAGGTCCAAAACATGTGACCCAGTGAGGCTGGAACTTGATTGCAGCGTTCGCAGGTTGGATCTCGCCCTGAGAACATTTTGGACAATTTTAAGCGAGACAGATGTGCTCGATATATCATTTTGAGTTGAATAATTGTATGCTTTGCGCATATGGAGCTCACGTGAATTCTCTGCATTGCTACCTTCCACTCCTTTTCTGATATGTTGAGTGAGAGATCTTTTTCCCATTGTCCTCTTGGATCTTTGAAAGGGAGGTACTGTAAAATAATTTTGTATATTGCAGAAATGCTGTCCAAGTTCTCGAGACAGCAATATTTTTTCCAGCATAGAGGAAGGTGGGAGATTGGGCAGGTTCTGTTTAACAAAATTTCTAATTTGATAGTGAAAGAAATGTGTTGCTAGAAAGTTAAATTTGGAATGTAATTGTTCATAGGATGCAGAGATGTTGTCTATATAAAGATCTCTAAGTAATTTAATCCCAAATCTTTACCAGATATTAAAAACTGTATATGTTTGCGAAGGTTGAAAAAGGTGGTTCTTATGCAGAGGTGCCACAGATAAAAGATTCTCCATCTTAAAATGCTTTCTACATTGGTTCCATGTTCTGAGTGAGTGTAGCACAATTGGGTTATTAGTATATTGGCGATAACTTGCATTTATTGGGGCACAAAGCAGGGAATATAAAGAAGTATTGCAGGATTTTATTTCTATTGCTGACCAAGCCTGTGTCTGTTCATCTATTTGTGTCCAGGTTTTTATTGCTTGTATGTTTGCTACCCAGTAATAAAACTGAAAGTTAGGTAGAGCCATGCCACCTTCTGCCTTAGGTCTTTGTAGGGTCGCTCTTTGGATACGTGGATGTTTTAAGTTCCAAATAAATAGATAGATAGATAAATGAGGTTATGGTTGAATCTAATTGCTTAAAGAATGATTTATTGATGTATATTGGAATTTTTTTTAAATAAAAACAGAAGCTAAGGGAGGATATTCATCTTAACAACGTTAATTTTTCCAGCTAGAGTGAGATGAAAGGTTGACCATCTATGCAAGTCTTGCTTAATATTTTCCATACAGATGGCGAGATTTTCTTGATAAAGAGCTTTATGTTTACTTGTGAGGTTTACCCCTCGGTATTTAAACTGATTTGCTATAATAAAAGGGAAGGTGTCCAATCTAATATTGTATGCTTGAGAATTCACTAGAAAGAGTACACTTTTATGCAAATTAACTCTGAGACCAGAGATCTTTTGAAATTCTATAACTGCTGTTAAGACTGCAGGCACAGTATTGTGTGGGTCTGATATATACAGTACCATATCATCTGAATATAGAGAAACTTTCTGTTCAAGTCCTTCTCTGATAATCCCCTTTATCTGATAAGCATTTCGACAGTGAACTGCCAGTGGTTCAATGACAATTGCAAAAAGCAGTGGTGACAAGGGGCATCCTTGTCTGGTACCACGTTCTAGTTTAAAGTAGTCTGAATTAATGTTGTTGATACAAACTGAAGCTTCTGGATTGGTATACAGTAGTTTGATCCATGCACAAATGTTCGGGCCAAACCCAAATTTCTCTAATGTAGTGAAAAGATAGTTCCATTCAATCATATCAAATGCTTTTTCTGCATCCAATGATAATAATATCTCTGGGGTGTTTGACTTTGCAGGTGAATATATTACATTAAACAGGTGCCGAAGACGGGAAGCTAAGTGTCTGCCTTTAATAAATCCAGTTATATCTTGTGATATTACTGAAGGCAGCACTTTCTCCATCCTTCTAGCTAGGACTTTGGAGAGTATCTTAACATCATTATTCAGAAGTGAAATTGGTCTCTATGATGCATATTGTAATAGGTCCTTATTTTGTTTAGGAAAGATGGTGATTAATGGTTGGCGAAAAGTTTGAGGTGGAATTTGATTGCCTCTAGCTTCTGTAAATGTTTCTAATAAGAGGGGAACTAGCTGAGTGGAGAATTTCTTATAAAATTCGACAGGGTAGCGATCAGGGCCTGCTGCTTTCCAGCTCTGAAGTGACTTTATAGCATCTAGTAATTCTGATAGCGCCAGAGGTTTATCCAGTTCCTCTGCACTGAAAGTATCTATTTGTGGTATCTGTAATGTATCCAGAAATGCATTAAATTGTGTGTTGTCTTCTTTAAACTCAGCAGAAGATAAGGGTTTATAGTAGTCTCTAAATGCGTTCATTATATTTTTATGGTCAATGATTTAACTCCGTTTGTGTTGGTGATTGCTGGGATTGCTTTGCGAACTTCTTGCTTGTGGATTTGATGAGCTAAGAGCTTATTAGCTTTCTCTCCATGTTCATAGTAATGATGTCTTGATTTAAAAATAAGTTTTTCTGTTTCTTTAGTTGTTAAGGGGTTGAGCTCTGTATGCAGAGCCTGCCTTTTCCTATGAAGAGCCTCACTTGGACACCTGGCATGTTCTTGATCTATTCTAGTTATTTCACTGGTTAGCTCTGATACCTTCCTGGTGTCTAATTTATTTCTATGGGAAAGATATGAAATAATCTGTCCTCTTAAGAAGGCCTTTAGAGTTTCCCAGAGTATTCCCGGAGAGACCACTGAGGATGTATTTGTCTCTAGAAAGAAACTGATTTGTTTTGATATAAATTCTGTACAGTTCTCGTCTGCTAATAGAAGTGGGTTAAGATGCCATCTGTGAGATGAGTATGTGGGGCATAATGATTTTAGCTCCAAGATCAGAGGGGTATGGTCAGAAATAACAATAGCGTCATACTTGCAAGATTTAATCGCAGGCAAGAAATTATTTTCTATAATGAAATAATCAATTTTTGAGTAGCAATGATGCACTGGTGAGTAGAAGGAATATGTTCTTGAGTTTGGGTTTAGAAACCTCCAGGGGTCTGGTAAGTTGTGGTCAGTTAAGAACTGTGTAATTATCTTTGCAGTGTTAGATGTCATCCCCCCTGTTACAGGTATCTAAGAGTGGATTTAAAACACAATTAAAGTCCCCAGCCATTATAATTTTATGAGTGTTCACATTGGGAATGGATGCAAATACATTTTGCATCAATTCCCTATCATCGACATTGGGTTCATAAACATTTATCAAAATCCCTTTACAGCTAAATAAATTGCCATGACAATCACATATCTCCCTTCAGGATCAGATACTACATCTGATACCACAAATGAGACTCTTCTATGTTTGAGAATTCCCACACCTCTAGTTTTCTTTATAAAGCTGGAATGGAACATTTGGCCAGTCCAGTCTTTTTGCAGTTGGAAATGATCCTTGGTTAGTAAGTGGGTCTCCTGTAGAAATACTATTTTAGCGTTTAGACCTGTTAGGTGAGAGAATACTTTCTTTCTCTTTAATTCATGATTCAGACCTTTAACATTCCAGCTCACAAAGTTAACTGTCCTATCATGGAGACATTGATTCTAAATTTTTGATGTCATTTTGTAGTCTCAACTGGAAGTGAGACAGCTTTAACCTTAATTTCCAAATTTCCCACAAGTTATTGCCATGCAGCCTATTGTTACGTTGGTAGTTATAATTATAAGGATTAAAAGGATAGATTAGATATAGCTTGCTCTCTTTCTCTCCCCCCCCCCTTATCCCCCCACACACCCATTTTGCCTCCCCATATGAGGTTTGACCTCACTTCACAAAGTCCCAGTCCTCTGACATACCTAGAGACAAAGCACGTCCAAAACAAAACAAGCCCCCCAGCAGCGGCGTTTGAGGATTAAAAAGTAGAGATAGCTATTGCCGAGATAGTCTAAATACTGTAAGCATAAAATATAAACTTCAACAGTCTTGAAATATTAAGACAGTAAGCCCAGGGAATGGTGTTAAAAAGTGGCCCTGGATAAGCACAGTAAACCCTAATGCAATAATAACAATAACAATAAACCAAGGGTATGATGTTAAACAGTCTCCTTTAGAATAGCTAAAAAAAAAATAACTAGTTTAATTTGTTCCAGACATACACGTATAATTGTAATTAAAACATAAACAAAAAGTGCCCGAGAAGTGAAAAGGATGTATAATTATGGTACCCATATTGCTGCAAGCGGATCAGACAGCAGGTGATATCTTCTTGCCATGCCGTGACAGGATGTGACTCACTATCGTATTTCAAAAAAGTGTCGGGATCAGCTTTCTTAACTCCTCTTCTGCTTCCTCCTTGGTGGAGAAGATGTAATATTTGTCTTGAATATCCACTTTCAGCTTGGCAGGATACAAGAGGCTGTATCTGATCTTGGCTTTACGTAACCGCTGTTTATTGTTGTAAAAAGCGACAAGTTTAGCAGCTGTTAAGGGTGAGAAATCAGGGAAAATGCAAATGTGGTTATTTTCAAATATAATCTCTTGTTTCTCTCTGAGAAGTGCCATTACATTAAGCTTAAATTGTAATCTCTCAAAGCAGACAATTAAAGTCCTAGGTTTAGAGGTATTTGATCCACGTATGCGATAAGCTGCCGTTATCTCGGTATCTGATTTAAAGTCTTCTCCAATTATTTTTGAGAATAGTTCAGCTATGAGTTTCACTGGGTTTGGACTTTCACGATTCTCAGGTAGACCTTCGATTCTAATATTATTCCTTCTGCATCCATCTTCAAGAGTCGCAAGTCTGTCTTCGCATTCGGAATTTGCAGCTGTAGCTTTTCCATCAGCGGTAGATGCAAAATGTTCTGCTGTTTCAATTCGTGTCGTCATTTTTAATTTCTTCATATTTACTATTAATAAAGCTGTAGTGAATGAGTTATGTCATTTAAGCCAGCTGCTGCTTGTGCCGTGCTGCGTGATCTGCAGGTTGCGCTGCGCGTCGATTATTCAAAAGCCTGTACAGCAGCTCTCCTTTTGTCTCACTTCCTTGTCTCATGTGATGTTAAAGTGTCTCTGAGAAACTGTTTGTAAGTAGGGCGTGACGTGCAAGTAGTCTCGCAGGGCTTCAAAGTGTCTTCCGAGAAGATCATGTCTCGACCAAAGATTTGTTTTATTATAATAGAGAGAAATAACCCAGATAAGCACTTTATAGACTAAGAACATGAGACATTTCACAGACGAGAGGAGACCATTCAGTCCATCAGGCTCATTTAGAACGTTAGAACCATCCAGACTCAAACAGGCCATTCAGCCCAACAAAGCTCACCAGTCCTGTCCACTTAATTCTTCTACAATAACATCATGTCAAGGTTTGAATGTGCCTAAAATCCTCCTGTTAAGGAAGATAAAAATCAGTATGTATTAACCATAAAATAAATGAGCTTAGATGAGAATCAAACAAAATGTTTGCTTAAGCAATTGATTAATAAAGGCACATACCCATATTTCTTTTTAAAATGAAGGTCAGGAGAAACCACCACTTTTTAATTAATTAAGGGGACAAGTGGCTGGTGACGATGGATGAAGGGCAGCTCGAGGCCAGGAGAGAAAAACACAGACAGGTCAAAACATAAGGGTAGCAGAAAAACAGTAAATGTTGGTGGTTAGGGGAACCCTGAAAATAACGGCTGCAGTTAGGGAGTCGGGGTAAGCAGCGAATGAGCTGCTTAAGGCATGGTCGGGAAGATAAGAAATGATTATATATACTGTATACTGTAACTTTTTGCCTGTTCGGGGCTCAACTCATTTGAGAGAACTCAAAATTATTGTTTATTGCAATAAAGCTAATTTCTCTGTTTGCCTATCCTACAACTCCTAGAGCCTTCTTTCAAAGCGAGCATCTCCTGTGAACCTTGTGCCACAACACTGTCTACCAAACTACTTGGTCACTTATTCCACTTGTCTGTGGTTCTGTGTGTAAAGAAAAACTTCCCAACATTTGTATTAAATTTACCCTTAACAAGTGTCCAACTTTGTCCCTGTGTTCTTGATGAACTCATTTTAAAGTCACAGTCTCGATCCACTGCACTAATTCCCTTCATAATGTTAAACACTTCCTTCATATCTCCTCTTCATCTTCTCTAAAGGCTCAGCTCTTTAACTTCTTTCCTCATAACTCATCCCCTGTAGCCCTGAATCAGCCTAGTCACTCTTCTCTGGACCACCTCTAGTGCTGCTATGTCCTTTTTGTAGCCTGGAGACCAAAACTGCACACAGGACTCCAGATGAGGCCTCTCATTTACTGACATTAAATTTCATCTGCCACAAATCTACCCAACCCTGTCTGCTGAGATGATTTAATGGATTCTCACTTATCTGTGAATCCACCAATCTTGGTATCATCTGCAAACTTAACCAGCTTATTCTTAATACAGTCATATGAAAAAGTTTGTGAACCCCTCTCAGCCTGCATAATCATTGACTCTCCTTTCAACAGTAAAGACAACAGTGGTATGTCTTTCATTTCCTAGGAACATCTGAGTACTGCTGTGTTTTCCGAACAAAGATTTTTAGTGACGCAGTATTTAGTTGTATGAAATGAAATCAAATGTGAAAAACTGGCTGTGCACAAATGTGGGTCCCCTTGTCATTCTGCTGATTTGAATGCCTGTCACTGCTCAATGCTGATTGGTTGGATGAGCTCGTTAAGCCTTGAACTTCATAGACAGGTGTGTCCAATCAGGAGATATAAAGGTATTTAAGGTGGTCATCATAAGTTGTGCTTCCTTCACTTTGACTCTCCTCTGAAGAGTGACAGCATGGGATCCTCAAAGCAACTCTCCAAAGATCTGAAAACAAAGATTGTTGAGTCTCCTGGTTTAGGGGAAGGCTACAAAAAGCCATCTCAGAGGTTTAAACTGTCAGTTTCTGTAACTGTAGGGAATGGAATCAGGAAATGGAAGGCCACAGGCACAGTTGCTGTTAAAACCAGCAGGTCTGGCAGGCCATGAAAAATACAGGAGCGGCATATGAGCAGGATTGTGAGAATGGTGACAGACAACCCACAGATCACCTCCAAAGACCTGCAAGAACATCTCGCTGCAGATGGTGTATCTGGACATCGTTCTACAATTCAGTGCAATTTGCACAAAGATCATCTGTATGGCAGGGTGATGAGCAAGAAGCCCTTTCTGCACTCACGCCACAAACAGAGTCGCTTGTTGTATGCCAATGCTCATTTAGACAAGCCAGATTAATTTTGGAACAAAGTGCTTTGGACTGAGGAGACAAAAATTGAGTTATTTTTCTGCTTGAGAACAGAACTGATTTTGCTTTGATAAGATGGCGGCTTTAAAGGCTGTGACAGGAAGTGATGTCATCTGGACCGGAACCGGACGTGCTGTCATTGAGACCGGAAGTGACGTCATCCATGACACTAGAAGTGACATCGTCCATGGCCCCGGTACCGGAAGTGACATCATCATTAGCACTGGCACCTAGTGGGATAGTCTGCAGAGGACAGAGAGAGAAAGTTAGTGCGGCTCGCCACCCCCTGGTCTGGTGTGGTACTACTATTATTCCAGTCCTCTAGCTGCCTCCCAATCACACGTGTGTGCCAGTGTGCTTAAGGGATGTTAATTTCTGCTATATAACTTCCATAGCTTTGGATGGAAACCAGGGAGGCTGGAGGAACAATGTGTTATGGGGCTTTTATATCGTAATGGACACAGCAATTTGATCAGTAAATTAAAAGCTTAGGGGCCCGAGTGTTCTGATTGACCCACACTTAGTGTTATCATTTCACAACACTGTGCATTTTCCAAGAGAAAAATATCAATTCCAAAAACACGGCAAGTTAATTTTTCTGCTCTTTTATTCTTTAAATATACCATTTGTCCTGAACTTTTTATTTTATCTCTAATTTTCTCTTGACCTTCGCTAATCTATTATTTTGTCTGTGATTAATGCACTTTCTCAATTTACTCAGATAGTGAATTCATTCGTTTATCAGTCTTTATGTATAAAGCAGACTAATCTTATTTTTCCAGTCGGTTGGATTTTCAATGCCATTTTTCGAGGAAGGAAAAAAAAAACTGCACAGCAGACATAAATGAAATCCCTAGAAAATGCAACAACACTACGTCAGGTATTCTTTGAAATATGAGAGTCAGAACAAACACATCATTTTTATAATCCACAGTCCTAATTAAAAGTGTATTTCGTGGTATTACACTCTTGAAGGGTTTGCGTCTTTAGGGGAGATAAGAAATCCACAGCGTTTTAAATTAAATTGATCAGCCTCTCTCTCTCTCTCTCTCACACTCACACACACACACACACACACAGACACACACACCTTTATATTTAGTGCTGCTTTAAGTGTGCAAACCACTATGGAATATCCACATGTTCGAATTTTGCTATGAAGCTCTTTTTCACCCCTGGAAAAATAAAGTAAATGCACATTTTTTTTCATTAAGAAAAAATAATGTGTAAAAAACTTGTAAATGCCATAGCGTTAATATACGTACAGTAGAAAAGGTATGTTGAGTATGTCCGATGACTGCTGTAATGGTGCAGAATCATCACAACCTCCTTCGTGTGACATATTTGGAGATAGTCGCCACCACACAGCCTGATGTCAGAATTGGGACACTTCTTTGCATTTGAGGGTCTGACAATTAAGTACACGGACTCAACCTAGAAAAAGTGCTTGATACCTCACAACTGAATATCACTACGGTCACCTTCGAAGTAATCCCCTTGGGAAACTATGGACCGATGCCTAGTCCACCCTTAAAGCCATTTTGGAACTCTTTTTCCTGGAGTGGCCATCAGAGCTGAGGTCGTATTACTCTTGATGACCTGAATGTCATCAAAATGTCTTCCTTTCAATATTTTCCTTAACTTCGGGTCAAGAAAAAAGTAATTGGGGGCCATATCAGGGGTCTCAGGCATAATGGCATGCATAAAATTCACACTAACATGGCGTTCGGACAAAAGCTGAAATGTTTGTACGCACACAAAAATCCAGATGCATAAATCTGTGCGTACGCCAACTTCCACATTCTTCCGCTTCATAAATCCCGGTCATTGTGAAAAGTAATGCACATGCACATGCCTGCTGCCACTCCACAACTCCTCCCAGAATTATGCTTCTTTGAATATGCAAATCAATATAAATAGCTCTTAAGCTCAGCGTTCTGTGAAAAGACAATGGCAAAAGCACGGGGGAAAATAGAAGAATTTCAGCGAATACCAAGTGGAGGCAAAGAGAAACATACTATTTGTTGGTTTAAACAGTGGTATAATCAACAAAAGGAAGTTGATCGAGTAACATAGCGTGTCGGAGAAACTCGAAAGCGCAAGTTCACAAAGTCGCACAGTACCTGAAATAAAAATGAAGTTGTCAGATATTAAAGTCACTGTGAAAAGGGAAGTCGTAGCCCACCGTCTGAGTGTCATATGAAGCTTATTAGGGTACAGAGAAAAAAAAAATAGGGATACAGTGGGAAAAAAAGCTACGTAGTTCATTTTTTCATGAAAGTAGAACATCATAAACTTCATCTTTAAATCGTTTAATTTACTAGTTTCTCAAGTCCCATCATAACTAAAGTAGCATGTTAAATACTTTGTATGTGTTCTATGTGTGTGAATCACTACGTGCTTCTTAAACGGGCTCTCTCTTCCTCCGACAGGACACAGAATCCATTACATTTGTGATATTACAGCTCTGTGAATAATTAAAATACTGAGATGTATACTTTATCATTTTCATGATGATAGGAATTAAAGCATGTTATTAAACATGGGAACACGGTGATGCAGTGATAGTGACGAGCTGGCGCCCCGTCCAGAGATTGTTCCTGCCTCACACAAGATGCTTGCTGCGCGACCTTCGATGAAATGATTTAATGCAGCAGTGCTGTCTCTTTCAAACATTCTAACTCCCAATTCCTGTTCTTCCTTCTCTTTCTCCAAGTACCCAATCGCCACACAATCAGCTCAGTAACAGACATTAAGCCATCTGTAAGCTGAGAACTCTGATTCTTCAAAACTGGTAAGGAACATTGAAATATCTTCACAGTACATGTTTAATTATTCTATCCATCTATCCTTCCAGTGTTGTGCCAGTCCCAGCAAGCATACAGCGTGAGGCAGGAACAATCCCTGAACGGGGCCCCAGCTCGTCACTAGTGCTGCGACACCGTGTCCTCACATGTTTAATTATTAACAATATAGATTATTTAAATGTTAATGTTTTATCTGTATAATGTATTAAACATGTTTTGCTTCATTTCATCTTAAAAATGATATCACCATCATATGTAAATATGCACTTTATAAAGTGGCTCAGGTTGTGCAATATTATAACTGTATCGCAAGTTTACAGTGAGGTAATTATACTAATAAGTACAAACAGTTCTACAAGGAGCACTTGATGGACTGATTGAGTGCGTTTAGAGTTCTTGGGATGAAACTGTTTCTGAACCGCGAGGTCCGTACAGGAAAGGTTCTGAAGTGTTTGCCGTATGGGAGCAGTTCAAATAGACAACATGGCTGAGGCAGCGTGTGCTTGATGCTGTATACCGATAATGCTCTTTCTGATCAGCTGCTGTAGAGCTGTGATTCCACACTCAGATACGGTGATATAAATACTCCGAGTGGTGCAGTGAGAGCAATAGGGAAAAAGATGATCCACTGTGGCAACCCCTAATGGGAGCAGCTGAAAGAAAAAGACGAAGAAGGTGCAGTGAGAGTAACAACGCTAAAGCAGCTATGGTATTTGGAATAGTTTGGCCATTCCGTGGACCATTATATTGTTACAAGTTAATTACAATCAGATGCCTTAAATTAATAAACAATATGCCGTTAATTTCAGTGCATTTGATAAAGCCATGTCAGGGATGTGGATCTAAAAAAGAAAGAGAAACCACACAGGAACAGTAGCACTGCTTTGACGCTGGGTGCTGCCAGTTTGCAAAACTGAGCAGAGAACTTGCATATGCCAAGCATTTACTAGCCTGAAATTTGCGTGGCTACGAGAAAGGAAATCGGACTCAGGGTAGTCTAAAACGTCGAGATTCATAAAAATCTCTGCATCGAATTTTTGGATGATTACAATATTTTCTCTACGAGAAAGTAAATCGGACTCAAGGAGGTCTAAAACGTCAAGATTCTTCAAAATCTCGAGGTCGAATTTTTGGACGATTACAATACTTTCCCTATACTTCGATTACGAGAAAGTAAAAAGTTTTTGTTCTTCACAAAAATGCCCTCTCTCTTGCAAAGAATCTCCATAGAGCGCAATGGCAAAATAGAGTTGCCTAAAAAAACACAAGGCAATCCAAGTCGAACACAGTCCCAAAACAGAATTCCAAGGAAGGAAGTCCAAAGCCAGAGCAGGGAGGTCAAAAATCCAGAAAATAGCACAACCACAGAAAAAAAAACTGTCTTAATTCTTGCGGATACGCCTCTTCATTGGGAAGAAACACTCATTTTTTTCCCTGATGGCAACATGAATTAGACGATCTGTATCATGCCAGCATTTTTGAATACTTTATGACATTCTACTTTGTCATCTATTCTGATTTATCTCTGGCCCCGGGCATGGTTAAATCTTGTGTCACAAAGACTCGTCTCGTAGGATGTGAAAGTGTCTCTCTGAGGAAATCACGTCTCGTCACCAAACTGCCCGAGCTCATTCAACATGAACCACCAGGGACTGTGGGAGACTCTATATACTCTTACAGGGCTGAGGGCAGTTCCCAGCAGTGATTGGCAGGTGGCTCCACCACTTGGGGAACCACCCATAAAGCACAGTGAACAACCCAAAGAAGCTTACATACATAACTACAATCAAAAACAAAGAAATATAGTGCAACAAAACAAAAGTAACACTAACCTTAAACTGCCACATACTTGGGGGGTTAATGCACCCCTGGACGCCAAATACTTTTTTGCTGTACTTTTTAAGGAAACTTCACAATTCACCAAGAAAAAGTGAAATTTTAATGGAACACATATTTTTCATGCAAAGAATATCACAATTACTGTAACACTGATTATTTTACACACTGCCAATGAACTGTAAAAACTATAAAAAAAACAACTGGAACAATCTATTATAATATGTAGAAGGTGCAACTGACGCCATTGATGAAATTCAGTAAATCACCGAGCCAACTGTGCTTGAACTGGCTGCACACAGAGGCCAACGCTGATGCTGGCATGCCAGTCTAGTGCAGCGGCTAATTCCCGAGGACAGTGATGCTGATTCGCTAGGGGGCACCAGTGGTCATGAGCTGGCTGCTCAACGAATGGACAGCACGGACTGATCAGCTCCGGCCTGCTGGCAAATTGAACTGGGAACTGACTTTAGCCGGTTGCGGTGTTCAACGAATGTACATTGCCGGATATACAGTGCTTCTGGAAAGTATTCCCAGCGCATCACTTTTTCCACATTTTGTTATGTTACAGCCTTATTCCAAAATGGATTAAATTCATTTTTTTCCTCAGAATTCTACACACAACACCCCATAATGACAACATGAAAAAAGTTTACTTGATGTTTTTGTAATTTATTAAAAATAAAAAAACTGAGAAATCCCATGTCCATAAGTATTCACAACCTTTGCTCAATACTTTGTTGATGCACCTTTGTCAGCAATTCCAGCCTCAAGTCTTGTTGAATATGATGCCACAAGCTTGGCACACCTATCCTTGGCCAGTTTGGCCCATTCCTCTTTGCAGCACCTCTCAAGCTCCATCAGGTTGGATGGGAAGCGTCGGTGCACAGCCATTTTAAGATCTCTCCAGAGATGTTCAATCGGATTCAAGTCTGGGCTCTGGCTGGGCCACTCAAGGACATTCACAGAGTTGTCCTGAAGCCACTCCTTTGATATCTTGGCTGTGTGCTTAGGGTCGTTGTCCTGCTGAAAGACGAACCGTCGCCCCGGTCTGAGGTCAAGAGCGCTCTGGAGCAGGTTTTCATCCAGGATGTCTCTGTACATTGCTGCAGTCATCTTTCCCTTTATCCTGACTAGTCTCCCAGTTCCTGCCGCTGAAAAACATCTCCACAGCATGACGCTGCCACCATCATGCTTCACTGTAAGGATGGTATTGGCTTGGTGATGAGTGGTGCCTGGTTTCCTCTAAACGTGACGCCTGGCATTCACACCAAAGAGTTCAAACTTTGTCTCATCAGACCACAGAATTTTCTTTCTCATGGTCTGAGAGTCCTTCAGGTGTCTTTTGGCAAACTCCAGGTGGGCTGCCATGTGCCTTTTACTAAGGAGTGGCTTCCGTCTGGCCACTCTACCATACAGGCCTGATTGGTGATTTGCTACAGAGATGGTTGTCCTTCTGGAAGGTTCTCCTCTCTCCACAGAGGACCTCTGGAGCTCTGACAGAGTGACCATCGGGTTCTTGGTCACCTCCCTGACTAAGGCCCTTCTCCCCAGATCGCTCAGTTTAGATGGCCGGCCAGCTCTAGGAAGAGTCCTGGTGGTTTCGAACTTCTTCCACTTACAGATGATGGAGGCCACTGTGCTCATTGGGACCTTCAAAGCAGCAGAAATTTTTCTGTAACCTTCCCCAGATTTGTGCCTCCAGACAATCCTGTCTCTGAGGTCGACAGACAATTCCTTTGACTTCATGCTTGGTTTGTGCTCTGACATGAACTGTCAACTGTGGGACCTTATATAGACAGGTGTGTGCCTTTCCAAATCATGTCCAGTCAACTGAATTTACCACAGGTGGACTCCAATGAAGCTGCAGAAACATCTCAAGGATGATCAGGGGAAACAGGATGCACTTGAGCTCAATTTGGAGCTTCATGGCAAAGGCTGTGAATACTTATGTACATGTGCTTTCTCAATTTTTTTATTTTTAATAAATTTGCAAAAACCTCAAGTAAACTTTTTTCACGTTGCCATTATGGGGTGTTGTGTGTAGAATTCTGAGGAAAAAAATGAATTTAATCCATTTTGGAATAAGGCTGTAACATAACAAAGGTGGAAAAAGTGATGCGCTGTGAATACTTTCCGGATGCACTGTACTCGGCTCTGGCGGGCTGGCAAATTGCATTGCAAGGTTTATAACATAAATAAAAGAATCCATAATGAATATAACAAGTGTAAAACATGAATTTGAATGCCAGCCTGGGGATCAAACCCTGAATTAGACACAACAATTTCTTGATGTCAAACTGTCAGTTCCCGATGGGTTCCCAAATGCTGACACTGGATCAGAAAGCATGTCGGCAGGAATTCAATCACAAGAACATGGGTCTTCTTGGAGAATCCCCGAATTTTACGTTAATGGGTTTGAAATGGTGGGTTCACCGGATAAGAGTCCATGTAATAAGAGAAGCATGAGGGGAGTTTTCTGGGATATTAAGGGGTGTTCTGCTGTTGGAATTCATGCCAGGCAAGTCAACCATCACTGGAGAAACCTAACCTACAATTCCATAGTGAAGTCTGTACAGAAGGCCATCAAACAGAAATGTCCTGGTGAAATGTTAGAAGGCATTGTGCTGCTTCACAACAACGTACCGTCTTACAAATCCCAAAAAATTAAAGGCTGCTATCAGGGAATGTGGCTTCACCATCCACCATACAATAATACAGTAATAAAGATTGCATACTCACAAAATGGGCGTACACAACTCCTCCTAGGCGAGTGTCGTCAGTCTCCTCTCCTGACTCTGGAGGACTTCCTATTAAACCCCAACCCAGAAGTACTTCCGGTGCCAACTGCCTGTCACTTCCGGGTCAGGCGGAACCCGAGTCTTCGCTTCCTGACAGCTTCCTCCTCGTGTTCCCCATGGAACCCAACATGATAGTCTTATGGGATGACAACTCCCATGATGCCCTGTGGTCTTCCATACTGGGGGATGCTGCCACCCAGTGTATGGGGAACAACCTGCATGTATGTAAGAGGCATTCTCCCATTGACCCATACCGTACACCAAAAGGGTCCATTACTCATCCCGGTTGAGATGCATCATCCATTTTGTCCTTTAGCATCCCAGCTGGGTATGTGATTCATCGTCCTTGGCTGCTGGGATGCCAGTGCTGTTGCTCTTCCCTTCTGTGTAATTCATTATGTTGGCCCGGCTAGATAAGTGAAGGGAGTCCATCCCGGCTGGAACGCCGGTCCATCTCTTACAGGGGTTCAGAAAAATCATGACCTTTGATCCAAATTGGATAAAATTCAAGAAAGGTATGTGATGACTAAACCTCCCATCTCCTCATTGTGAACATTTGTACGGTCTGCCGACTAAATTACAGGTAGAAAGACAAGACAGCAGACGAGTTTTAACAAAAGCAGCTTAGTCAGAGAGAAAGCTGCAAAGAAAATGACTGAAAAGTAAAGCCCTCTGATCATCTGATAACTCCAGAGAGCTTGTGACGGCCCTCAAAAGCTGATTCACTGTTAGAAGTTTTGTTTTGTCTTTTCAGGTTCTCGTCGAGTCTTTGGTTTTTAGATATGAACAGCGATCGCATTTCTAAGAGATCTTCATCCACAAATTGAATTACTCAGCTTCCCAAAACGAGCTCGTCTTGTGAAAAAGTAAGTGCACCCCATGAAATGTTTCTCCTTTCTTAAAATATGCAAACATTTCAAGATTTGATCTTCATTTAAATAACATCTATATACTGTATAACGGTGATGCCATTAGAAAATGAGATCATTTATTCAGTGACAAATGAACAGATTTTATGGTTTCCATCTTTGGAAAAAGTAAGTCCCCCACTTTGACTTAAATAGCTGCTATTGCCCCCTCAAATTGGTGTCTCCTCTCAGTGTCTAGCGGCCTCTGACATCGACTGACATCCGACATCTCCTCCTGGACCCCGTGATCATCAGAGGTGACTGTGTGCAGAAGGTGCAGACCTATAAATACCTGGGAGTGCAGCTGGATGATAAACTGGACTGGACTGACAATACTGATGGTCTGTGCAAGAGAGGACAGAGCTGACTATACTTCCTTAGAAGGCTGGTGTCCTTCAACATCTGCAATAAGATGCTGCAGATGTTCTATCAGACGGTTGTGGTGAGCGCTTTCTTCTACACGGTGGTGTGCTGGGGAGGCAGCATAAAGAAGAGGGACGCCTCACGCCTGGACAAACTGGTGAGGAAGGCAGGCTCTATTGTAGGCACGGAGCTGGACAGTTTGACATCTGTGGCAGAGTGACGGGCACTGAGCAGACTCCTGTCAATCATGGAGAATCCACGGCATCCACTGAACAGGATCATCTCCAGACAGAGGAGCAGCTTCAGCGACAGACTGCTGTCACCATCCTGCTCCACTGACAGACTGAGGAGATCGTTCCTCCATCACACTATGTGACTCTTCAATTCCACTCGGGGGGGGGGGGGGGGGGGGGGGGTAAACGTTAACATTATAGAAAGTTATTGTCTGTCTGTTATACAGTACCTGCATTGTTATCACTCTTTAATTTAATATTGTTTTTTTTTGTATCAGTATGCTGCTGCTGGAGTATGTGAATTTCCCCTTGGGATTAATGAAGTATCTATCTATCTATCTATCTATCTATCTATCTATCTATCTATCTATCTATCTATCTATCTATCTATTATATAGTGCCTTTCATATCTATCTATCTATCTATCTATCTATCTATCTATCTATCTATCTATCTATCTATCTATTATATAGTGCCTTTCATATCTATCTATCTATCTATCTATCTATCTATCTATCTATCTATCTATCTATCTATCTATCTATCTATCTATCTATCTATTATATAGTGCCTTTCATATCTATCTATCTATCTATCTATCTATCTATCTATCTATCTATCTATCTATCTATCTATCTATCTATCTATCTATCTATCTATCTATCTATCTATCTATCTATAGTGCCTTTCACATCTATCTATCTATCTATCTATCTATCTATCTATCTATCTATCTATCTATCTATCTATCTATCTATCTATCTATCTATCTATCTATCTATCTATCTATCTATCTATCTATCTGACAGAAAGTTGTTCCCACTCCTCCATGCACTCTTATCAGCTGTGTGATGTTTGCTGGGAATTCTTTAGATCCATACTGGGAGAAATCCTGCAGGTGTTTGTTATAATGGCACACGGATGCTAGGGTGCGTCTTCTTCTTCATTTTCTGAAGGTCCTTGGCAGACTGTGCAGCAGTGTTCCTATTATTAGCTACAGTTGGTTGCTGAGGAGCCGCTCTGTGAGTTTGTTTGTGTTTGTCTTTTTTATTATTTTCAATTTTTCTTCAGGATTTGTATTAGAAGATTCAACACAGTGGGTCTTGTGGTAAGTTGGGGTATGCGCTTTCATTCAAACATCACAGGACTTGGATTAGGTGGTGGTGATGGTGCAGAACATCACCTTAAAAGAACTGGAAAAGGAAACAGAGAAACGGAAACATTAATAAAGATTCCTCCTTTGAACGCATGTTACCAGTTAAGTCATATCTCTTTGAGTCTGACGATACATAATATATGAGAGAACTTGCACTTCAGTATACACGTACATCATAAACATTTCTACTAATAAAATGCACTGCATTTGTAATTCCAATGGATGGCACATCACAGACACAAGCATTGCTTTTACAAATCCTATACCAAATGGCATAAAACAGATACATGTGCATTGCATTTGTCATTCCAACAGATGGCACATTACAAATATTTCTGCTACTAAAATACACTGAATTTGTCATTCCAACAGATGGCGCATCACAGACACTAGCACTGCTTTTACAAATCCCATACCAAATGGTGCAAAACACAGACATACTGTTTGCATTGCATTTGTCATTTCAATAAATGGCACATCAGATATATTTCTAGTAATAAAATGCACTGAATTTATCATTCCAACAGACAGGACATCACAAACATTTCTATTAATTCAATGCACTGCATTTGTCATTGCAAACAATATAGCATCACAAACACTAACTCTGCTTTTACAAATCCCATACCAAATAGCACATCACAAACATTTCTAGTAATTCAATGCACTGCATTTGTCATTCCAATAGATGGCACTTCACAAATATTTCTGCTACTAAAATACACTGACTTTATCATTCCAACAGATGGTGCATCACAGACACTAGCACTGCTTTTACAAATCTCATACCAAATGGTGCAAAACAGAGACAAACTGTTTGCATTACATTTGTCATTCCAACAGATGGCACATCAGATATATTTCTAGTAATTAAATGCACTGCATTTGTCACTGCAAATGATATAGAATGACAAATACCAATGCTGCTTTTACAAATCCCATACCAAATAACACATCACAAACATGTCTAGTAATTCAATGCACTGCATTTGCCATTCCAACAGATGGCACATTACAAACACTAGCACTGCTCTTATGAATCCCATACCAAATTGAACACAGAAGAACATATGCATTGCATTTGTCATTCTGGCAGATAGCACATCACAAACATGTGTAGTAATGCATTTAATTACTGCAAATGTTGGTAATGTGCCATCTGTTAGAATGACAAATGCAGAGCATTTTATTACTACATGCATTTCAAAATACATTCCAATAGATGGTGCACTGATAATGTTAATTCTACTTTGATGACTTAGATTTCATCCCACAGGTAGCACAGCTAGTATATTAAGAAATGACTCTCTATATTGTATATTGCAAGTAATTTTCTAAATAACTTTAAAATTAATTCCAAATTCATCATGATTGATTTTACATGGTGTCACACACGTGGGCATGGCAGGCAGCTAAAGGGTTCGAATGAGGGGAATTCCATGCCGGACCAGGGGGTGGTGGAGTGCACTGACCCTTTCTCTCTTTTTTTCTACAGACCAATTATGGGAAATTCCCACTGGCCCCGATGGCAGCACATCTGGTTTTGGCCCATGACATGACTTCTGGTTCTGGCCCTGATGACATCGCTTCTGGTTTTGGTCCCAATGACATCATGTCCGGTCCCAGCCCTAATGACATCACTTCCGTTTCCGTCATTTCCTCTGCTCGACTTTACATCTGCCATTTTGTCTCTCGTGAATCAGTTCGGTTATGGACTCTGTACTGAAAACATTTCACTGCTGTGTTTTTGCACCGAACCTCCAGTATACGGGTGGCTACCCCAAACCTTTTTGTGGTGTTGTGTCCTTTCATTTGACATTGGTTAAAATGGATTCCATAAATGCAACTCTTCACTTTATATATTCAGTATTCACTTCTCGCAGTGCCTCAGAATTAACTTGGCTCTATATATTATAGATTTGACTTGAGTCCATATACTGTATATCAATTTTAATTCATTACATTCCGAAAGTCATTATACTTGAAGCTCAGTCCATTAACGACATTTGATTGTTTATTTGTAAAATACTCAAATTTTGCTCAATATGCACATTTTTTTACTTTTTAAGGTATATTATGTGAAAAACTCCAATAAAAAAATGAAGTGTGATAAGCAGAACAATAAGTGAAGAGTGTGGTTATTATTGGCGACATGCTACCTAAACAGCTTAGGCGCGCCATCTAAACTTTCCTTATGTTCCGTTTCTTTCTTCCTTTCTTATAATCCCAAAGCTCCCATCAGTCCGCCCCGGGTATCCACTGGTCTCTGTGGTTACAAGGCTTTGTCCCGCTGCTTCTCCATATCGAGTCTCTCTGTGTGGGGATTCACTGAATTAGAAAACCCCTCACAAGTTTTAATTGACCCGCCGTTAAGCTGCTACGGGCTTTTCAGGAGAGGGACTAGCGCTGGTCAGCATGGAGAGGCAGCCGGGCATTGTGTGAAATCAGATCAGCCTGCCAGTTATAGGGAGTCCGGGATCTTCGAGTTAATCTGCTATTGAATTCTTCTGTATTTGCAATAAAGAAACACTGCCGTATGAAATACCTGTCAGAAAACATTTTCTAAGACTTCTGAAGACGTAGCTTCAGTAAAAAAAAGAAAAAAAAAACCTGGATGCTCTTTTTATGAACTCGCCTGCAGCGTTTTTTTAATTTTACAGTAGAGTATTTGCACCAGTATGGCTCATAAAATTAAATTCTGTGCTGAGAATTGTCACACCACTTCACACACAGTAAATTTTAATGAAATGGAAATGTACATTTGGATGAATGCTGCTGTACAGTGTAGGTCCTCCAGGCTGCCATAACAGATCTGGCATCTCATGGACCTTGTGCACTGCCTGCTCTGTTGTCTGGATGCCCATTCTGCATGGGCACTGGTCTGACTGACCAACTTGGTGTAGAGAAGTTGGTTTAGGCTCTTGTGACCTATCCGGCAGGTTCTGAAGGTCTTGTGTGGGTGGTATGGGGGTCATTCCTACTACAAGGTGGGTGATGATTGGCTTTGATGATGGTCCTAGCTTTATGGCTAATGGGTTGACGCATCTGCATGTCCTTTTAAAGATCGGGTGAGCTGAGGGGATGGCGTTTGCAGAAAGAAACACGTTGACTCGGGACTGAAGAATCCTATCGGTGGAATTTTAACCTCGATTTTATTGACCGTTTCCACAACCTTATTGTCTCCCAAACACACGCACGAGACTTCACGGTTTATTTTCATGTGACGTTTCCCAGAATGGGTCCAGAAGACCACCTTACACACTGCAAAAAATGAAATCTAAGCATTGACATTAAATCTTGTTTTCCTTATTGTAAGAATCATTGACTTTTCAAAAAATTTGTATTTATGATTATTTAGCTTACTTTAAGAAATCTTGTCAAGTAAATTTTGCTTACCCCATTGGCAGATTGTTTTTTTGCCAACTCTCATTTAACGTTTTTTTGTCTAGTTTTTGCCTATGCGTTTTTTGCAGTGCAGTACATATTATCTGTGCTCTCATTTTTTTTTTCAAAAAGAAGAAGGTAAAATGCTAATTATGAAAGAGAGAATAGCTTGGGAGACCTGGGGCCTCATGCATAGCACCGTGCGTAGAATTCACACTAAAACGTGGTGTACGGACAAAAGCGGAAATGTGTGTATGCACAAAAAAATCCAGATGCATAAATCTGTGCGTTCGCCAACTTCCACCTTCTTCCGCTCCATAAATCGGTGCAAGGAACCGTTTTTTTACTGACATCATCTCAAAAAATTCTGGCAATCAACGTGTCTTATACAAAACACTGAATGCTGTCCTCTCTCCAGCTGCAACTGTTTTCTCTTCTCCCTCCAATGCTCTTTGTAATCAGATCCTTACGTTTTTTCTGGATAAGGTCACGAACATTAGATCCCAGATCTCCATTTCTTCTTCTGGCTCTGTTGATTTAGCCGTTCCTGTACACGGCTCCCTCACTAGCTTTGAACCCATTTCGCTCCCCCATCTGGAAAAAATCGTCGCCTCAATGAAGCCTTCAGGCTCTCCGGACAATGTGGTGCCGTCCAGACTGCTGAAAGATGTCTTTCCTGTGATTCGATATGATGTCTTAAAGATCATAACTAGTAGTCTATCTTCAGCTACAGTTCCTTGTGCTTTCAAACACGCAGTTGTACATCCAATCGTGAAAAAACCTGATCTTGACCCTGCCGTCTTCTCCAATCTACGTCCAATTTCCAAACTACCTTTCCTGTCAAAATTACTCGAAAAAGTAGTTTATGAGCAATTAATTCACCACCTACAGGACCATCAGGTAATGGACCTTTTTCAGTCAGGCTTTAGGCCCCAACACAGCACAGAAACCGCGCATTTACGTGTCCTAAATGATGTCCTTTTGGCATTGGACTCAGGACTCTACGTGATTATGGTTCTTCTCGATTTATCTGCTGCCTTCGACACAATCGACCACGACATCATGATCTCCCGACTCGAATCCTGGGTTGGTGTATCTGGCTTAGCCCTCGACTGGTTCAGGTCATATTTCTGCAACAGGACTCTTAGAGTCATGCTAGATGATTTTTCATCTGAATCAGTCCCACTCCCATGTGGTGTCCCCCAGGGTTCCATTTTGGGGCCACTACTTTTTTCAATTTACATCCTGCCTTTAGGTGCAATTTTTAGAAAACATGCAATCTCGTATCACCTATATGCTGATGACTGCCAAATTTATTTCTCCCTCAAGTCAACTGACTCCACTAAACCTCTTCACAACTGCTTATCTGACATTAAGGACTGGCTGGCTGTAAACTTCTTTCACCTGAACGATTCAAAAACCGAGGTCATTGTTTTTAGTCCCGACCGCAAACAGACCCTACCCCTTGACCTCGACTTTCTTCCCATTCCAGTAACTTCGTCTGTTTCCAATCTTGGAATCAAAATGGATATGGTCCTGAAAATGGATGCTCAAGTCAACAGCACAGTAAAATCCTGCTTTTTTCCATCTCAGGCGAATTGCCAAACTCAAACCAATTCTGCCTTACCACCTCCTGGAATCAGTAATCCATGCATTCATTACGTCCCGGCTCGACTATTCTAATTCCTGCCTATATGGTATTAGTAAAGCCACTCTTTCGAGACTCCAATTGGTTCAAAATGCGGCTGCAAGACTTTTAACTGGAAGCAGCAGAAGCCAACACATTACACCGATTTTAAAAACCCTACACTGGTTGCCGGTTAGCTTCAGAATTGATTTTAAGATACTCCTCTTAACCTATAAGGCACTAAATGGTCTAGCCCCTGCCTACTTGAGTGTCTTGCTCCATCGTCACAATCCCCCTTGTGTTCTTAGATCCGCAGATCAGCTGCTCCTAACCGTTCCCAAGGCACATTTTAAAGCTTGTGGTGAAAGGGCTTTTTCTGTCTGTGCACCCAAGCTCTGGAACTCCTTACCTTTAGTGGTTAGGCAAGCCGCTTCAGTCGCCACATTCAAATCACACCTAAAAACGCACTTCTTCACATTGGCTTTTAATTCTTAACCTGTCTTATTCCCACTTGCTTTTTGCTATTTCTCTGTTTTATTGGGTCCCCTGACCTGTTTTTTAATGTCTCTGTTTTAATTCTCTCTTAATGTTTGTTTTTAATATTTTGCTTTTAGTCTTGCTTGTTTTAACTGTACAGCGCTTCGGTCAGTTGTAATGCTGTGTTTTTAAGCGCTTAACAAATAAAAATGGTATGGTATGGTATGGTATAAATCCTGGTCAGCGTGAAAAGTAATGCACGTGCACACGCCTGCTGCCCCACCCAAATTCCTCCCAGAATTACGCCTCTTTGAATATGCAAATCAACATAACTAGCCCTTAAGCTCAGCATTGGCAGACAATGGCAGAAGCATAGGGGAAAAATAGAAGAATTTCAGAGAATACCAAGTGGAGGCAAACATCATATTTGTTGGTTTAAACAGTGATATAAACAACAAAAGGAAGTTGATCGAGTGACACAGAGTGGCGGAGAAACTCAAAGAAGTTCACAAAGTCGCACAGTGCCCGAAATAAAAAAGAAGTTGTCAGATATCAAAGTCGCCATGAAAAGGCGAGTCGTAGCCCACCGTCTGAGTGTCATCTTCTTCTTCATCTTCTTTTGGCTGCTCCTGTTAGGGATTGCCATAGCAGATCATCTTTTTCCATATCTTTCTGTCCTCTGCTTCTTGTTCTGTTACATCCATCACCTGCATGTCCTCTCTCACCACATCCATAAACTTTTGCTTAGGCGAGTGGTTCTCAAACTGTGGGGTGGGCCTCCCTAGGGGGGCGCTAAGTAACAAAAAGAGGGGCGCGAAGATGTGAAAAAAAGAAAACAAGAATCGAAAATATGAAAAATACATCTATTGAAACTTTTAATTTTTTTTAATTGAAACTTTGTTAATTTTTTTATTGAAAATTAACTTAAACTACATTCTGATACTAGAAAAATAAATATAGAGTTAGATAAATGTTGGTAAAAGCTAAGTAGTATAATAAAACATGCATCTATGACATATCATTAATTAAAAAAGAACAAATTGGTATTAGTGGGCTCCTTTCAAAAAAAACCTTAGGGGGACGCGATTAAAACTGTTATGAAAACTCGGGTCGCAAATACTTAAAGGTTGAGAAATGCTGGCTTAGGCCTTCCTCTGTTCCTCTTCCCTGGCAGCTCTATCCTTAGCACCCTTCTCTCAGTATACTCAGCATCTCTCCTCTGCACAGGTCCAAACCAACGCAATCTCTCCTCTCTGACTTTGTCTCCAAACCATCCAACTTGAGCTGACCCTCTAAGGTCCTCATTTCTAATGAAAGCTTATTAGGGTACAGAGAAAAGAAAATAAATAGGGACACAGTGGGAAAAAAAACTTGAAATGTCAACTTTAATCTCGAAATTTCCACTTTAATCACATAGTTTATTTCGTCATTAAAGTAGAACATCATAAACTTCATCTTAAAATCGTTTAATTTACTAGTTTCTCAAAACCCATTGTAACTAAAGTAGCTTGTTAAATGCTTTGTATTGTATGTGTTCTTCTATGTGCTCTATGTGTGTGAATCACTACATGCTTCTTAAATGGGCTTTCTCTTCCTCCGACAGGACACAGAATCCATTACATTCATGATATTACAGCTCACTGAACAATTTAAATACTGAGATGTATATTTGATATCATTTTCAGGATGATAGGAGTAAACATGGGAACACATTGGCACAGTGATAGTGACGAGCTGGCGCCCCATCCAGAGATGGTTCCTGCCTCACACAAGATGCTTGTTGCGCCGTGCGTGACCATTGATGAAATAATTTACAGCAGCAGTACTGTCTCTTTCAAATGTACTAACCCCCAATTCCTGTCCTTCCTTTTCTTAATCCAAGTACCCAATCCCCACACAATCAGCTCAGTAATAGACATTAAGCCATTTGTAAGCTGAGAACTCTGATTCTTCAAAACTTTTAAGGATCATTGAAATATCTTCGTAGTACATGTTTAATTATTCTATCCATCTGTCCTTACAGTGTCGCACCAGCACCAGCAAGCATACAGCGTGAGGCAGGAACAGTCCCTGAAAGGGGCACCAGATCATTGCTAGCGCTGTGACACCGTGTCCTCACATGTTTAATTATTAACAATATAGATTATTTAAATGATGTTAAGATTTTATCTGTATAATGTAATAAACACATTTTGCTGCATTTCATCTTAAAAATGATATCACCATCAAATGTAAATATGCGCTTTATAAAGTGGCTCAGGTTGTGTAATATTATAACTGTATTGCAAGTTTACAGTGAGGTCATCACACTTATAAGTACAAACAGTTCTACAAGGAGCACTTGATGGACTGATTGAGTGCGTTTAGAGTTCTTAGGATGAAACTGTTTCTGAACCGCGAGGTCCGTACTGGAAAGGCTCTGAAGCGTTTGCTGTATGAGCGCAGTTCAAATAGACAGTGCGCATGGCTGAGGCAGTGTATGCATGACGCTGTATACCGATTATTCTCTTTCCAATCATCTGCTGTAGATCTGTGATTCCACACTCAGATACAGTGATATAAATACTCCGAGTGGTGCAGTGAGAGAAATATGGGAAAAGATGATCCGCTGTGGTAACCTCTGACGGAAGCAGCTGAAAGAAGAAGAAGAAGAAGGTGCAGTGAGAGTAACAACGCTAAAGCAGCTGTGCTATTTGGAATAGTTTGGCCATTCCGTGGACCGTTATATTGTTACAGGTTAATTACAATCAGATGCCTTAAACTAATAAACAATATGCAGTTAACTTCAGTGTATTTGATAAAGCTGCATCAGGGATGTGGATCTAAAATAGAAAGGGAAACAATACTAGAACAAAAGCACTGCTTTGACACTGGGTGCTGCCAGTCTGCAAAACCAAGCAGAGAACTTGCGTACGCCAAGGATTGAGCTGGCGTGAAAATATGCGTGGCTTTACGGCAAGTTTAGGTTTTATACATCACGATTTGAGTGTGGAAACAGGAGTATGCAACATTTTTGTGCGTGCGCACCGTTTATATACGAAGGCCCTGGTGAGTATCTCGTCAACTTCTCCTCCACTTCTTGAGTCCACACATTATAACATTAATTATTACAATAAGATGCTGCAGATGTTCTATCAGACGGTTGTGGCGAGCGCCCTCTTCTACGCCATGGTGTGCTGGGGAGGCAGCATTAAGAAGAAGGACGCCTCACGCCTGGACAAACTGGTGAGGAAAACAGGCTCTATTGTAGGCACGGAGCTGGGCAGTTTGACATCTGTGGCAGAGCGACGGGCGCAATCCAGGGCTCAGGTGCCATAAGGGAATGTGGACAAAGCTAACAATAATAAATGACTCAGACACAGTTGCAAGATGGCAGCCTTTCCAGCAGCTCTGTGTACGACTTTATCTTTCTACCTTTTTCTCTATTTCATTGATCACTCCTACCACTTTCTTTTATGTGGACTCGTTCCCTGGACACCTTTTACTACTTTTTACTACTTGGACATGGATTTTTACATGCCGAAACTCGTCTATTCAAGTAGTCAACTTCAAGCGCTGAGAATAAATGCCCGCGCCGGTTTGGTTCCCTATCTACCTGACGAGGTAAGAAAGCGGTATCGTGGCAGCAGAGCCGGAGCTAAGCTAAAGGCTAAACATCTTTCGAGAAAGTGGCGATACAAGCCTTAGGTGCCTTCTGTTATCCTGGGAAATGTGAACTAACTACCAAATAAGATCGACGAACTGGCTGTGCTGGTGAAAAATGTCAGGACCTACAGAGAATGCAGTTTTTGTGAATTTCCCCTTGGGATTAATAAAGTATCTATCTATCTATCTATCTATCTATCTATCTATCTATCTATCTATCTATCTATCTATCTATCTATCTATCTATCTATCTATCTATCTATCTATCTATCTATCTATCTATCTATCTATCTATCTATCTATCTATCTATCTATCTATCTATTAGGATAATCTGGACGAGAACAGGCCATTCAGCCCAACAAAGTTCACCAGTTCTATCCACTTAAAATTCTTCTACAATAACGTCAAGTCGAGTTTTGAAAGTTCTTAAAGTCCTCCTGCCTACCACACTACTTGGTTGCTTATTCCAAGTGTCTGTCGTTCGCTGTGGGAAGAAAAACTTCCTAATGTTAATGTAAAATTCACCCTAAACAAGTTTCCAGCTGTGTCCCCGTGTTCTTGATGAACTCATTTTAAAGTCACAGTCTTGATCCACTGGACTAATTACACTCATAATGTTAAACACTTCAGTCAGGTCTCCTTTTCATCTTCTTTTGTTTAAACTATAAAGGCTCAGTTCTTTTAATCTTTCCTCATAACTCATCCCCTGTAGCCCTGAATCAGCCTAGTCGCTCTTCTCTGGACCTTCTCTATTGCTGTTATGTCCTTTTTGTAGCCTGGAGACCAAAACTGTACCCAGGACTCCAGATGAGGCCTCACCAGTGTGTTATAAAGCTTGAGCAGAAAATCCTGTGACTTGTACTGCACACATCAAGATGCTATATAACCTGACATTCTGCTTGCCTTCTTAATGGCTTCTAAACACTGTCTGGAAGTCGATACCTTAGAGTCCACTACGACTCCTAAATCTTTCTCATGAGGTGGACTCTCCATTTTCAGACCTCCCTTTGTGTATTCAAACCTCACATTTTTACTTCCTATGTGTAATTCTTTACATTTACTGACATTAAATTCCATCTGCCACAAATTGGTCCAAGCCTGTCTGCTGTCCAAGTCCTTCTGTGATGATTCAACGGATTCTCCGTCTGCCAATCCACCTATCTTGGCATCATCTGCAAACTGGACTAATTCCCTTCATAATTTTAAACACTTCTATCATGTCACCTCTTAGTCTTCTTTTGATTAAACTGTAAAGGCTCAGCTCTTTAAATCTTTCCTCATAACTCATCCCCTGTATCCCCTGACTCAGCCTAGTTGCTCTTCTCTGGACCTTTTCTAGTGCTGCTATGTCCATTTTGTAGCCTGGAGACTCAAACTGCACACAGGACTCCAGATGAGGCCTCACCAGTGTGTTATAAAGACTGAGCAGAACCTCCTGCGACATGTACTCCACACATCAAGGCGCTATATAACCTGACATTCTGTTAGCCTTCTTAATGGCTTCTGAACACTGTCAGGAAGTCGATAGCTTAGAGTCCACTATGACTCCTAAATCCTTCTCATAAGGTGGTCTCTCCATTTTCAGACCACCCATTGTGTATTCAAACCTCACATTTTTACTTCCTATGTGTAATTCTTTACATTTACTGACATTAAATTTCATCTGCCACAAATCTGCCCAACCCTGTCTGCTGAGATGATTTAATGGATTCTCACTTATCTGCCAATCCACCTATCTTGGTAGCAAAAACCTAAAATTTTTACTTCCTATGTGTAACACTTTACACTTACTGACATTAAATTTCTTCGTTTTAAAATCTGCCCAAGCCTGTATGTACCTCTGTGACTATTCAATGAATTCTTGGATTATCTGCCAATCCATCTATCTTGATATCATCTGCAAACTTAACCAGCTTGTTCTTTATATTCCTATCCAAATTGTTTCTAATGAGAAATCAAGCAAAATGACATCTTTTAATGGCTAACTGAAAAGGTTACAATATGTAGGCTTTCAAGGCAACTCAGGCCCCTTCTTCAGGCAAGATGTACAAAACAAATGCCATTGCCAGTCTGTTTTGATATCAGTGCCAGAAGTGCAGCAGCTGGCTGACATGGAATCCGGAAGAGATTGTGTATATGGCGTATTAGTTTAGGACCTGAGAATGGAACGACATTGCAGGCACTGCAGGGCTGAACCTGATTCAATTAGTTTATAACCTTTGTGATGGACAGCAAGCTCATGATTTTTAAACCGGCTCATGGATGGCTCGTGATTTATTACCCAGCTGGGTGGCTGCGCGGACCAGAAAATGCCAAGCTGTTCCCTGCCTTTGCCAGGAGGTGGCAACCTCAGAGTGAATATGCTGCCATCCAGGCAGGGATGGACTTTCAGCTGACCCAAAAGTGCTTCCAACAGGCTTATGCCCTGGCATCAGAAGTACTCCAGGGGTCCAAGATAAAAAGAGCCTCTCGACTTCATCCAGGGGGTTGGAGTCGGGTGGAAGAGTACAAAGCTTACCTGGTAGGAGGAGAGTAATAGAATATTGGATTGGAAGTGTGATTGTGTTTATTAAGAATCCTTTGTAAAGGTAATTAATATTAATAAACCTTTTTATTGTACCTAAACTTATGTCTGTGAGTTTGTGTCTGGGGTTTGGGGGTGCAGCAAGTCACCCTAGTGGTCACACTTTAGAAAGGAAAGAATTTTGAGGTGTGTAAATAGATCAAAGTCTATGAGTATTGTCATTCCTTACAAAGGCAGTCAGCCAATCAAATGTCTATAACAGGGATGTCAAACTCTGGTCCTGGAGGGCTGCAGTGACTGCAGGCTTTCATTCTAACCTTCTTCTTCATTAGTGACCAGTTTTTGCTGCTAATTAATTTATTTTGCCTTAGTTTCAATCAACTTCACTCAGGCTCTTTAGTTGTTTCTCCTTCCGTAACTAGCAGCCAAACAATAATGAGACACAAAATGAGCCGCCACATGACCAGCCCATCACCTGTGCCCATCACACAGAATCTGAAAATAAAGAAAGGTGAAGGTCTCAGTAGGGTTCACCTATCAGATCACCAAAACATGCTGACGTCATTCTTAGAAAAAACAGAAAATCAACAGTTTTGGAAATGTCTGCGGTGGCAGAATGAGAGCAGCAACAAGCCATAGAATTAAATGACGGGTTTAATTAACAGCAAGAATCGACTTCTAATTAAATGATTGGTTGGAGTGAAATTGGCAGGAGTTTGAAATCCCAGTTTAGCTGGTCATCTGTCGGCTCATTTCACATCTCATTTCTGTTTGGCTGTCATTTAACGAAGAAAGGAATAAATCCAGAGGACTGAATCCTTAAAAACAGGGCTATTAAAATGAAGGGAAAAGAAGTTAATTAGGAAAAGGGTTATAATGAAAACCTGCAGCCACTGCGGCCCTCCAGGACCGGAGTTCGACACCCCTGGTCTATAAGGTCACATATCCCAAAACCCCACATGTACATTTTGACATAAATATGGATCATCCAAGGGAACAAAGAAGATGACGAAAGTAGAACATCATAAGAAGTGACATGAGACATGAGAACACCTGATTTGGACATTAGAAACCGTGAAATATAAATTGGCAGCAATCGCTAAAGCAACAGCTGCCCAGGACAACATCCAGTCCTGGACATTTCTGATTTTTAGTATGCTTTTCTAAGACTGTTTATATCCCAACTTTGCTATCTATTTTATTTTCTGTTATATATTTTCTGTTAGGCATACTTTTACATTAATAAATACCACATTGCTTTTATAATTTTTAATACTCGGTCGTTTATCTAGAGTGACTGAAACAATTAAAAAGGGCCCCAAGTGTGGGTGGGGTAGATCGCTGCTTTCTTGCCACAGGGTTTATCAAGGCATTGTTTAGTTGGTAAATGGAATAAAACCAACAGAGCACGTCGTGAGGTCATCCTCATGTTTCTCAGTGCTGGTGATAGGGAGTCTCTATGTAGAGAATGCTATGCGGAATATGGTGGAGTGACTGGGCCTCACTTGAGACTTTGTTAGGCTACTATCCCTATATGTATGTGTGTGAAGAGAATTCTAGGTGGAAAATTCCAGAGACTCTAGCAACTGGTATTACTGAAGACTTAGTCTGGATGGGATCTCCATGTACAATATTCCAGAGTGACTGGCAACTGGTATACTGTAACTCAAGATTTTAGACTTTGTCTGGATAGGATCTCTCTATATATGTGTGCGGAGCGAATTCTATGCGGAATATTCTAAAATGACTTGCAATTGGGGCCTACTCAAGACTTAGACTAGCTAGGATCTCTATATGTATGTATGAGAAGAAAATTCTATGGGGAATATTTCGGAGTGACTGACAACTGATATCACCCGAGACTTTGTCTGGATAGGATCTCTATGTGTGTGTGTTTGTGTATGTGTGTAGTTGTGTCCTATGTGGAATATACCGGAGTGACTGGAAGCTGGTACCACCTGAGAGTTTGTCTGGCAAGGATCTTTATATTTATATGTGTGGAGAGAATTGTGTGTGGAATATTTTGGAGTGACTGGCGACTGACATCACCCGAGACTTTTCCAGGATAGGATCTCTACATGTATATGTATGTACAGTTAGGTCCATAAATATTTGGACAGAGACAACTTTTTTCTAATGTTGGTTCTGTACATTACCACAATGAATTTGAAATGAAACAACTCAGATGCAGTTGTAGTGCAGACTTTTAGCTTTAATTCAGTGGGGTGAACAAAACGATTGCATAAAAATGTGAGGCCACTAAAGCATTTTTTGAACACAATCCCTTCATTTCAGGGGCTCAAAAGTAATTGGACAATTGACTCTTTGTCTATTTCATGGGCAGGTGTGTGCAAGTCCGTCGTTATGTCCTTATCAATTAAGCAGATAAAAGGCCTGGAGTTGATTTGAGGTGTGGTGCTTGCATGTGGAAGATTTTGTTGTGAACAGACAACATGTGGTCAAAGGAGCTCTCCATGCAGGTGAAAGAAGCCATCCTTAAGCTGCGAAAACAGAAAAAACCCAACCGAGAAATTGCTCCAATATTACGCGTGGCAAAATCTACAGTTTGGTCCATCCTGAGAAAGAAAGCAAGCACTGGTGAACTCAACAACGCAAAAAGACCTGGACGTCCACAGAAGACAACAGTGGTGGATGATTGCAGAATCATTTCCAAGGTGAAGAGAAACCCCTTCACAACAGCCAACCAAGTGAACAACACTCTCCAGGGGGTAGGCGGGCGTATTGATATCCAAGTCTACCATAAAGAGAAGACTGAATGAAAGTAAATACAGAGGGTGTACTGCAAGGTGCAAGCCACTCTTAAGCCTCAAGAATAGAAAGGCTAGATTGGACTTTGCTAAAGAACATCTAAAAAAGCCAGCACAGTTCTGGAAAAACATTCTTTGGACAGATGAAACCAAGATCAACCTCTACCAGAATGATGGCAAGAAAAAAGTATGGAGAAGGCGTGGAACAGCTCATTATCCAAAGCACACCACATCATCTGTAAAACATGGTGGAGGGAGGCAGTGTGATGGCTTGGGCGTGCATGGCTGCCAGTGGCACTGGGACACTCGTGTTTATTGATGATGTGACACAGGACAGAAGCAGCCGAATGAATTCTGAGGTGTTCAGAGACATACTGTCTGCTCAAATCCAGCTAAATACAGCAGTCAAATTGATTCATGATACAGATGGACAATGACCCAAAACATACAGCCAAAGCAACCCAGGAGTTTATTAAAGCAAAGAAGTCGAAAATTCTTGAATGACCAAGTCAGTCACCTGATCTTAACCCAATTGAGCAGGCATTTCACTTGTTGAAGACTAAACTTCAGACAGAAAGGCCCACAAACAAACAGCAACTGAAAGCCGCTGCAGTAAAGGCCTGGCAGAGCATTAAAAAGGAGGAAACCCAACATCTGGTGATGTCCAGGAGTTCAAGACTTCAGGCTGTCATTGCCAGCAAAGGGTTTTCAACCAACTATTAGAAATGAACATTTGATTTCCAGTTATTTCATTTATCCAATCACTTTTGAGCCCCTGAAATGAAGGGATTGTGTTATAAAAATGCTTTAGTGGCCTCACATTTTTATGCAATCGTTTTGTTCACCCCACTGAATTAAAGCTAAAAGTCTGCACTTCAACTGCATCGGAGTTGTTTCATTTCAAATTCATTGTGCTAATGTACAGAACCAAAATTAGAAAAAAGATGTATCTGTCCAAATATTTATGGACCTAACTGTAGCTGTGTCCTATGTGGAATATACCAGAGTGACTGGCAGCTGGTACCACCTGAGGGCTTACCTGGATAGGATATCGTTATGTATGTATACAGAGAGAATTACTTGTGGAATATTCTGGAGTGACTGGCAATTGCACCCCACACGAGACTTTGTCTGGCTAAGATTTCTATATGTGTTTGTGTGAAGAGAATCGTATGTCGAATATTAAAGAGTGACTGGCAACTGGTATCACCCTAGATTTTGTGTGGATAAGATCTCTGTGTATATGTGTGTAGTTGTGTCTTATGTGGAGTATTCTGGAGTAACTGGCAACTGACATCACCTGAGACTTTGTTTGGTTAGGATCTCTATATCTACTGTATGTGTGTGGAGAGAATTATATGAGGAATATACCGGAGTGACTAGCAACTGGTATAACTGAAGACTTTGTCTGGATAGGATTTCTCTGTGTATGTGTGTGTATGTTTGTGTATGTAATTATGTAATTATGTGTATGTAATTATTCCACATAATTCTATGTGGAATATTATAGAATGACTTGCAATTGGGCCTACTTGAGACTTAGACTGGCTAGGATCTCTATACTGGTATGTATGTGTGCGAAGAAAAATTCTGTGACTGACAACTGGTATCACCTGAGACTTTGTTTGGATAGGATCTCTATGTGTGTGTGTTGGGGGTGCGTGTGTGTGTGTGTGTGTGTGTGTGTGTGTGTGTGTGTGTGAAGGGAATTCTATGTGAAATATTCTGGAGTGACTTACAGTTTGTCCCCATTCAAGACTGTCTTGCTAGGATCTCTATATGTATTCGTGTGAAGAGAATTCCATGTGACAATTGATTGTATCTGAGACTTTGCCTGGATAAGATCTCTATATGTATATGTATGTAGCTGTGTCCTATGTGGAATATTCCAGAATGACTTACAATTGGGCCCCACTTGAGACTTTACCTGGATGGGATCTCCATGTGTATGTATACGGAGAGAATTATTTGTGGAATATTCTGGAGTGACTGGCAATTGCACCCCACCCGAGACTTTGTCTGGCTAAGATTTCTATATGTGTTTGTGTGAAGAGAATCTTATGTGGAATATTAAAGAGTGACTGGCAACTGGTATCACCCTAGACTTTGTATGGATAGGATCTCTATATCTACTGTATGTGTGTGGAGAGAATTATATGAGGAATATACTAGAGTGACTAGCAACTGGTATAACTCAAGACTTTGTCTGGATAGGATTTCTCTGTGTATGTGTGCGGAGAGAATTGTATACAGAATATTATAGAATGACTTGCAATTGGACCCTACCTGAGACTTAGACTGGCTAGGATCTCTATACTGGTATGTATGTTTGTGAAGTAAATACTGTGACTGACACCTTGTATCACCTGAGACTTTGTTTGGATAGGATCTCTATGTGTGTGTGTGTGTGTGCATGTGTGTGTGTGTGTGTGAAGGGAATTCTATGTGGAATATTCTGGAGTGACTTACAGTTTGGCCCCATTCAAGACTGTCTTGCTAGGATCTCTATATGTATTTGTGTGAAGAGAACTCCATTTGTCAATTGATACTACCTGAGACTTTGCCTGGATAGGATCTCTATATGTGTATGTAGCTGTGTCCTATGTAGAATATTCCGGAATGACTTAAGATTGGGCTTCACTTGAGACTTTGCCTGGTTAGGATTTCTATATGTACAGTATATGTATGTAGCTGTGTCCTATGTGGAATATTCCGGAATAACTTACAATTGTTGCCTCACTTGAGACTTTACCTGGACAGGATTTCTATATGTACAGTATGTATGTGAAGAAAATTCTATGAGGAATATTTCGGAGTGACTGACAACTGGTATCACCTGAGACTTTGTCTGAATAGGATCTCTATGTGTGTGTGTGTGTGTGTGTGTGTGTGTGTGTATGTAGTTGTGTTCTGTGTGGAATATACCGGAGTGACTGGCAGCTGGTACCACCTGAGAGTTTGTCTGGCTAGGATCTAGAGAATTGTGTATGGAATATTCTGGAGTGACTGGCAACTGACATCAGCCGAGACTTTTCCTGGATAGGATCTCTATATGTATATGTTTATAGCTGTGTCCTGTATACGGAGAGAATTTTTTGTGGAATATTCTGGAGTGATTGGCAATTGGGCCCCACTCGAGACTTTGTCTGGCTAAGATTTCTATATGTGTTTGTGTGAAGAGAATGTGTGTGACTGGCAACTGGTATCAAACAAGACTTTCTGTGTGTAGCAGTGTCCTCTGTGGAATATTCTGGAATGATTTACAATTGGGCTTCACTTGAGACTTAACCTGGATAGGATCTCTATGTGTATGCATACGGAGAGAATTATTTGTGGAATATTCCGGAATGACTTACACTTTGGCCCCACTCGAGACTTTGTCTGGATAGCATCGCCATGTGTATGTGTGTGTATCTGTGTGCCTGTTATTCTTCAAGGCAGGAATAGAAGAACCTGATAAACGTACCTGGTAAGTCTCACAAATTCCACGATGATACACTCATCTCCATTCTTACTAGACATGGCAGGTCATGAGAAGATTCTGTGCTAACATTTCCAACCTGACACCAGCACAGTCAAAGTCCCATTGATCAGACATCTTGTCCATTCTACTGTTTTCCAGAACGAAACCCGTTGACGGTTTTTGAGTTGCAGCCATGTAATTGGCTGTTTAGAGGGGCGGGCTGTCGTGACGAGCAGGTGGAACTCACAAGGTGGCCAGGGTGTTGTATTTTTCAAGCACAAATAAAGCTGAATTGCAAAATGTCCCTTAGGTGTTATTTAAAAGTGCCTGAATGATTAAAGGCATAACAGCCAATTATAAAAGCAAAGCGTAACCAGCGTTTCGTCAAATCTTCTCCCTGTGCTGAATTCTTAATAAGACCACTGAAGCTGCGCTCAGGTTGTATGTAACTGGTGCCTGCTTGCCTAACCTAAAATGACCACGAGACTTGATAAAATAACGATGTCTTGAAGAAATGAAAATCCATCTGAGGTTTTTAACACAGCAGCAAATCAAACGTCTATGATGGTTCAGTCTGTTTGTCTCATGAATATTTAAATTCTTCTAGGCTTTGTAGAAAGAAATCTGCAGAGGGACTTCAAATTGTCTTCTTCTGCCAGTGGAATTCTCTTCTTTTATTCCAAAGAGCTCCTTGTTATGTTTGCCTGTTCATCTGTAATTCTGCTGACCGTCACCTATGGAACCAATTATCTGCTACTCTCGGCCTCAGTTTTTGGAGGACACAGAGTCCTTTGATTTATCTAAATGTGAACACTGATTGGTTTTTAAGACTTAAAGCAAGAGCCTGCGCTCACTCGATCGATCCGTCACATTTTTTATATAGCACCTGTAATGGTATGAACCATTACAAAGAGAAATTCCAGTAGAATATCAAAGATGCAAAATAATCAGTCAAGCAAGAAGAGCAAATAGGACTTAAAATAAGAGAAGCCGGACCCCGACATTCAGTTCTAATCCGCTGCACTTTCTCACGGCCCACTGTGACGGCGTTTTGAATTCCGTGGACCTCCTGTTAGTCAGTAGCTACGGTGAGTGGAGCTCCTTGCCTATTTCTTGTCTTTGTACCCTTCACCCAATAAACCTGAAATCGGGAATTGGGGGTCTCTTTAACAAAGCTGTACACATTTGGATTGTAGTTGAGATCACAGGACTGAATGTCTGCTGGATGTGTTCAATTAAGACCTGAAAAGTAATAAATGTTTGTGTGTTACTATTCATTCATTCGTCTTCCACCGCTTATCCGAGGGTGGGTCTTAGCAATGAAGCTCATACAGTGCGTCCTTTTCTCCAGTACACTTCATCCATCCATCCATTTTCCAACCCGCTGAATCCGAACACAGGGTCACGGGGGTCTGCTGGAGCCAATCCCAGCCAACACAGGGCAGAAGGCAGGAACCAATCCCAGGCAGGGTGCCAACCCACCCATCCAGTACACTTGCCAACTCATATTGTGGGATCCCAAAACATTCCCAGGTCATCTGGGCGATATAAGCTCTGGGTCTCCCCCGGGGTCTCCTCCCACCTGGTCGTTCCTATAAAACCTCCACAGGAAGGCAGACGTCAAGGAGGCATCCGTATCAGATGTCCGAACCACCTCAATTGGCTCCTCTTGATGTGGAGGGTCAGCGGCTCTACTCCCAGGTTTTTCTGGATGTCTGCGCTCCTCACCTTACCTCTGAGGGAAAGCCCAGCCACCCTGTTGAGAAAGCTCATTGAAGCCGTTTGTACCCGCAATCTCATTCTTTCAGTCATTACCCAAAGTTCATGACCACAGGTGAGGGTAGCAACGTAGATCAACTGGTAAATCGAGAGCTTCAACTTCTGACTCAGCTCCTTCTTCACCACCAAATGACAGAATAATTGAGATCACTGCCACAGTCTATCTGTCATGCTCACCATCCTCTTTCCCCTCATTCGTGAACAAGACTCTGAGATACTTAAACTCCTCCACTTGAAGCAGCAACTCACCTCCCTCTCAGAGACGACAGTCCACCTTTTCCTTACATGAGGACCATGGCCTCAGATTTGGAGGTGCTGATCCTCATCCCTGCCTCTTCACACTCGGTCACAAACTGTCCCAATGTGAGCTTGGAGATCACAGCTCAATGAAGCCATCAGGACCACGTCATCTGCAAGAAGCACTGATGTGATTCTAAGGCCACCAAGCTGGATCTGCTCACCACCCTGGCTGCACCATGAAATCCTAGCCATTAAAATCACAAACAGGACAGGAGACAAAGCACAGGCCCGGTGGAGTCCCACACCCATTGGAAACGGTGCTGATGTTTCTCTGAGTGTGTGGACACTTCTATCACTCTGATTATACAGGGGCCGAATAGCCCCTATTAGGACCCGCAGAACCCCATACTCTACCAGAACCCCCACAGAATTCCAAAGGAACATGGTCACACACCTTCTCTAAGTCCACAAAATGCAATCATGGCCAATAGTTTTTGAGAATGACACAAATATTAATTTTCACAAAGTTTGCTCCCTCAGTTTCTATGATGAAAATGTGCATCTACTCCAGAATGTTCTGAAGAGGGATCAAATGATTTGCTATTAATAGCAAATTCTCTCGTTGCCATGAAAATGAACTTCATCCCAAAAAACCCATTTCCACAGCTGTTGTGAAGAAGGCTTCAGGGTGCCCAAGAAAGTGCAGCAAGCGCCAGGGCCGCCTCCTAAACTTGATTCATGGCTCGGGATCGGGCCACCACCAGGGCAGAGCTTCCTCAGGATTGACTTTTGGAGGATGGCCTGGTGGCTGTCAAGAAGGGCAGCAAAGCCATCAGGGACAGAATTGATATTCTGGAAAAGGTACAGGGATTGGACTGCTGAGAACTGCTGGGTTAAAGTCATTTTCTCTTATGAATCCCCTTTTTATTGTTTGGGGTCATCCGTAAAAAGAACAGAAAAACGGTGAGTGCCACCATCAGTCCTGTGTCATGCCAACAGTAAAGCATCCTGAGACCATTCATGTCATGTGGGGTTGGCCTAAGAACACAGCCATGAATAAAGAATGGGACCAAAACATCCACCCAGAGCAACTTCTCCCAACCATCCAAGAACAGTTTGGTGACCAACAATGATGGAGCACCAGGCCATAAAGCAAAAGTGAGAACTAAGTGGTCTTTCCCTATCCGCAGCACAAAAAAAAAAGCCATTGTTGGGATGGTTGGTATCACTGATAACTTTTGTGGCCGTTTGCCTATGAGCAGGACTTAGAATTTGCAGTGGACTCTAAGCTATCAACTTCCAGACAGTGCTCAGAAGCCATTAAGAAGCCTAACAGAACATCAGGTGATATAGCGCCTTGATGTGTGGAGTACAAGTTGTAATTGAAAGACAAAGCAAAGATAAAGGTTTGGGGCACCTTTGGGTAGACCCCGTATAATTTTAAGCAAAACAACAAACACAAATTAACATGTGATTCGTGCTTCATTGTATCAGATACGAGTCTACTCATTGACCACAGTCAAGATGGTGATGAAGGCTGTTAAAAGGTGAACAAGGCGGAAGAGGAGGGCTCAGGGGAACTGGAACCCGTAAGTGATGTCACTTTTTCTCATGTCACTAGCAAACAGTTCTGCAGAATAAAGGAGAAGAGAGATTCCTAAAGCTAATTTTCTGAAAGAGAACACTTACCTGTTTTATAGATATAAGTAACACTCGTAGTTCTAGGTTACATGTTCATATACACACATGACACATATTTTTAGGAAGTCACTGTGAACTGGAGAGATTCTGAAGGACTGGAAAATGGCAAATATCATTCCATTATATAAAAAGGGTGACAGGGCAGATCCAAGCAACTACAGGCCAGTAAGCTTAACATGCATCACAGGAAAATTAATGGAAGGAATTATTAAGGATAACATTGAGCAACACCTGGCAAGGACAGGACAGTCAGCATGGGATCAGAAGAGGGAGGTCATGTTTTACTAACAGGCTGGAATTCTATGAGGAGGCAACAAAAGGATACGACCAGAGTGGAGCAGATGAGATTATTTATTTTGACTGTCAGAAAGCATTTGATGAGGTGCCACATGAGAGGGTGGGCATCAAACTTAAAGAAGTGGGAGTTCAGGGTGTGGTGTGTAGACGGGTGAAGAATTGGCTCAGACACAGGAAGCAGAGGGTGATGGTGTGAGGAACCTCATCAGAATTGTTAAGAGTGGTGTCCAGCAGGGGTCAGTGCCATGGCCACTGATATTTTTAATATATAGAAATGATTTAGATAGGAATATAAAGAACAAGCTGGTTAAGTTTGCAGATGATACCAAGAAAGGTGGATTAGAAGATAATTTGGAATCCGTTATATCATCACAGAAGGACTTAGATAGCAGAAAGGCTTGGACAGATTTGTGGCAGATGAAATTTAATGTCAGCAAATGTAAAGAATTACACATAGGAAGGAAAAATGTGAGGTTTGAATACACAATGGGCGGTCAGAAAATCGAGAGTACACCTTATGAGAAGAATTTAGGAGTCATAGTGGACTCTAAGCTATCGACTTCCTGACAGTGTTCAGAAATCATTAAGAAGGCTAACAGAATGTCAGGTTATATAGCGCCTTGACGTGTGGTATTCAAGTCTAATGAGGTTCTGCTCAAACTTTATAAGTCACTGGTGAGGCCTCATCTGGAGTCCTGTGTGCAGTTTTGGTCTCCATGCTACAAAAAGGACATAGCAGCACTAGAAAAGGTCCGGAGAAGAGCGACTAGGCTGATTCAGGGCTACAGGTGATGAGTTATGAGGGAAGATTAAAAGAGCTGAACCTTTACAGGAGATGAAGAGGAGACCTGACTGAAGTGTTTAACATTATGAAGGGAATTAGTCCAGTGGATCGAGATGGTGACTTTAAAATGAGTTCAGCAAGAACATGGGGACACAGTTGGAAACTTGTGAAGGGTAAATTTAATAGAAATGTTTGGGAAGTTTTTCTTTACACACAGAACCACAGACACGTGGAATAAGTGACCAAGTAGTTTGGTAGACAGTGTTGTGGCACAATGTTCACCGGAGATCCTCGCTTTGAAAGAAGGCTCTAGGAGTTGTAGGATAGGCAAACAGAGAAATTAGCCTTATTGCAATAAACAATAATTTTGAGTCCTCTCAAATGAGTTGAGCCCCGAACAGGCAATTAGTCCAGTGGATCGAGACGGTGACTTTAAAATGAATTCAGCAAGAACATGGGGACAAAGTTGGGAACTTCTGTAGGGGAAATTTCACACAAACATTAGGAGGTTTTCCTTCACACAGAGAACCACAGACATGTGGAATAAGCGACTAAATGATGTGGCAGATGGTAGGACATTAGTGACCTTCAAAACTCAACTTGTTACTTTAGAAGAATTAGGTGGATAGGACTGGAGAGCTTTGTGAGGCTGAATGGCCTGTTCTTGTCCAGATTGTTCTAATGTTCTAATTCAGAAAAGCATAGCCGCACAATTTTCACATTTATGAGATATTTAGAAATATTACTGGTTTTTATTTTAATTTTATTAAACATCTAGAAGCCCATTAAAGGTAAATTTCGCACAAACATTAGGAAATTTTTCTTCACACAGAGGACCACAGACACATGGAATAAGTGACCAAGTAGAATGGTGCACAGGAGGACTTTATGCATCTTCAAAACTCCACTTGATATTATTTTGGATGAATTAAGTGGACAGGACTGGAGAACTTGGTGGGTTTGGATGGCCCGTTCTCATCCAGATCTTTCTAAAATTCCACTGTCCTACAAAGCTTACACACCGACGTTCACACAGTGCTCAACATGTTCAGTGAATGGAGCAACTTTTCAGCGTGGCAGGCGTTATTTTAATCCTTGAAACAGGATCGCTTTAAAACTTTGAAGCCTGCCACCGGAGGCAACATCATAAAAATCTAACGAGACCCCCATCTCTTGCGTCTGGAAGTATATTGGGTTTCGAATCCTTTAGAATTTTGGATTTAATTGAATAGGCCCCGGTGTCCCGAGACGGAGTTATTAAAACGGAGGTGTCACGTTACCACGTGTCAGGAGTCGCACAAAACTGGAAATGTAACACTTGACTCCTAAGGTATTTGGCTGCCATGAGTGAAGGAAACGTCAAACGCCTACATCCACAGCCACGGGCGTCTGAGGAAATATAAATGTACAATGAAGTGAAAGGCGTAACGCTCTTAAAATATATTAATGGGCTGATCCAAACACCAAATTGAAAATCTGCTCTGTGACATTCCCATAAAGAAAGAGTAACGAGAGCATAATTAGAGAAGCAAAGAGAGACACCCGATATCAGAGCTTGGGATTTGATTGTTCATGGTTATGAGACACGAACACTTGGCGGAATAAAAGGGGGCATAAGAGGTGTGCGTAGAAAAGAGGTGTGCAACCACTTCATTCAAAACGTGACATAATGGAATTGCAAAAAAAAAAAAAAAGCTCCCTGAGAAATGACATTTCATATCCGGCATGCTTCACATTTAAGGCATTTTCACATCATTAATGAAAGACGGAGCCACGCAGTTTCCATGACACATGCTTTATAATGATAAGAAGGTATGGCTGACATCATTAGAATGAAGGCATCAGCAGCCCATTTGGCTTCTATAAAGTGCTGAGATTACACATCCTTGCCTATTTGAAATAATCATTTTACGCAGGGATATCATATTTTCCACAGACTGCTTTCAGGTCAATAGATTTAATTCAATAAATTCCGCAATAGGAGATCAAAACAAAGAAATGCAAACGCACGTTTGCCGCCCTGAGATAACACGGCCATCCGGCGAATCAGGGGCCGAGGGCCTAAATTTAATCATCAATTGTAATTAGCGGAAGTATTCCCATAAACAGAGGATTTATACTAAAATAACAATCGGCTGTTCTGCAAAGAGAAATCACTTGGTGAGCTTCACGAAATGCGTCAGCACTTCAATTACAGAGAGGGAGAGAAAGAAATCTGTTAATTATATCATCCTTCTTTGTATTTGCTATTGCCATCAATACTTGGCTTCACAATGGATAAGATTCAATTACAGTTTAGATTATCTTTCCGAAATGAAAAAAAGAAAAGAAAAGAAATCAAAAGTAATTAATTAGGGAATTATCTTTTGTTGACTTAGCAGTAATTGCTGGTAATAAATATTAGATTAAGGTTGGGGGGCCGAGGCAGAGGGGTTACAGCAGAAGAACTGATCTCGTCAAAAACATGCAAAGGGCTGTGAGGGACAGAGATGTGACAGGGAGTCAACAGAACATAACAATATAAAGGGTGGCGCACGAAAAAAACGATCCGTCTCCGTCCGGCTGGCTTGAGCTATTATACAGGCGGGTGCCGTCACGATCGCGGAGCCTCGTTGTCACGCATTAGTGTATTAGTAAGGAAGCTGTGGGCCAGTGGGTACAGACGTGCGCGAAAGAGATGTATTCTCTGCAACTGAGGAATGGAATAGTGGAGGCGTATGTGTCTACCGGTTCTTTTAAGGAAATGTGAGACATTTTCGCACAAAAGTTTCCTGGCGTAAACCTACCAGCGAAGAGCAGTATGCATGAGTTGGTGAAGAAGTGGAGTAAGACTGGGTCAGTCGCAAACTGCAAAAAGAATCGGGCCCCGTTGCTCGTTTCGTGTGCGGGCTAAGAAATGTACAGTGCATCCGGAAAGTATTCACAGCGCATCACTTTTTCCACATTTTGTTATGTTACAGCCTTATTCCAAAATGGGTTAAATTCAATTGCACATAAGTCAAGGTATAGAGTGAATTTTCAGATTGCTTCATCCTAACGGGAGTTACAACAGAATATTCGGGGCCTTATGTACATTATACAGGGTGGTGCACGAAAAACCGAACCATCTCCGACTCCAACATCGACGTACAGTGCATACATCCAGAAAGTTTTCCCAGCGCATCACTTTTTCCACATTTTGTTATGTTACAGCCTTATTCCAAAATGGATTAAATTCACTTTTTCCCTCAGAATTCTACACACAACACCCCATAATGACAACATGAAAAAAGTTTACTTGAGGTTTTAGCAAATTTATTAAAAATAAACAAATTGAGAAAGCACATGCAGATAAGTATTCACAGCCTTTGCCATGAAGCTTAAAATTGAGCTCAGGTGCATCCTGTTTCCCCTGATCATCCTTGAGATGTTTCTGCAGCTTCATTGGAGTCCACCTGTGGTAAATTCAGTCGACTGGACATGATTTGGAAAGGCACACACCTGTCTATATAAGGTCCCACAGTTGACAGTTCATGTCAGAGCACAAACCAAACATGAAGTCAAAGGAATTGTCTGTAGACCTCCGAGACAGGATTGTCTCGAGGCACAAATCTGGGGAAGGTTACAGAAAAATTTCTGCTGCTTTGAAGGTCCCCATGAGCACAGTGGCCTCCATCATCCGTAAGTGGAAGAAGTTTGAAACCACCAGGACTCTTCCTAGAGCTGGCCGGCCATCTAAACTGAGCGATCGAGGGAGAAGGGCCTTAGTCAGGGAGGTGACAAAGAACCCGATGGTCACTCTTTCAGAGCTCCAGAGGTCCTCTGTGGAGAGAAGAGAACCTTCCAGAAGGACAACCATCTTTGCAGCAATCCACCAATCAGGCCTGTATGGTAGAATGGCCAGACGGAAGCCACTCCTTAGTAAAAGGCACATGGCAGCCCGCCTGGAGTTGGCCAAAAGGCACCTGAAGGACTCTCAGACCATGAGAAAGAAAATTCTCTGGTCTGATGAGACAAAGATTGAACTCTTTGGTGTGAATGCCAGACGTCACATTTGGGGAAAACCTGGCACCATCCCTACATTGAAGTATGGTGGTGGCAGCATCATGCTGTGGGGATGTTTTTCAGCGGCAGGGACTGGGAGACTAGTCAGGATAAAGGGAAAGATGACTGCAGCAATGTACAGAGACATCGTGGATGAAAACCTGCTCCAGAGCGCTCTTGACCTCAGATTGGGGCGACGGTTCATCTTTCAGCAGGACAACGACCCTAAGCACACAGCCAAGATATCAAAGGAGTGGCTTCAGGACAACTCTGTGAATGTCCTTGAGTGGCCCAGCCAGAGCCCAGACTTGAATCTGATTGAACATCTCTGGAGAGATCTTAAAATGGCTGTGCACCGACGCTTCCCATCCAACTTGATGGAGCTTGAGAGGTGCTGCAAAGAGGAATGGGCCAAACTGGCCAAGGATAGGTGTGCCAAGCTTGTGGCATCATATTCAAAAAGACTTGAGGCTGGAATTGCTGCCAAAGGTGCACCGACAAAATATTGAGCAAAGGCTGTGAATACTTATGGACATGGGATTTCTCAGTTTTTTTATTTTTAATAAATTTGCAAAAACCTCAAGTAAACTTTTTTCACGTTGTCATTATGGGGTGTTGTGTGTAGAATTCTGTGGAAAAAAATGAATTTAATCCATTTTGGAATAAGGCTGTAACATAACAAAATGTGGAAAAAGTGATGCGCTGGGAATACTTTCTGGATGCACTGTATGTATATCCCTCCACCAAAGCAGCAACGTGACAATACTATATATATAGATATACACAATAACAAACCCTCCCTCGCCCCTGTAACATATAACAAACAACACGAATAACAACAATGAATGAATACGGAATGAATGATCGTTAACTTGAGTTCAAGTGTACTGTCCTGAAGGCGGACGACTGGTCAACAGATATGTGAATTGTTTGTATTTCTCGGAACAAATGGAACAACCTCACCGTGAATCCTCGGCGTGTCATGGATGATGTAGTCCAACCCCGGGGTCTCTGGTGATGTGGGAATTGAAGTAAGTCCGACGGAATGAAAACAAACTGGATACAAAGTGCGATGTGGAAAACAGCAGGTAAACTTGGTTCGTAGTTGTAAAGTGAAATCTCCGTCTTTTTCCTCTCCCCTCTCTGTTCCCTCCTGATTGTTTAAATAGTTGAGAGCCGGATGTAACTGATTGTGATTGAAAGCAGGTGCTTTCCATCTTGGGGCTGCCGTCTCTTCCCATCATCCGTCCCCCCTGTATTTACGGGGACGACATTCACTGACGCACACATAAACAGCAAATGGGACGATGGAAACAAAACGCACTCAGCACAAACATTGACAACACTATTACTAGTACTGTATGTAGCCCCGGTACAACCTTCCCTTCTATATCTATAACCTCAGGCAATTAGGTATAGTAAAAGACAAGCAGGAGTTAAGTTACACATAAAATAATGTATTACTGATAATATTCATAAATAATAACAATATGCAAAGTGCATTTGAATATTGGCAACCATACAACCTGATAAATGGTGATGTGTAGTTCAGGCGGCACACAGACTTGTTAGTTATTTAAAATGTCTCTAGTTAAGGCATCATGGGAGCTCAGCTTTCTTCAGAACAGGCCGCAAACCTGTTCAATATGGCTGTCGAGCTGTGCTCTCCATTGTGTTGTCTTCAATGACTTCTTGGGCACGGCCATCAGCAGTGTGTCTGTCTGTGGAGAGAGTGTTGACCTCATCGAGAGGTTTACTTACCTTGGCAGTTGTAATAAGAATATAAGTTTAATGTCACTGTGCACTGTACAAAAATTATTTTAGAAATCCACTCACATGTACAGGCCAGGCCAAAGTTAGCACACAGGGGCGCTCAGAATTTAGAACTGCTAGGCAAGCATTTGGAGAGAGAAGGTACAACTACGAAAATAGGCATTGTACTATTTCTCTATGTTAGAGATGAAATGGAATCCTCTCCTTCCCTTAGTAAGAGAGATGCTTCTTCATAATATGTTGGTTAGTAAGAGAGATAGAATGTGGTTGAGCAAGCAGATTTATAGATTCTCTGTCCAACCCCTACAGCCAATAGGACATCATGGTACTTAAAAGCTTCTGATAGAAGCCAGTTTCAAACAGCCATACAGTTAGATCCAAAAATATTTGGACAGAGTCAACTTTTTTCTAATTTTGGTTCTGTACATTACCACAATGAATTTTAAATGGAACAACTCCGATGCAGTTGAAGTGCAGACTTTCAGCTTTAATTCAATGGGGTGAACAAAACGATTACATAAAAATGTGAGGCCACTAAAGCATTTTTTGAACACAATCCCTTCATTTCAGGGGCTCAAAAGTAATTGGACAAATTAAATAACTGGAAATCAAATGTTCATTTCTAATACTTGGTTGAAAACCCTTTGCTGACAATGACAGCCTGAAGTCTTGAACTCCTGGACATCACCAGATGCTGCTGGGTTGCCACAGGTCAGTTATAATCATCAACATTAAAAGGAATAAACATTTGAAATACATCAGTCTGTGTGTAATGAATAAATCTAATATACAAGTTTCACTTTTTGAATGGAATTACTGAAATAAATCAACTTTGTCATGATATTCTAATTTTATGACCAGCACCTGTATATAGTTTTTGGTTACTTAAAACGCCGCAAATTACAAAAGAACTTATTCCAACTAGGGAGGTATCGCCCCCTTAAAGGAAACAGCAGTACCATTCATGTGACTCTTGTGACTCTTCCTATGAAGTCAGTAGACGGACTGGGATAGCATGGGGGGTCATAATGTCTCTGGAAAGGGGTGTGTGGCGCTCCCAATATCTGTAAAATGATGAAGTTCCAAGTCTTTAGACTCCTGTCTTGCTATATGGTTGCGAGACATGGACGCTATCCAGTGACCTGAGATGAAGACTGGACTTCTTTGGTACTGTGTCTCTCCGGATAATCCTTGGGTACCGTTGGTTTGACTTTGTGTTTCTCATGGAGTCCCAAATGAGGTACATTACCTGCATTGTGAGGGAGCATCACTTACGGCACTACGGCCATGTGGCGCGCTTCCCCGATGATGATCCAGCTCGTAAGATCCTCATTGCTGGGGACCCGAGTGGGTGGACCAGGCCAAGGGGTCACCCATGTAACACCTGGCTGTGGCAGATAGATGGTAATTTTTAGAGGGTGGGACTGGACCACATGTCTGCCTGGTGGGGTTGCCAACCGGGATCCCAAGTTTTTTCATTGTGTAGTGGGTGCGGCAACGTGCTGTACCGGTGCATGCTCCCCAACTTGACTTGACTTGATATTACTTATGTTTTAGTGCTAAGGACTCTTTTCTTGTCGTTCACTTGTCCTGTGTTTATGTACTGAATATGTTGTGCCGCAGTCCAGTTACTTTATACACTGCAATACGCCACTTGACTTGACTTGTGTGTCATCATCCTGCCCAGATCTAAAGAGCCCTCTGTAGCCTTCAGGAAGAAGGAGACTGGGAAGGAATTGCAAATGATCTCCAAACAACTGAAAATCGTCCATTCCACTGTTCAGAAGATCACCCACAAATTGAAAAGACTTCAAACAGCCACCAACTGGTCCAGCCCAGGCCACCCCAGCAAGTTCAGCCTGAGAGCAGAATGCAAAATGCTGACGAAGTTGAGAATGTCATCACGGGACCTCCAAAGGTAGCACGTACCACTACTGGTTTCAAAGTGCAAGTCCATCAGTAGAAAGAGGTTGCACAAATGAGATCTACACTTGAGGTGTGCCAAAGCAACACACGAGAGAAAATATGTGGACAAGACCGAAGTGTGCCCATGAATACCTAGGCAAAAATCACGGCTTTTGGAACAATGTGCTCTGGATAAATGAGGCAAAGATGGATAATGACTGCAGAGAATCAAGAATTGATGGGGGGTATTAACATAAGGACAAAAGGACAAAATACAAAGCGCCTCAGATGAGGACAAGTGACCTGACTTTGGACTCCACTTATAATCCAAAGAAATGAAGACAATTCCACCATTGAAAATGTCAGCAGTTATTACATAACTGTGGAAGAAGACATATCGATGCAACCTGATCTTCTTATTAGAACATTGGGAAACAAAATGAAGAAACAAGGGCATTCAGGATGTCAAAGCTCACCAATTTCTCCAAAAGTTAAGGGTAGGTTTACTGTATGGGTGTGATGAGAGAGGACATGCAGGTGATGGGTGTAACAGAACAAGATGACAAGAACAGGAAGATGTGGAAGATGATCCACTGTGGTGACCCCTAACAGGAGCAGCCCAAAGAAGACAAAGAAGAAGAAGCATCAAGTCTAGATTTGGAGGTCCATAAAGCCCCATTGCCTACCACACTACCTGGTATAGTCATACACTGTGATTTGCAGGGCTTAGGGGCATAGGAATCCCAGAAATTAATTTTGGGCCCCCAACCACACCTCTTAATGACCACAAGCCTTATTATTATTATATCGTGAATTTCTTCTTGGAATTAATAAAGTATCTATCTATCTATCTATCTATCTATCTATCTATCTATCTATCTATCTATCTATCTATCTATCTATCTATCTATCTATCTATCTATCTATCTATCTATCTATCTATCTATCTATCTATCTATCTATCTATACATCAGAAGATGAGAACACTGCGGTAATTTGGAATCCGTTATATCATCACAGAAGAACTTGGACAGCAGACAGGGTTGGGCTGATTTGTGGAGATGAAATTCAATGTCAGTAAATGTAAAAAATTACACATAGGAAGTAAAAATGTGAGGTTTGAATACACAATGGGCAGTCTGAAAATCGAGAGTACACCTTATGAGGAGGATTTAGGAGTCATAGTGGACTCTAAGCTATCGATTTCCCGACAGTGTTCAGAAGCCATTAAGGAGGCTAACAGAATGTCAGGTTATATAGCGCCTTGATGTGTGAGTACAAATCAAAGGAGGTTCTGCTCAAGCTTTATAACACACTGGTGAGGCCTCATCTGGAGTCCTGTGTGCAATTTTGGTCTCCAGACTACAAAAACAACATAGCAGCACTAGTAAAGGTCCAGTTTAAGAGCAACTAGGCTGATTCAGGGGATACAGGGGATGAGTTATGAGGAAAGATTAACAGAGCTGAGCCTTTACAGTTTAAGAAGAAGATTAAGAGGAGACCTGACTGAAGTGTTTAACATTATAAAGTGAATTAGTTCAGTGGATCGGGACTGTTATTTTAAAATGAGTTCATCAAGAACACGGGGACACAAGTGGAAACTTGTTAAGGGGAAATTTCACACAAACATTAGGAAGTTTTTCTTTACACAAGGAATGATAGACACTTGGAATAAGCAACCAAGTAGTGTGGTGGACAGTAAGACATTGGGGACTTTCAAAACTCGACGATTTATTTTGGAAGAAGTACAGTGCATCCGGAAAGTATTCCCAGCGCATCACTTTTTCCACATTTTGTTATGTTACAGCCTTATTCCAAAATGGATTAAATTAATTTTTTTCCTCAGAATTCTACACACAACACCCCATAATGACAACGTGAAAAAAAGTTTACTTGAAATTTTTGCAAATTTATTAAAAATAAAAAAATTGAGAAAGCACATGTACATAAGTATTCACAGCCTTTGCCATGAAGCTCAAAATTGAGCTCAGGTGCATCCTGTTTCCCCTGATCATCCTTGAGATGTTTCTGCAGCTTCATTTGAGTCCACTTGTGGTAAATTCAGTTGACTGGACATGATTTGGAAAGGCACACACCTGTCTATAGAAGGTCCCACAGTTGACAGTTCATGTCAGGTCACAAACCAAGAATGAAGTCAAAGGAATTGTCTGTAGACCTCCAAGACAGGATTGTCTCGAGGCACAAATCTGGGGAAGGTTACAGAAAAAATTCTGCTGCTTTGAAGGTCCCAATGAGCACAGTGGCCTCCATCATCCTTAAGTGGAAGAAGTTCAAAACCACCAGGACTCTTTCTAGAGCTGGCCGGCTATCTAAACTGAGCGATCGGGGGAGAAGGGCCTTAGTCAGGGAGGTGACCAAGTACCCGATGGTCACTCTGTCAGAGCTCCAGAGGTCCTCTGTGGATAGAGGAGAACCTTCCAGAAGAACAACCATCTCTGCAGCAATCCACCAATCAGGCCTGTATGGTAGAGTGCCCAGATGGAAGCCACTCCTTAGTAAAAGGCACATGGCAGCCCGCCTGGAGTTTGCCAAAAGGCACCTGAAGGACTCTCAGACCATGAGAAAGAAAATTCTCTAGTCTGATGAGACAAAGATTGAACTCTTTGGTGTGAATGCCAGGTGTCACGTTTGGAGGAAACCAGGCACCGCTCATCACCAGGCCAATACCATCCCCACAGTGAAGCATGGTGGTGGCAGCATCATGCTGTGGGGATGTTTGTCAGTGGCAGGGACTGGGAGACTAGTCAGGATAAAGGGAAAGATGACTGCAGCAATGTACAGAGACATCCTGGATGAAAACCTGCTCCAGAGCGCTCTTGACCTCAGACTGGGGCGACGGTTCATCTTTCAGCAGGACAACGACCCTAAGCACACAGCCAACATATCAAAGGAGTGGCTTCAGGACAACTCTGTGAATGTCCTTGAGTGGCCAGCCAGAGCCCAGACTTGAATCTGATTGAACATCTCTGGAGAGATCTTAAAATGGCTGTGCACCGACGCTTCCCATCCAACCTGATGGAGCTTGAGAGGTGCTGCAAAGAGGAATGGGCCAAACTGGCCAAGGATAGGTGTGCCAAGCTTGTGGCATCATATTCAACAAGACTTGAGGCTGGAATTGCTGCCAAAGGGGCATCGACAAAGTATTGAGCAAAGGCTGTGAATACTTATGGACATGGGATTTCTCAGTTTTTTTTATTTTTAATAAATTTGAAAAAACCTCAAGTAAACTTTTTTCACGTTGTCATTATGGGGTGTTGTGTGTAGAATTCTGAGGAAAAAATGAATTGAATCCATTTTGGAATAAGGCTGTAACATAACAAAATGTGGAAAAAGTGTTGCGCTGTGAATGCTTTCCGGATGCACTGTACAATGAAATGTGTATGACGATATAAACAAGTCACTCAGCCTAGATCCAATAATGCTAAAAAAATAATTAAAAAAAAAATTACAAGTTAGAAATAGACAAGCCATGTAAAATAAAATGTGTACGTTTTTAAAGAAGTTATAGAGCAATATGAGTTGAATGAGCAGCAAGTACAAATGACAGTTATTGCACAGATAATGTTTTATAAGTACAGATGTATGTTCCAGTCAGTATTTCGAGTGTGTGCAGGTACAGTTTGTGTGAGTAGTGTAATGTACAGTAGATGTAATGCACTGTAGTTGTCATGTAAGTGTATTATGTAAGTGTTCAGGTGTTGCTGTTGAGGAGTCGAATGGCCTGGTGGTAAAAACTGTTCTTAAGTCTTGTAGTCCGAGCAGCCAGATACTAAATACTAAAATAAGCCTACGACAATTACATTCATGGTACGTTATTCTTTTTCATAACTTCTTTAACACACTACTGTTCCGCTGTGAAGCGCAGGTATCTTGCTAGTTTCTTTTTAAAGATGACTTACAGTAATATGGAGGTCAGAGAGGCCTCTCCTGCTGTGTGCTCTACCTGCTGTAGGACCTCACGGTCAGACCAGACGGTGATGCAGCAGGTCAGGATGTTTTCGACGTTGGCCCCCATGGAATGTGATGAGCATTTGCGGCAGGGGGAACGTGGGCTCGTCTTCTTTAGAAACACAGATGCTGCTTGGCCTTGTTGGCTATGGAGGTGGTGTGAACTGACCCACACCACCACACCAAGGAATTTGCTGATCTTGTTCGACCACAGAGCCCTCCATGTGCAGTGGGGATTGGATGACCTAACTGTTTAAGGTGTCAGAGAAATGACGCACAAATGGTGGCCAGACTGGGATTTGAACCCAGGACTCTGTGGCCATGAGACAGCAGAGTTAACAACACGCCCTTCCTTGCCAGCCAGCAAAAATCGAGACATCCAAAACACAGTTTGCAAGTGACAGAAGACCCAATGCTTTCACGCGGCTAACTCATTGGTGATTTATGCTGATTTTGCTTCATTTTTCCATTGATTAATAGTCAAACATATTTTTATAACATACAGAATTTATTTTCTGCATGAGAGAGAAGTAATGATTTTATGCTGGTCTTGGAGGAGTGTAAATATTTCACACATGTATTCAGTTTCATAGTGATCCACTTCTGATGCAGGATTGCATTTTGCTGCTGGCCACAAAAAGAGGCTTGATGTGACAATGACACTGCACATGTGCTGAAACACGGTAACCAAATCCTGCCGACTTTAATGGCAAATCTCAAAGTTGCACACGCCTCGCAGCAGCGTGGTGCTCCATTACCTTTTCTAATGGCCTGTCAGTCATCATTTCTAAACAAACGGCTAAATCACTCATTGCCAACCCTGCTAGATGGGAGCTGTCAGTCATGGAATGGCGTCTGCACTACATGGCGCGCATTTGAATTCTGGGGCCTGGGTAAACAAGAGACATTCGTCGGCTTCTTGATACTAAGCAGCCGTGAAAACTCTGGTTACAATCGGAGGAAATCGGTTTCACTTTGGAACAACAGGTTCCTTTCTTTGGTAAGGCCCGTGGCACAGTGGTCTTTTGTAGGCCGGGGGGCTGAGAAAAACATGAAGTTTAATTACGCAGTGTTTTTTCTTTTTATTTTTCCAACTTATTTATACAGTGCCTCCAGAAATTGGTTCAACGTGGTGACTTCTGAACCCCAACTAAAAAACATTTCATCATTATCATTATACAGCTGTCGTTCACAGAGTGAGGAAGAAAATAAAACTTGTTGAGCAGAGTTCATGGCTGATGGAGTAATCAGATGGGGAAAATGCAAGTTACGCAGCAAAGCCATGAGAGTTCAATTAACACATTAAGTGTTTTTATGGGCCCTCGCTTTTCTAAATTAACTCATAAAGTGCTTAAGTAGCAGAAGTTTAGGCACACAAAGAGTGGACCCTTATACAGCGGCAAGAAAACATCTGGGAACCCTTTGGAATGACCATAAACTGGTCATAAAATGTGACTTGGGCCCATCTTTATCAAGCATCTCGCAGTTACTCCTAGGAATTGACCTGAAAATCACTCTGGGATAAAGATTTGTCCTACCCCAGAGTAAGACATGAGAAGTAATAAGCAAGTGTCTTCATCACAGTCCCACATAAGAGCAGGAACTCATGTCCAAGAATGTAAGAATGAATGGCGTTGAGATTTTAGGGCACCACTTGCCATACATTGGCAGTTATGATGAGGTTTACTAGTTTTCTGATACTAATTGTGAGGCCCTAGTATGTGTTGGGGTGTGTGTGTGTGAGTGTGTGTGTGTTCACCCTGTGATAGACTGGCACCTGTTTGTTCCTACCTTGCACCCTATGCTGGCTGGGATAGGCTCCAGAAACCTCCGCGACCCTGTTCAATGACTAAGTGGGCTAGAAAATAACTGAATGATGAAAAATAATAATAATAATAATAATAATAATAATAATAATAATAATAATAATAATAATAATAAAGATCAAAGAAGAAGAAGGAAAACTTAATAAGGCAGGATAAGCTGCACGTAGCTGATGCCACTTTGCTACATTCCACTTAATAAAAGGTAAATGCCCGTCTCTCAGTCTGTGTGTCTGTCCGTTTACTTTGTCACCATCATATTCCATTCCAATAGATGATACAGCACAAGCATTTTTAGTAATAAAATACATTGCATTTGTCATTATAATAAATGGAACCTTACAAACACTAAAATTGTTTTTACAAATCCCATACCAAAAGACCTATAACTGAGACATATGCATGGCATTTTTAATTTCAACAGATGGAGCGTCACAAACATTAACACTGCTTGTATGAATTCCAAACCAAATGGCACATAACAGAGACACATGTATTACATTTTTCATTCCAACAGATGGTGCACCACAAACATTAGCACTGCTTTTATGAATCATATACCAAATGGCATATAACAGAGACATAGGCATTGCATTTTTCATTCCAACAGATGGTGCATCACAAACATTAACAATACTTTTACAAATCCCATGCTAAAATAGCATATAAGAGAGAAATATGCATTTGAAAGGCACACTGAAAACATTAACACTGTCTTTTATGCATAACATCCCAAATGGCGTATAACAGAGACATGTGCATTGCATTTTTCATTTTTTCATTTTTGAAACATTAACACTGCTTTTACAAATCCCATACTAAAATATCATATAAGAGAGAAATATGCACATTGCAAGGTACACTGAAAATATTAACACTGCTTTTATGAATCCCATACCAAATGGCGTATAACAGAGACAGATACATTACATTTTTCATTCCAACAGATGGTGCACCATAACTATTAATACTGCTTTTACAAATCCTGTACCAAATGGGATATAACAGAGACATGTGCATTGCATTTTTTATTCCAGTGGATGGCACATAACAATCATTAATACTGCTTTTATGAATCCTATACCAAATGACATATAACATAGACACATACATTACATTTTTCATTTCAACAGATGGTGCACCATACTTATGAACACTGCTTTTACGAATCCTGTACCAAATGAGATATAACAGAGACATGTGCATTGCATTTTTTTTCCGGTGGATGCCACAAAACAATCATTAATACTGCTTTTATGATTCCTATACCAAATGGCATATAACAGAGACATAGGCATTGCATAGCATGCTTCAAATGTTAATGCTGATGTCTACATTGATTACTTAGATTTTCATCCATCTTTGACGGCGTCATGGCTCAACCAGGGTTAGCGTCATGGCACAGACAGGGTTCCTCCCCAGGCTGGGGGTCAGATTCATGTTTTATATTGTCTTTGTTCATGTTTGGATGTATTTTTGTATATTGTATGAATCTTTTGCATGTATTTAGTTTATTTATGTGCCATTGCTTTTGTTTAAGGTTCAAATGCTCTTCAATTTCCATGTGTTTTGTGAGTGGTCCCCCAAGAGGCATGTCCACCTGCCAATCACTGCCAGGAGCTGTCCTTTTATAAATTGGAGGGTCTCCCATACCTCCCAGTGCTTCATTTTGAATTTGGTAGACAGTTTTGGTAAGTTCTTTGTCTCCAGGCACCTCAAACCCAGATAAACAGACTTGAGCTGGGAGAAGTTTGCATCGACTTCAGCTCTGTCAGGTGATTGGGGGCGGAATGGGATAGCAGGCTGCTTGCTGCTTGTGCTGATCGACACATTTACAACACAAAAGACGTTGACGGAGAGGAGCGATGGAATTTAAGGTGGCCCAGGATTACAAGTTTTTTTCTTAGGCTTCAGGGATTCTTGTGTTATCCAAGGTGACTTACAACATCTGAGATATGATTGGTTACATTTCTTTTGTTTTTTTTCTAATTGGAGCACAGGCTGCTGAAGTGACTTTCTTGTGGTCACACATTGGTGTCAGTAGTGGGTTCTGAATCCACAACCTCAAGGTATGAAGTCCAGATTCTTAACCACTACACCTCACTGGCTGCATTTTCTTCCAGAAGGAGGACAATCTAACTGGAGCACAGCAATATAAATTAGAGTAACTGACAGTGTTATTCAGATGCAAGTGTAGTAGTTGCAACCGCTACAATTTAAAGCGCTTATAGCGACGTGTTAATTCCGGATTGCACGTCAACCCCAAACTGCCTTCGGACCCCTTCATACAGCACCAAAAGAATACATCAACTAATAATGTTGATTTATACAAAAATGACCCAGTGAAACAGAGCAGCAAATCAAAATGTAATTAATGACGTATCTACAAATCACATAATTCCCCCAGAACATGCGGCAATTATGAAACCACCCACCCCCTTTTCACGATGTTTCCCATTCTTTCAGACGTGCTATCATTTGCTCACCCAGATCTCGATCTTTTCAACTGTCCAATCAAATTCAGTATATCGGGATTTCTTTGGGGTGGCCACCATCAACCCGAATAGGACTTTGGCGCGCCACTTAAAATAATCTCTTTCCTGGTTTCACGTTGCTCACGTCTGTCCCCTCCGCCATAAAGCTTGGGATCTGTGTTTATTCTTCTCCTCTTCCTGCCTTTTTGTGCTCTTTTTTAACAGTGTATCTGCATCTCTTACCATGGCACCCACCCGGAAATTGCCTCAAAAAGCCCTCTTTTATGCTGGGCCCAAGAATGTCATTCTGTTTCCTCTAGGAGCCACTTCGGGGTAGGGTGGTCTTCCCCTAACAGTACCCTCTACCAATCCCAAGGGACCCCTACAAGGCTGCACTGCCAGACTCCATTATCCGAGCACCCCTGCAGGTGTCCCGACTGGGTTCTCATACGAGGACCACTGCCACCCAGCACATGAGGGATAGGACCACTCCCAAGTCCTATACCTCCCCAAAGGTCCTCCCTAATGATGTACTGTATATCCAATCCACCCATCTTAAGCCATCCATCCATCCATCCATCCATTTTCCAACCCGCTGAATCCGAACACAGGGTCACGGGGGTCTGCTGGAGCCAATCCCAGCCAACACAGGGCACAAGGCAGGAAACAATCCTGGGCAGGGTGCCAACCCACCGCAGGACACACACAAACACACCAAGCACACACACTAGGGCCAATTTAGAATCGCCAATCCACCTAACCTGCATGTCTTTGGACTGTGGGAGGAAACCGGAGCTCCCGGAGGAAACCCACGCAGACACGGGGAGAACATGCAAACTCCACACAGGGATGGCCCGGGAAGCGAACCCAGGTCCCCAGATCACCCAATTGCGAGGCAGCAGCGCTACCCACTGCGCCACCGTGCCGCCCCCATCTTAAGCCTTACACTATATTCCATATGTGCTCCGACGGAGACAGGATTCACGTTAGTTATAACGTAATTTTGGTGTTGCGGGTCCACAGCTCCCATTAAGCAGGCCAGTTTTAAATAAATAATCACGGTGGTTTAGTGAGGGGGCATGGTGGTTCTGTGGCTGAAGCAGTTCCAGGGGTGATTCGTGATGTGGGTGTTTCTCACCTAAGTGCACACCGTCCACATCCGTGATTGTTTCCAGGGCTGCTGATTTGCCACAGCTGCCACATCCTCTTCATACAGTACATACAGAAAGTATTCACAGCGCAGCACATTTTTCACATTTTGTTATGTTACAGCCTTATTCCAAAATGGATTAAATTCATTTTTTCCTCGGAATTCTACACACAACACCCCATAATGACAATGTGATAAAGTTTACTTGAGGTTTTTGCAAATTTATTAAAAATAAAAAAATTGACAAATCCCATGTACATAAGTAATCACAGCCTTTGCCATGAAGCTCAAAATTGAGCTGAGGTGCATCCTGTTTCCCCTGATCATCCTTGAGATGTTTCTGCAGCTTCATTGGAGTCAACCTGTGGTAAATTCAGTTGACTGGACAGGATTTGGAAAGGCACACACCTGTCTATATAAGGTCCCACAGTTGACAGTTCATGTCAGAGCACAAACCAAGCATGAAGTCAAAGGAATTGTCTGTAGACCTCTGAGACAGGATTGTCTCGAGGCACAAATCTGGGGAAGGTTACAGAAACATTTCTGCTGCTTTGAAGGTCCCAATGAGCACAGTGGCGTCCAACATCCGTAAGTGGAAGAAGTTCGAAACCACCAGGACTCTTTCTAGAGCTGGCCTGCCTTCTAAACTGAGCGATCGGAGGAGAAGGGCCTTTGTCAGGGAGGTGACCAAGAACCCGATGGTCACTGTGTCACAGCTCCAGAGGTCCTCTGTGGAGAGAGGAGAACCTTCCAGAAGGACAACCATCTCTGTAGCAAATCACCAATCAGGCCTGTATGGTAGAGTGGCCAGACGAAAGCCACTCCTTAGTAAAAGGCACATGGCAGCCCACCTGGAGTTTGACAAAAGGCACCTGAAGGACTCTCAGACCATGAGAAAGAAAATTCTCTGGTCTGATGAGACAAAGATTGAACTCTTTGGTGTGAATGCCAGGCGTCACATTTGGAGGAAACCAGGCACCGCTCATCACCAGGCCAATACCATCCCTACAGTGAAGCATGATGGTGGCAGCATCATGCTGTGGGGATGTTTTTCAGCGGCAGGGACTGGGAGACTAGTCAGGATAAAGGGAAAGATGACTGCAGCAATGTACAGAGACATTCTGGATGAAGACCTGCTCCAGAGCGCTCTTGACCTCAGACTGGGGCGACAGGTCATCTTTCAGCAGTACAACGACCCTAAGCACACAGCCAAGATATCAAAGGAGTGGCTTCAGGACAACTCTGTGAATGTCCTTGAGTGGCCCAGCCAGAGCCCAGACTTGAATCCGATTGAACATCTCTGGAGAGATCTTAAAATGGCTGTGCACCGACGCTTCCCATCCAACCTGATGGAGCTTGAGAGGTGCTGCAGAGTAGAATGGGTGAAACTGGCCAAGGATAGGTGTGCCAAGCTTGTGGCATCATATTCAACAAGACTTGAGGCTGGAATTGCTGGTAAAGGTGCATCGACAAAGTATTGAGCAAAGGCTGTGAATACTTATGGACATGGGATTTCTCAGTGTTTTTATTTTTAATAAATTTGCAAAAATCTCAAGTAAACTTTTTTCACGTTGTCATTATGGGGTGTTGTGTGTAGAATTCTGAGGAAAAAAATGAATTTAATCCATTTTGGAATAAGGCTGTAACATAACAAAATGTGGAAAAAGTGATGCGCTGTGAATACTTTCCAGATACACTGTATATAGAAGTACGAGGCGGCTCAGGGGGAAGAAAGGAGAAGGGAAATAGAGCTGGAGGTTGCAGGAGAGTAGGAAGCTGAAGGAGAAAGCCGGTGCGAGTGAGCAAACGTGTGATCGCAGGCAGGCAGCTGGACAGTGAGCCCTAGCAGGGGTGTCTGGCTAACACTTAGGACAGTTGGCAGTGGTCGCTCCCACTGAGAATTTTATGAAGGAACAGGAGTGACCAGCAGAAGGACGGCTGGCCACATAAGGCTGAGAAGGCAGTGGGAGTCGGGAGGCTTGTAAGTAGAAGGCCCCAACGTGAGCGTCCTGACCGGTGGGTGAAAAGCCAAGTCTCGGTCTAGGGGAGTACATCTATCTATCTATCTATCTATCTATCTATCTATCTATCTATCTATCTATCTATCTATCTATCTATCTATCTATCTATCTATCTATCTATCTATCTATCTGTCTGTCTGTCTGTCTGTCTGTCTGTCTGTCTGTCTGTCTGTCTGTCTGTCTGTCTGTCTGTCTGTCTGTCTGTCTGTCTGTCTATCTATCTATCTACTGAAATAAAATAACTTTTCATTGATATTCTAATTCATTGAGATGTACCTGTATTTAAGAAGTTGGGTTTCTTTTTGGAAAGACCTTTGGGGTACACGTGTGCCTTTCTAAATGATGTCCAGTCAACTCACTTTTGGCACAGGTGCTCTCCAGTCAAGTTCTAGACGCATCTGAAGAAGAATTAAAGCAAACAGGATGTGCTTGACCACAATTTGGAGTACCATGGCAAAGGATCTGAGTACTTCTACAAAATGAGAGAGTTCACCAATTTTCAATAAACTTGCAAACCTGTCCGAAAACATGTTTTCATTTTTTTATTATGGGTTAATCACAATAGACTGATGGGCAAAAAAGTCAAATTTATCTATTCAAATTAAAAATAAGTGAAAAGGTTCTCAACACTTTCTAAATCCATTGTACAATGGCAGTCACGTTGTATTTTATTCCTCCTCATTCACAAATTCTAATCCCCAGGTTCAGGTTTCATTTCTTGGTTTTGACCTCACGAGGGGACACCTTAAAGGCTCCAGTGGTTGTAATTCCCTGCTACTCCAGAGGGTGGCACTGTGAACGAATGCCTTTTCTCTTCCTCCCTCTGCAGACCGGAAGATTGACGGCTATACCGCTGGTGATGTCACTTCTGGTGTCCACCCAACTGGATCCGCCTCTTCCTGCCATCTGCCAGTTCTGCTATGACCCTGCATCTGTGAAGACGTTTCTGCAGTTTTGCACATGTTTTCTTTTTTGGCTTAAAACCATTCAAATTACTGTATATTGGGTTACCATAGCAATGGAAAAGAGATCTCCTTAATTTCTTTTTTGTTTCTCCTAGAAATCTATGATATTTGAAAGAAATACAATGGAGACATTGTCTTTTGTCTCCTACTTCTCAGATTTTTCTCCTGACCCAACATACCCCGGTATTCTCACAAGTGGCTCCTCTTGACCTTCAGCAAAGATTTCAACAACGTCACACAATGGCCTCAGATTTTCCAAGCAGTGTTGTGATATTTTTTATTTTTTTTTCAATTTGAAAGTATTATGTGTTGAAATGTATGGACAGCTGTTTGTGGTAATTAAACACTTTACTACAATTACAAGACTGTAGTCCTTGCTTCTGAATAATACCATAGCACTGCCACATACATTTCTTTGCTGGTTTATCTTTTGTCTCTCTATTACTGTGACGATGCGGGTTCTCTCTCTACGCTCCCTTTCAGCTTCTGGGAACCCTTGAACCCTTCACCGTCGGTAATGTTACCGATGAGCTCGGCAGTGAGGCATAACAAATGGAGCAAAGGGGATGGTGTAGTAGTGCAAAGTGCTTTAATTAAAAAAACAACAAAACATTCAAAAACACAGCAAGTGTTCAAATAAATAGTGCAGTGCCTTCCAAAAAGTCATTAAATAAATAATCCGTAAAACAAGTGCTGAAGTGGAGGTTAAAAACACCATAGAAAAAAAAACAATCCTTTTAAAACAATGACGAGGTTAAAAGATAGATAGATAGATAGATAGATAGATAGATAGATAGATAGATAGATAGATAGATAGATAGATAGATAGATAGATAGATAGATAGATAGATAGATAGATGTGAAAGGCACTATACGATAGATAGATAGATAGATAGATAGATAGATAGATAGATAGATAGATAGATAGATAGATAGATAGATAGATAGATAGATAGATAGATAGATGATAGAAAAGGCACTATACGATAGATAGATAGATAGATAGATAGATAGATAGATAGATAGATAGATAGATAGATAGATAGATAGATAGATAGATAGATAGATAGATAGATAGATAGATGTGAAAGGCACTATACGATAGATAGATAGATAGATAGATAGATAGATAGATAGATAGATAGATAGATAGATAGATAGATAGATAGATAGATAGATAGATAGATAGATGTGAAAGGCACTATACGATAGATAGATAGATAGATAGATAGATAGATAGATAGATAGATAGATAGATAGATAGACAGATAGATAGATAGATAGATAGATAGATAGATAGATAGATAGATGTGAAAGGCACTATACGATAGATAGATAGATAGATAGATAGATAGATAGATAGATAGATAGATAGATAGATAGATAGATAGATAGATAGATAGATAGATAGATAGATAGATGTGAAAGGCACTATACGATAGATAGATAGATAGATAGATAGATAGATAGATAGATAGATAGATAGATAGATAGATAGATAGATAGATAGATAGATAGATAGATAGATAGATAGATAGATGTGAAAGGCACTATACGATAGATAGATAGATAGATAGATAGATAGATAGATAGATAGATAGATAGATAGATGTGAAAGGCACTATACGATAGATAGATAGATAGATAGATAGATAGATAGATAGATAGATAGATAGATAGATAGATAGATAGATAGATGTGAAAGGCACTATACGATAGATAGATAGATAGATAGATAGATAGATAGATAGATAGATAGATAGATAGATAGATAGATAGATAGATAGATAGATAGATAGATAGATAGATGTGAAAGGCACTATACGATAGATAGATAGATAGATAGATAGATAGATAGATAGATAGATAGATAGATAGATAGATAGATAGATAGATAGATAGATAGATAGATAGATAGATAGATAGATGTGAAAGGCACTATACGATAGATAGATAGATAGATAGATAGATAGATAGATAGATAGATAGATAGATAGATAGATAGATAGATAGATAGATGTGAAAGGCACTATATGATAGATAGATAGATAGATAGATAGATAGATAGATAGATAGATAGATAGATAGATAGATAGATAGATAGATAGATAGATAGATGTGAAAGGCACTATATGATAGATAGATAAATTTATAGATAGATAGATAGATAGATAGATAGATAGATAGATAGATAGATAGATAGATAGATAGATAGATAGATAGATAGATAGATAGATAGATAGATGTGAAAGGCACTATATGATAGATAGATAGATAGATAGATAGATAGATAGATAGATAGATAGATAGATAGATAGATAGATAGATAGATAGATAGATAGATGTGAAAGGCACTATATGATAGATAGATAGATAGATAGATAGATAGATAGATAGATAGATAGATAGATAGATAGATAGATAGATAGATAGATAGATAGATGTGAAAGGCACTATATGATAGATAGATAGATAGATAGATAGATAGATAGATAGATAGATAGATAGATAGATAGATAGATAGATAGATAGATAGATAGATAGATAGATAGATAGATAGATAGATAGATAGATAGATAAGGGAGAGAAAAGAAGAGCAAAATGTCCCCTTTTATTGGCTAACTAAGAAGACTACAATATGCAAGCTTTCGAGGCAACTCAGGCCCCTTCTTCAGGCAAGATGTCAGAAATTCACAGTAATTCAATTCAGTTGAACAAGCCAACATGGCAGACATAATGCTGTTGCTGGTGCCTAGCAGTGACCTTGACCTTTAAAGCCCCCCTACTTGCTCGATCACACTATGTCAATTAGTCATCGGGTACATGCAGTAGAGTGAACTTGTCTCCTGCGCCTTTTGCGATTTTTCGCAAGTTGAATTATGAAGGATCTTGAAGAGCAATGTGTTTCTGTGAAATTGTCTGTGAAACTGGCAAAGACATCCAAAACTTGAGAGACGGATGGAATTAGGCCAACGCCTAAGCTCTACGGTATTTTCCACCCCCACCTGAATATGAACAAAATGCACCAGAAAGTGTCAAAATAGATTAAATATATCAAGACTGACCACAAGGGGGCCCCAGAGAACCCCAGCCAGAGACTTAGCAATATATCACACGGTGATTGGGTATATTAAAGGACTTTTATTCGTTCCCGAACACCTTTCCACAGACCTCTTTCCAACAATCAGCCAAAACACAAATATAATCACAAATATTACTTAATCTTCCGTCCACCAGTTGAGTTTTGTCCTCCACCTCCCGACTCTGAACCCCATATGTGAGGCAGTGGGCTTCCTTATAGGAGTGCCATTCTGTTTCCTCTAGGAAGCACTTCTGGGCAAGGTGGTCTTCCCCTGTCAGCACCCTCTACCGATCCCAAGGGACCCCTAGAGGGCTGCACTTCCAGAACCCCATTATTCTAGTACCCATGCAGGTGTCCTGACTGAGTTCTCATATGAGGACCACTGCCACCTAGTGCATGGGGGATGGAACCACTCCCAAGTTCTGACTTCCGCTGGTCCATCCATTATTTTATACAAGCTGGGCACAGAGTTTTCTTTCCTCCTAGCTGCCCAATCCATGCATTGTTCTTCTTGGGCCTCTCATGTTACACATTGGCTGGGATGCCGCTTCTTCTCCTACACAAGCTATAACAAGAAGAATTTTAATATTTTTCTTCAAATACAGTGCACCAAGCACCGCACACTCCACAATTCTCCAATAACAATAATAATAATCATACAATAACTCAATAACAATAATCCTCCACTCCCAGCAGCTTCGTCATCCAACCTCCCAACTCCGGCTCTCTTTGCTGGGTCTCGCATTGTCCTTTTTATAGTCCAGTGAAGTAGAAGTGCTCCTTCTCTTTTTCCGAGTCAAATGCCATATCATCAGTCCTCAAGATAGCCCAGAAGTACTGCGGGCTTCCTTCCTCATGACTTCGAAGTACTTCGGGGTTGTAGTAACAGTAGGAGTCCCCAGGTTCTTTGTGAGCTACCCCTGGCGGCACCCATGGATATCCAACAGGGCTAAAGAAATGGACTCCATGCCCTGAGGGAATCCGGGGAACCGTTGCCATCCAGGGGAGCTGCCACCTAGTGTCTCGGGGGAGGCAGTGCCCTGAAAAGGCTGCTTTCCTCCATTCTTCTCTTTCAGGGACAGATTAAGTTGCCAGCCATCTATCACTATATATATACAGTATATATATTGTGAAGAAAGCAAAATAATACAGTATGAACTTTTGGGGTTTCCGCCCCGGTTTACTGTAACAGAAATAGAGTAATGTATCCACAGTATAAAGCAAATGGTCACATCGGACCAAGTATGAGGTAAATGGGGGAATATTTATACAGGGGGACAGGAAATTAAACAGGAATGCTGGGAAAACAGATGCATGATGGGAGATAGACGTCATCGTCTCGTAACTGGAGGGTAGAAGGGAACCCGGAAGTATGGCGTCTTTTTGTTTACTCCGGGTTTTATTACGGCGGCAATTATTCATTCTGGCTGATGAGACAAGAAGAGAAAGGTCAGTGTGCCGCCGCTGTCCCTCGGCATGGGTTGTCGTGATGTGGCCTGAGTTCTTAAAATGCTTCCCATGCACTCGTGCGTGACAATTTATATATATATATATATATATATATATATATATATATATATATATATATTGCATTCGTAGTCTGTGTCACAATCTGATTGTATGGGTGGTTACCTACCAGGTAACGCTTGTGGTTGGTCAGCAAGTCAGCTAATATCTGCCACGGTGCCCTCCTTCAGTTGCGAGAAGCAGATCATAGAATGGTTGAAATAGTTTACTGTCAAGTAATGCAACAATAATAATACAACAAACACAGTCGTATAAAGGTTTGTGGTTGTTAGCCCTGTTTACTGTTACAAAAAATCACTGGTCAGTAGTTCCAAATAACTCAAAGACATAGAAGGAGGGGAAAACGGACAATTTATGGGGACGGACCCGGAAATTAAACGGTGGGATGCTGGGAAAATTGTGGTGCTGGATGGGTAGCTGACGTCATCACATGGGGACCAGAGGGAAGAAAGGAACCCGGAAGTGCTGCGGCTCTTTGGATTGACCGGATGGTATTACGATGGTGGAACCTCATTCTTTCTGGGGAAATAAGAAGACAGAGGTTAGTATGCTGCTGTTGTCCCCTGGCGCGACTTGTCACGGAGCATGTTGGGTCCTTAAACTGCTCCCCATGCACGCGTGCGTGAAAATAGATATATATTGTAGAAGACCAATCTGGTTCCAGACAGACACCAAGGACACACAAGGTTCCAGTGCACACTCTATTTATTTTACAGTTCTTTCTTGCACACAACACAGTGTCCAAACAGTCACAAAAATAACTCAGTCCTTTTACTTTCCTTTACTTTCTTTGTTTCTTCTGCCTTTCTTCTGCTGCCTCCACTCCTCTCAAGCTCCGTCCTCTGCCCTGAATTGAGTGAAGTGGCCCCTTTAATAGTTCACCCGGATGTGCTCCCTGATGACCTGGTGTGGCGGAAGTGCTGCATACCATGGCTTCTGAACCATCCAGGCACCCCCTAGTGGTGGCCATGGGTCCCCACAAGGTTCCCATGCAATTCCGGAGGGTTGCCCTCTTGCGTCCCAGGGTAGGAATTGCCCCTCTACCTGTCTCCTGCTTCTCCAAGTGTCCCGGTGGGGCAAGGTCCCTGGCCGTCTACCACAATATATATATTATATATACTAGCAGATTACCCAGTGGCTTCACTCACTGAGTGCAAGGGAAAAAAAATAAATGTAGTCTATAAATTATTAAACAGTAAAACATTAACATTTAAGAAGTAAAGATACATTGAGCACTGCTGGTGTTGTTTCGGGTAAACTACATTTTAAATGCACTATAACACAACACGTAAATAGTAGATCCCTTGTGAAAGGCGCTACACGACCGCTGTGGTATAGATAATACATTTTCGATGTGATCGTCCAAATTTCTGCCTGACAACCTTGCACTACGGGCCTGTGATTTAAGAGAAAAATAATTCTGATAAATGTGAACGCTGCCCTTCCGTGCTTAACGGGCAGAAGGTCCAAACAATTCCCAAGTCCAACACTTTACATGAAGAGGTCTGTACATCTTCTTAGATGTAAACTCTCCATCTTCTTAAAATAATTGATCACAAAAGCAACCTTGAATGTTGCGAGGTTTTAGTGACCCGAACTCACCTTAAGGGACAGTAAGTAGTCGTGCAGGGCAATTTACAAACAGAGTCCTGCTTCGATGGCGCCGATTACACTCATTCGCAAAGATTTCCACTCTCCCAGGAGCCGACGGGGCACTTGAAGTGTCACAAACAGTGCGAGAAGAGAGGACGCTGCCCGAAACTGCGAAGCTCTCGACCCGACGGAGCATCCAGACATTGCGCACCTCCCAGCGTCCACTTTGTTCTCACGACCCCTCGCAGCTGAAGGTGGTCTCGTTTTCACATTGTTTACAGCTCGGCGCAGTTAAAAAGTAGAAAGACGCAAAGCTGTTTTCCTCATCTCTTCTACTATCAAGTACTGCCAACTAAAAAAAAGTTACAATGTGGCAGTTTCAACGACAGTCACGTGGACGAATAAATAAAACTTCTCTGTCAGAACGCGCCTGGCGGCAGACAGCTCAGTGCTTCAGTCAAGGGGCTATGTTCTGTGGTCATACGTAATTTCCATTTCATACGTAATTTCCATATCGCGTGGTCATACGTAATTTCTGTTTCAAACGTGAAAAAATTTTATATATATAGATATAATTATTTAGAAACACAGAAAAGAAAGATAATGACAAACATACAAAACAATTTGTGGTTAAATCTTTCTATTTATATTGTTTATACTGTGTTCATTTTATGTAAACATTTTTTATCTTACATAATTTTACATAAGCTATTTATGGCTGTGTGTTGGTATATGTGTTGTAGCAAAAGAGATAAAACAAAGTCAAAGTTTTGGGGATCGTCTAAGGCGTCTAACGTAATCTGACATTCTGCCTGCTCTTTCACTCTTCCTCTCCGTCCAGATGCTCAGTATACTGTAATTTGTGTGTGTGTGTTTTTAATCACAAACTAGCTGTCCCCCGCGACTCTGCCCACGTAGTAGTGAATCAGGACAAACTTTAAAAATCATTTACAAAAAATGTCATTCTGGTCAAGCAGAAGATAGGTACGCTCCAACATCAAACGATAGCCACTGTATCTGATCGTGTTCAGCTCTGATGTAGTGCATCCCTCGCATGAGGAGAAAAGCACGTGGCTGTGATATCTCTGGCAATCAGCAGCTACCCTCTAAAGCACATGTAGCTCTAAACTCTCTCTCAAAAATGTCAGACGTTACTCCTTAACAATCTGTAGATGATAATGTCTGTTGAACAAACAGGCATTGCTAGCTAAGCGGAGGCAAGTTGTGCTCCAACACGTGGCAAGAGCGACTTAAATGGAGGCTGAAGCGTGAGTGAGTGAGGAGGTCACGCTGCGTCTCTCTCAGATTCACACGGATAAATGACTGTCGGAACCGAATTATGATACTCAGCGCGATGAAAGAAGTCGCAAAATCAACCGGAATGTTCAAGCAAATTATAGAATAAAACCCATTGGCACTATATCTGATCATGTTGAGCTCTGACAGGAGAATGTATCTGGCATGGGGAGAAGAGCACGTGTCCATTATATATCTCTTCTAATGAGCAGCTACCCTCTAAAATACACATACGGTAGCTCTGATATCTCTCTCATAAACATCAAACATTACTCCTTAACAATCTCTAGATGATAATGTCTGCTGAACAAAAACAGGTATTCCTAGCTAAGCAGAGGCGAGGTGCACTCCAACACATGGCGAGAGGTAAAGCAGCTCAAACAGAGGCTGGTGTGTGAGCGAGGAGGGTCCCGCTTCTCACTCCCCTTGGGCCGCAGCCTCTGTCTTGGATTCAACTATGATACTTAGCACAATGAGAGAATTTGCAAAATCAAGAGGAATGTTCAAGCAAATTATAGAAAGAAACCCGATCTAAATGCATTAAGTAGTTCTCTATTGAAAAGCGGACAGACAGACAGACAGATGTTGGATTTATATATATATATATATATATATATATATATATATATATATATATCCATCCATCCATCCATTTTCCAACCCGCTGAATCCGAACACAGGGTCACGGGGGTCTGCTGGAGCCAATCCCAGCCAACACAGGGCACAAGGCAGGGAACAAATCCTGGGCAGGGTGCCAACCCACCGCAGTATATATATATATATATATATATATATATACACACTGTATATAGAAATGAACTGTTGAATGTAAATTGAGAGACATTATGCTTGGATTATATGATGCACTAGTGAAACCTCATCTAGAGTATTGTGTACAATTCTGGTCATGACACTACAACAAAAAGCTATCAGTCAAAGTCTTGTCAAAGTGAACTTTATTGTCATCTCAACCATATACAAGTATACAGTTAGACGAAATAGCAAAGCTCAGGGTCCACAGTGTAACAACATGATGTGCAAATAATAAATTAAAAATAGAATTAAAATTTAAATTTAAAAATTAAAACACAAACAAGACAAGACTTTGTGCAAAGACAAGACAAAGAAGTAGCAGCAATATTGACGTGTAGTTAGCAATATGAACATTGATGCAATGTATGGTATTTGCAAACTAGATACATAAATATAGTCAATAGATACGTAATATAATAAATAAATAATAGATATAGATAATACAGAACTGTGGTGGGTTGGCACCCTGCCCGGGATTGGTTCCTGCCTTGTGCCCTGTGTTGGCTGGGATTGGCTCCAGCAGACCCCTGTTACCCTGTGTTCAGATTCAGGGGGTTGGAAAATGGATGGGAGTTGGGAGATCTGGGGACCTGGGTTCAATTCCCGGGTCCTCCCTGCGTGGAGTTTGCATGTTCTCCCCGTGTCTGCGTGGGTTTCCTCCGGGCGCTCCGGTTTCCTCCCACAGTCCAAAGACATGCAGGTTAGGTGGATTGGCAATTCTAAATTGGCCCTAGTGTGTGCTTGGTGTGTGGGTGTGTTTGTGTGTGTCCTGCGGTGGGTTGGCACCCTGCCCAGGATTGTTTCCTGCCTTGTGCCCTGTGTTGGCTGGGATTGGCTCCAGCAGCCCCCGTGACCCTGTGTTCGGATTCAGCGGGTTGGAAAATGGATGGATGGATGGATGGATAATACAGAAATGATCAGTGTATGATAATAGTTGTTTAAGACGTGTAAACAATGACAGGTCAGAATGTTTCACAGCAGAAGGATAACAAGAATGTCAAAATCCTTAAAGGTCAGTATGAGGTTTTCAGTTCTTCTCTACCTGCACACTCGTCTTTACAGGTCAGTGGCTCACATGTATAAAAGTTCTGTTTGTAGAGGTGGTTGAGGCCTTGTGGAAGACCCCAGGGGGCAGCCTGGTGTTAAAGAGTCTAACAGCTTGGGGGTAAAAACTCTCCTGCAGCCTGGCAGATCTGGCTTTGATGCTGCAGTGTCTTCTCTTGGGTGGCAGAAGTGTGAAAAGTCCATGTGAGGGGTGTAAGGGGTCCTGCTCAATGCTGCAGGCCTTGCGGACACTGCGTTTGTAAAATATGTCCTGTAGTGAAGGAAGAGGCACCCTAATAATGTTCTCTGCTGTCTTCACTATCCTTTGCAGGCACTTGCGGTCGGATATGTTGCAGTTGCCATACCAGACAGTGATGGTGATGGCCCAGTGGGTGGGCCTCTCTGGCAGTGTCTTAAATTGGTTTGAATCCTACCTGGCAGGGAGAAAATTCTTTGTTAGTTGTGGTAATTACAACTCAAAGACACATGATATCCTATATGGTGTTCCACAAGGCTCTATCCTGGGTCAGCTGCTCTTCTCAATCTACATGCTTCCGTTAAGTCAGATTATCTCAGGGCACAACGTGAGCTACCACAGCTATGATGATGACACACAGCTGTATTTATCAATAGCACCTGATGACCCTGAATCTCTTGATTCACTAACACAATGTTTAACTTGTATCTCAGAATGGATGAATAGTAACTTTCTCAAGTTAAATAAAGAGAAAACTGAAATGTTAGTGATTGGCAATAATGGATACAATGAGGCCATTAGAAATAAACTGGAAGCATTAGGATTAAAAGTCAAAACGGAGGTACAAAGCTTAGGGGTAACTGTTGACTGTAATCTAAATTTTAAATCGCATATTAATCAGATCACTAGGACAGCATTTTTTCACTTAAGAAACATAGCAAAAGTTAGACCTCTTATGTCATTGAAAGATGCGGAGAAATTAGTTCACGCGTTTGTTTTCAGTCGACTAGATTACTGTAACGCACTCCTCTCAGTACTACCCAAAAAAGACATCAATCGTTTGCAACGAGTGCAGAATGCAGTTGCTAGAATCCTTACCAGGAAAAGAAAATCCGAGCACATCTCTCCAGTTTTGATGTCACTACACTGGTTACCTGTGTCATTCAGGATTGACTTTAAAATTTTGCTTATGGTTTACAAAGCCTTAAATAATCTCGCCCCATCCTATATATCGGAATGTCTGACGTCTTATATTCCAAATCGCAACCTCAGATCCTCAAATGAGTGTCTCCTTAGAATTCCAAGAGCAAAACTTAAAAGAAGTGGTGAGGCGGGCGGGCGGCCTTCTGCTGTTATGACCTAAAATCTGGAATAGCCTGCCAGTAGGAATTCGCCAGGCTAATACAGTGGAGCACTTTAAAAAACTGCTGAAAACACATTACTTTAACATGGCCTTCTCATAACTTGACTGTAATTTAATCCTGATACTCTGTATGTCCAATTCATTATAATAACTATTCATGGTGACTCTAAAATCTGTACTAACCCCTACTCTCTCTTCTGTTTCCTTTTCCGGTGTCCTTTTGGTGGTGGCTTCTACTCTAAGTACCATGATGTTCCAAAAATGATGGATTAAAAGCCAGAAGTCTGTATGACCATCAGCATCAAGTGACTCCGTGAGAACCCTAACTACAAAGAGGACTATTTCATTTATGTTAGGTAGAATGCCCAGAGGGGACTGGGTGGTCTCGTGGCCTGGAACCCCTGCAGATTTTATTTTTTTCTCCAGCTTTCTGGATTTTTTTGTTTTTTGTTTTTTCTGTCCCCCCTGGCCATCGGACCTTACTCCTTTTCTATGTTAACTAATGTTGTCTTATTTTAATTTCTTATTTTGTCTTTTATTTTTCTTTTCTTCATTATGTAAAGCACTTTGAGATACTTTTTGTATGAAAATGTGCTATATAAATAAATGTTGATGTTGTTGTTGATACAGCTGGTCAGAACACTCTCAATGGTGCCTCTGTAGAACATGGTGAGGATGGAAGGAGGAAGACTTGCTCGCTTCAGCCGCCTCAGGAAGTGTAGTCTCTGCTGGGCTTTCTTGATTAGTGATGAGGTGTTATGTGTCCACGTAAGTTCCTCAGTTATGTGCACACTGAGGAACTTGGTAATCCTAACAGTCTCCACATCTAAACCGTTGAAGCTGTTCGGGATGTGGGCAGGATGTAATTTTCTGAAGTCCACGATTATCTCTTTTGTCTTGTCGACATTGAGAGATAGATTGTTGTCTTCACACCATGTGGACAGCCGTTCCACCTCATCTCTGTATGCTGTTTCATCATCACTGCTTATCAGTCCCAGCACCGTCGTATCATCCACAAACATAATGATGTGGTTGGTGTTGTTGTGGCTGTGCAGTCGTGAGTCAGCAGGGTGAAGAACAGTGGGCTAAGCACACAGCCCTGTGGCGCTCCAGTGCTCAGTGTGATGATACTGGAAGTTTTACAGCCCATCCGAACTGACTGGGGCCTCTCTGTCAAGAAGTCCAGGATCCAATTGCAGAGGGTGGTGTTCAGGCCCAACCTGCTCAGTTTTACAACCAGCTTTTGAGTGATGATTGTGTTGAAGACGGAGCTAAAGTCTATGAATAGCATCCTGACATATGTGTCTTTTTTATCCAGAAGTGTCAGGGAGAGGTGAAGGGCAGAGCATATGGCATCCTCAGTTGACCTGTTTGAGCGGTATGCCAACTGAAGAGGGTCAAGGGAGGCAGGGAGATTAGTCTTTATGTGTGACATGACTAACCTTTCGAATCACTTCATTATGATTGGCGTTAGTGCAACTGTTCCATAGTCATTCAAGCATGTCACTCATGACTTCTTCGGCACTGGTATGATGGTGGTTGACTTGAAGCATGCTGGGACTGACGACTGGCTCAGAGATGTGTTGAAGATGTCTGTGAGGACACCAGCCAGTTGACTGGCACATTCTTTGAGTTATGTAGAGAAGAAGAAGCAAGTTCATCCCAGGAGTTAAGTCATATCATACTGTTTAGTCTAAAGAAGAGAAGACTGCATGGGGGCCTCATCCAGCACTTCAGAATTCTCAAAGATATTGATAAAGTCGATCCAGCTGAATTCTTTCAAATAAATGGGAAATTGTATAATAGGAATTAAGGGGAACGTATATTTAAGAGTGAAGCCAGGAAGTACTTGTTCACTCAGGGCGCTGTTGAAATCTAGAACAAACTATTGAATCATGTAGTCAACGCTGAAACTTTGACAACCCATAAGTATCTGGATGTGATGTTGGGACAGCTTAGCTAGCAGCTAAACACACAAGCTTGTCGAACTGAGGGGTCTCCTCTTCTTTGTCAAATTTCTTATGTTCTTGTTCTGAGCTAACACCAACCTATCATTTTTCTGATAATTAACTTCACAGTTTTTGAACACCTTTTACTAGATCTTTACTAGATCTTTTACTCCTGCAAGCGAACTATGATTCTTAGCCTGATGAGAGAATGCACAAAATCAACTGGAATGTTCAAGCAAATTATACAAAAATAAAAAACGATCTAAATCCGTTAAGTAGTTCTCTCGTGAAATGTAGACAGACATGCAGACGGGCAGAGATTGGCTTTTATATACAGTGCATCCGGAAAGTATTCCCAGCGCATCACTTTTTCCACATTTTGTTCTGTTACAGCCTTATTCCAAAATGGATTCAATTAATTTTTTTCCTCAGAATTCTACACACAACACCCCATAATGACAACATGAAAAAAGTTTACTTGAGGTTTTTGCAAATTTATTAAAAATAACAAAACTGAGAAATCCCATGTCCATAAGTATTCACAGCCTTTGCTCAATACTTTGTCGATGCCCCTTTGGCAGCAATTCCAGCCTCAAGTCTTGTTGAATATGATGCCACAAGCTTGGCACACCTATCCTTGGCCAGTTTCACCCATTCCTCTTTGCAGCACCTCTCAAGCTCCATCAGGTTGGATGGGAAGCGTCGGTGCACAGCCATTTTAAGATCTCTCCAGAGATGTTCAATCGGATTCAAGTCTGGGCTCTGGCTGGGCCACTCAAGGACATTCACAGAGTTGTCCTGAAGTCACTCCTTTGATATCTTGGCTGTGTGCTTAGGGTCGTTGTCCTGCTGAAAGATGAACCGTCGCCCCAGTCTGAGGTCAAGAGCGCTCTGGAGCAGGTTTTCATCCAGGATGTCTCTGTACATTGCTGCAGTCATCTTTCCCTTTATCCTGACTAGTCTCCCAGTCCCTGCCGCTGAAAAACATCCCCACAGCATGATGCTGCCACCACCATGCTTCACTGTAGGGATGGTATTAGCCTGGTGATGAGCGGTGCCTGGTTTCCTCCAAACGTGACACCTGGCATTAACACCAAAGAGTTCAATCTTTGTCTCATCAGACCAGAGAATTTTCTTTCTCATGGTCTGAGAGTCCTTCAGGTGCCTTTTGGCAAACTCCAGGTGGGCTGCCATGTGCCTTTTACTAAGGAGTGGCTTCCGTCTGGCCACTCTACCATACAGACCTGATTGGTGGATTGCTGCAGAGATGGTTGTCCTTCTGGAAGGTTCTCCTCTCTCCACAGAGGACCTCTGGAGCTCTGAAAGAGTGACCATCGGGTTTTTGGTCACCTCCCTGACAAAGGCCTTTCTCCCCCGATCGCTCAGTTTAGATGGCCGGCCAGCTCTAGGAAGAGTCCTGGTGGTTTCAAACTTCTTCCACTTATGAATGATGGAGGCCACTGTGCTCATTGGGACCTTCAAAGCAGCAGAAATTTTTCTGTAACCTTCCCCAGATTTGTGCCTTGAGACAATCCTCTCTCGGAGGTCTACAGACAATTCCTTAGACTTCATGCTTGGTTTGTGCTATGACATGAACTGTCAACTGTGGGACCTTCTATAGACAGGTGTGCCTTTCCAAATCATGTCCAGTCAACTGAATTTACCACAGGTGGACTCCAATGAAGCTGCAGAAACATCTCAAGGATGATCAGGGGAAACAGGATGCACCTGAGCTCAATTTTGAGCTTCATGGCAAAGGCTGTGAATACTTATGGACATGTGCTTTCTCAATTTTTTTATTTTTAATAAATTTGCAAAAACCTCAAGTAAACTTTTTTTCATGTTGTCATTATGGGGTGTTGTGTGTAGAATTCTGAGGAAAAAAAATAATTTAATCCATTTTGGAATAAGGCTGTAACATAACAAAATGTGGAAAAAGTGATGCGCTGTGAATACTTTCCGGATGCACTGTATATACTAGCCATTCCACTGCAGCTCCGCCCGTGTAGTAGTGAAACAGGACAAACTTTAAAAATCAATAAACAAAGAGGTATCGCTAGCTAAGCAGAGGCAAGTTATGCTCCAAAACTCAGAGGTAGACCAACTCCATACTCCTGACATCACGCTTCCCTCTTCTCTCGGCCTGCAGCCTCTGTCTGTCGAATGTATCTCTCCTGCAAGTGAACTCTGATTCTTAGCATGATGAGAGAGTGGCAAAATCAACCGGAAAGTTCAAGCAAATTCGAAAAAAAAAGCCAGATCTAAATTCGTTAAGTAGTTCTTTCATTTGCTAGCTAAGCGGAAGTAAGATACGACCCGAGGCCTGCGTGTGAGTGTGGAGGGCTTCCCCCTGCCTCTCCTTGGCCCGCTGCATGTCTGTCAGATTCACGGAAATATCACTTGCCCAGAGAGTTTGGACACATCATTGTTGTTATTGTTTACATCCCTCCTCGGGCGGACGTGAAGAAACGCAGCACCCTGAGGCACTTGTGCTAATCGCTGGAGACTTTAACTATGTGATGCTGGACAAAACATTACCTGTCTTCTCCCAGTATGTGGATTGTAACATCCGGGGAAACAGGACTATTGATTTACTGTATGCAAATGTTAAAGACGCAAACAGCGCCACCCCGCTGCCTGCGCTTGGTAAAGCAGATCATAACCTGGTTCTGCTTCAGCCTCACTGCAAACCAAGAGTGAGGGTCCTACCTACAACCACACGCTCATTCAGGAAGTGGTCCCCTGAGGCAGAGCAGGCACTGAGGGACTGGAACGACGGACTGCGATATCCTGCAGGGATCACATGGTGAGAACATTGAGGAGGTTGTTGACTGCACTACTGACTACATCAACTTCTGTATGGACATTGCAGTTCCAGTAAGAACTGTACGCTGCTATGCTAACAACAAGCCATGGATTACAAGTGACATCAGGGGCCTTTTGAACCAGAAGAAAAGGGATTTTAAAGGCGGTGATCAGCATGAGCTCAAGCGCGTGCAGAAGGAACTCCGAGTCCAGCTCAGGGCGGCAAAGGAGCAGTACAGGAGAAAGCTGGAGCAGAAGTTGCAGAATAACAGCATGAAGGAAGTGTGGGATGGGATGAAGATCATCACTGGCCGGCAGCTTGAAGCGGGGTGCCACCATCGAGAGAGATGTGGAGAGAGCAAACCAGATGAACAACTTCTTTAACAGGTTTGACCACCCTAACCCACTCTCACCTCAGAGTACTGCACCCTCCACCCATTCTTCTGCTGATACCAGCATAGGAGAGAGTTTCCCCCCAGCCACAATTACAGCAGCCCAGGTAAGCAGAGAGCTGAGGAGACTTCATGCCAATAGTGATGAAGTGGACTGCCAATACTGATGCTCTGTGCAAGAGAGGACAGAGCCGACTATACTTCCTTAGAAGGCTTGCGTCCTTCAACATCTCCAATAAGATGCTGCAGATGTTCTATCAGACGGTTGTGGCGAGCGTCCTCTTCTACGCAGTGGTGTGCTGGGGAGGCAGCATTAAGAAGAAGGATGCCTCACACCTGAACAAACTGGTGAAGAAGGCAGGCTCTATTGTAGGCATGGAGCTGGACAGTTTGACATCTGTGGCAGAGCGACGGGCGCTGAGCAGACTCCTGTCAATCATGGAGAATCCACTGCATCCACTGAACAGGATCATCTCCAGACAGAGGAGCAGCTTCAGCGACAGACTGCTGTCACCGTCCTGCTCCACTGACAGACTGAGGAGATCATTCCTCCGCCACACTATGTGACTCTTCAATTCCACCGGGGGGGTAAACGTTAACATTATACAAAGTTATTGTCTGTTATACCTGCATTGTTATCACTCTTTAATTTAATATTGTTATTATCAGTATGCTGCTGCTGGAGTGTGGGAATTTCCCCTTGGGATTAAGAAAGTATCTATCTATCTATCTATCTATCTATCTATCTATCTATCTATCTATCTATCTATCTATCTATCTATCTATCTATCTATCTATCTATCTATCTATCTATCTATCTATCTATCTATCTATCTATCTATCTATCTATCTATCTATCTATCTATCTATCTATCTAATCCTGCCAACTACGCTAAAACATCTATCTATCTATCTATCTATCTATCTATCTATCTATCTATCTATCTATCTATCTATCTATCTATCTATCTATCTATCTATCTATCTATCTATCTAATCCTGCCAACTACGCTAAAACATCTATCTATCTATCTATCTATCTATCTATCTATCTATCTATCTATCTATCTATCTATCTATCTATCTATCTATCTATCTATCTACAGTCGACCCTTGATATACACCCAGCCTGACATGCGAACAACTTGATTTATGTCCAAAATTTTTGTTTTGATTTACGACCAACATCTTGCGTTACGACCCGAATGCGGTCACGTGTATCCGCTTGCGCGATTGTAAACAAACAACCGAGAGTGTTAGTAAGCGTCAGTCGGAGCCCAGATACATGTGTTTGTGGACGTAATTTCGGTCATTGCAGTGATTTACCTATATATATAATTCACTAAGACCATGCAAGCAAGACACATAATTGCTAAGGAAGGAAGAGAAGGTAACGAAGGTAAAGAAAGCGATCACAATCGAAACGAAGAAGGAAATTGTGTGGAAATATGAGAGTGCTGTTCGTGTGACCGATCTCGCTAATATGTTCAGCATGTCGAAATCCACCATCTCGACAATTTTACAAAGAATAGATTTGGATAAGGAGGCTCCTTCTAAACAGCCACCTTCTGTTTCATTCTCCTCCTCCTCCTCCTTTCCTGCAGCCCAAAGATGCCAAATTAAATGGTGAGTACAGTATGAAATTGTTGTTTCTAGAATAGAATGGCATTTATTGTCACTATACACATGTACAATAAGATTAAAAGCAGCTCCTTCAGTGCAGACATATGTGTAGAACACAACAAGTAAATAAACAAATAAACAAATGGTGCGAAAAGATGCAAAGAAGTTGCAAAAAAAAAAAGTTCTGCATAGGGCTTGTACGGTTGTTTCTTTAGCCTTAGCATAACGCTGGATCTGCGGCCCCGCTTCTGCTTCCTTTCCCTCCTCCATCTGCGTCGTCTCCTAGACCCGAAAACAATCCACGGAGAGCCCGCTGGTCTCGCTATGTTGTCTGGGATGTTGTGCGTGTGATGAAAAACACTTGAAACAGATGTCTGGCTCTGGACACCGATGTCTATAAGGTTCTGACAGGTGTAGCGGATGTTCGCCGAACCAATCGTGTACAAACAAGCAAGAAAAAAATGTACAAAAACAACAAAAAAGTGTACTGAAAAGGAGAACCCTGAGCCGCTGCGACCATGTGCGCCGCCATGCTCCTAGCTTAATCTAGCCTACTAGGCACTTTTTATAACTTTTTGGTTAGTACATTAGAGAAATTATTGATATTTTGGTAAATTATGCACATTATACAACCCTTTTTTATTATGAAAAGGTTATGTAAGTGTTGCAGTGGGAGGTTCGGAACGCATTATGGGTATTTCCATTATTTCTTATGGGAAAAATAGTCTTGACTTACAACCAGCTTGAGTTACAACCAGCCCTCGCGAACAAATTAAGTTCGTAAGTCAAGCCCTAGCAGGGGTGTCTGGCTAACACTTAGGACAGTTGGCAGTGGTCGCTCCCACTGAGAATTTTATGAAGGAACGGGAGTGACCAGCAGAAGGACGGCTGGCCACATAAGGCTGAGAAGGCAGTGGGAGTTGGGAGGCTTGTAAGTAGAAGGCCCCAACGTGAGCGTCCTGACCGGTGGGTGAAAAGCCAAGTCTCGGTCTAGGGGAGTACAACTATCTATCTATCTATCTATCTATCTATCTATCTATCTATCTATCTATCTATCTATCTATCTATCTATCTATCTATCTATCTATCTATCTATCTATCTATCTATCTATCTATCTATCTATCTATCTATCTATCTATCTATCTATCTATCTATCTATCTAAATACATCGGTACTTCAAGTGAACTTTGATACTTAGCGTGTTGAGAGAAGTCAGAAAATCAACCGGAATATTCAAGGAAATTCTAGTTACAAACCCGATCTAAATCTGTTAAGTAGTTCTCTCGTGAAAAACGGACAGACATACAGACAGACAAACGTTGGATTATATATATAGAGAGAGAGATATATACAGATGTTATTTGTTCAGTCTTTTCCTTTAGTATTAAATGCAGTATTTTCCTCTGGTTTATTGTCTTTTATTCTGTTTAATGCCTTTATATATCCTGTATCCTTCTGTATTTAATATTCTATTTAGGAAACATCTGTTTCCAATGTTACATCTACCTGCTGTTTCTTTATGAGACTCTGTGAAGCACCTCAAGCATGAGATAATCGCTATATAAATAAAGTGTATTATTATTATTCTTATTAAAAGAAACACATTTCTGGTATCTGGTCAACTCTAGGACTAAAGGCCCAAGACAGCCCAGCTCTAGGGGGTGTCCTGATGATTCCAAACTTCTTCCATTTCACGATTCTTAAGCCTGGGATCACTTTAGGAATGGTGGGATTCCCCTTGTCTTGAGATATGCCGCAACACAAATGAATCATGAAGGTCTTCATGGCTTGGTTTTTGTCTTGCCATGCATGTGAATTGTTGGACCTTCTACACGAGGTCTGTCCTCAAAGAAACAAAAAATAATCAATTGTGAATCTCCTTACAACGTATTCAGACTTGTCTCTTTCAAAGTGTTCCCATCCTCTAGTTTCTCATGGCTCCCAAGGGTTTCTTCCATTTCTGGAATGCATCCTGGAACTCGTTTTCTAGAAAGTCGTGTAGGTCCCATGACAGATCTTCTATCCTTTGAAACCGGTGACCTTTCAAGGTGGATTTCAACTCCACAAACAAAAAAGAGTCAGTAAGGGTTATACAACCACATGTCATCACATGTTATGAGATCTTTCACGAAGTTTTCATCTACTTTTGAACGATCTACCAACTCCTGATTGACTGTGTGACGTGGTTTGTTTTTTGCTCATCTGTCAAGGTGTGGCGCTGCCGCATAGGAGGTTTTCATTCTTGTAGAGTATGTTCTGTTTGGTCAAGAGTGAAAGGGAAGGTCTACAGGATGGTAGTGAGACCAACTATGTTATATGGACTGGAGACGTTGGCACTGACCAGAAACCAGGAGACAGAGCTGGAGGTGGCAGAGTTAAAGATGCTAAGATTTGCATTGGGTGTGATGAGGATGGATAGGATTAGAAATGATGTGTGGTGTGTTGATAGGTGCAGAATTGGCTCAAACACAGGAAGCAGAGGGTGATGGGGTGGGGAACCTTATCAGAATTAGATGTCCAGCAAGGGTCAATGCTGGGGCCGCTGCTATTTAATATAGGAATATAAATAACAAGCTGGTTAAATTTTCAGTTGATACCAAGCTCAGTGGATTGGCAGATAATCGAGAATCCGTTGAGTCATCACAGAAGGACTTGCATAACACAAAGGCTTGGCCAGATTTGTATGGCAGATGAAATTTAATGTCAGTAAATGTAAAGAACTACACATAGGAAGTAAATATGTGACGTTTGAATGCGGCCCATCTTAACGCATGGGCACACTGGGCAGTTGCCCGGGGGGCCCACGAGCCCATGGGACCCCATGCTAATCTATGTATGTTGTGACTTGCTGAGTGGTTGTGTAGGTATGGGGCCCCAGTGAACTACTTTGACCCGGGGGCCTATAATGCTGTTAAGACAACCCTGCTGCCAGTAGAGAGTTACAATAATCGACATGGGATGTGACAAAAGCAGAACAAGAGTCTCAGCATTAACAAAAGAGAGGAATGAGCGAACACGGGGTATGTGACAGAGGTGAAATTAAGAAGGTTTCTTAATGTGGTTTATGTGGGCGGAATAAGAAAGGGAGGAATCAAAAATGACACTGAGATTCCTTGCATCAGAAGGAGGTTGGATGAGATCACCATCAGGAGTGACTGAGGAGAGGAGCTCATTTTATGACGTTGCTCTTTAGTGTCAATTTGTAGGAGTTCGGTTTTGTTGCATGGAGTTCTGCTCCATCTAGGTTTTCATTTCACTGAGGCAAGTTGTGAGCTGAGAAAACCCTGATGAAGTTTCACTTTTGACACGGAAACAGAGTTGACTATCAAGTCAAGTCAAGTCAAGTTGGTACAGTGCACTGCCGCACCCACTACATGACGAAACAACTTGGGATCCCAGTTGGCAATCCCCCAGTCAGACACGCAGTCCAGTCCCACCCTCCGGAAATGACCCTCTATCTGCCGCAGCCAGGTGTTACGTGGGCAACCTCTTGTCCTGGTCCAGCCACTTGGATCCCCAACAATGAGGATCTTACGAGCCGGATTATCCTCAAGGAAATGCGTCACATAGCCATTGTGCGGTAACTGATGCTCCCACACAATGCAGGTAATGTGCCTCATTCGGGGCTCCATGAGCAACCCCTCATTCGACACAAAGTCAAACCAATGGTACTATTTGAAATAGTAGCGAAGGAGTGCAGTCTTCATCACAGGTCACTGGTGAGTTGACCATCATTTCCATAAAAATGATACCCCAGTCCAAAGCTACGAATGATAGGGCCAAGGTGAAGGATGGAGATACAGAAGAGCAGAGGACTGAGCTCTGAGGGACTCCTTGTGTGACTGGTGCTGAGCTGGACCTGCTGTGCCCTGTCAGTCAGTTACAACTTGAACAACTGGAGGGCAGTGCCAGGGACAAGTTCTCCATTCAGGACATTAGAATGTCAAATCTAATATTGTCAAATGCTACACTAACATCTAACAAAATTAATTTGCTGGTTCTTCTGTGAACTTCCTTTCAGCTGCCATTACTTCCAAAAACTTTAAAGCGTCTCTAAAGCCGTCCAATGTGAACGGGTGCAGATGCGTCTATGAGTTGTTTTGACCCCAATGCCACCGCTTTAGCCTTGACCTCGCATTGTACTATAAGCAGATTTTAAAACCAATGGATGGATTGATAAAGTAATGAAAAGCATGTTGTTGAAAGTTAAATTATCAGGAAGTTAGATGCAAATGAAGCAGGGGGATTTAATAATGGCACGCGTCATCTGGTGGGTGTCGCACTGCCCCCCTCAAATTTAAAAGTAGACCATCTTTTCAGCCCTTTCATTTGATTCCAGGATCACTAATTCAGAGTCACGGTCCTCAATCACTCCTCTCTTGTTTTGCTCCACCAATGACACTTGCCTGGAGATATTTGGACAGTACATCTGTCACTTAGAGAGTTCTGCTCAGTGTTTTTAGATGAAGGCAAAAATCAAAATCAATAACTTTGCAGCATGCCAGACCAATACCAGATGTTCCTCTGTCACACACACTATCAATCTCAATATTTTTTCCTCGTCTGTACAAGTGACTGTCAGAAAGCAAAAGTTGTTTGTTCATCTGGGTCATTAGCATCCCAAATAATGAATGTCTCAGACTGGGCAGTTGTCAAATAATAACAAATTTAAAAAAAAGTAAATAATTTCTGCTTAAATTCAACCTTTGCAGATTTATATTATTTGACTTATAATTTAGTAATGGCACTGCCACTTGGGCTGACTGAAGAGAGTCGCATGTGTGCATTTATCCTGCCAACTGAGTAAAACGCAGCCAGTCTGACATGCTGATCTATCTTATTGATCGATATTATCGATAATATTACCCTTTAAAACAGGGTGCCCTGAGAAGAGCTGGCACTCTTCCTGCCCATTATAACCAATTCAGCCAGGATGATTTCTGCCCTCTGACATCATGAACTGGGGTGAGCAGGCCTGACATTTCAACACTGTTGAGTCATTGTGAATTTCCCCTTGGGATTAAAAAAGTATCTATCTATCTATCTATCTATCTATCTATCTATCTATCTATCTATCTATCTATCTATCTATCTATCTATCTATCTATCTATCTATCTATCTATCTATCTATCTATCTATCTATCTATAATATAGTGCTTTTCATATCTATTATATAGTGCCTTTCATATCTATCTATCTATCTATCTATCTATCTATCTATCTATCTATCTATCTATCTATCTATCTATCTATCTATCTATAATATAGTGCTTTTCATATCTATTATATAGTGCCTTTCATATCTATCTATCTATCTATCTATCTATCTATCTATCTATCTATCTATCTATCTATCTATCTATCTATAATATAGTGCTTTTCATATCTATTATATAGTGCCTTTCATATCTATCTATCTATCTATCTATCTATCTATCTATCTATCTATCTATCTATCTATCTATCTATCTATCTATCTATCTATCTATCTATCTATCTATCTATCTATCTATATAATATAGTGCTTTTCATATCTATTATATAGTGCCTTTCATATCTATCTATCTATCTATCTATCTATCTATCTATCTATCTATCTATCTATCTATCTATCTATCTATCTATCTATCTATCTATAATATAGTGCTTTTCATATCTATTATATAGTGCCTTTCATATCTATCTATCTATCTATCTATCTATCTATCTATCTATCTATCTATCTATCTATCTATCTATCTATCTATCTATCTATCTATCTATCTATTTTTTAGAAATAAAGGGTCACCTTGATGGCCCCTGTAAAAGAGGACAAAACAAAGAGAAAAAACTGGGGAGACACCGCAACCCTGTATATTATTACAAAGGCAAAATCAATGCAGTTTTTACAGTAAAAGAAGTGTCACAAAGGATGTGAGTCTCAGATCAGACTATCCAAGATGGAGACACTTCCAGTTAAATGCCAGCCAGGCAGGAAGCCAAGCAGGAAGAGGCGGGTCTAGATGGATGGATACCGGACGTGAAATCAGAGGTGGTGAGGTTGTCAGTCATCCGGTCTGTAGAGGGAGAACGAAAAGAGGTGTTAATATACAGAACCACCCTGTGGACTTGCGAGGAATTACCACCACCAGACTGCTGTCAACGTCCTGCTCCACTGACAGACTGAGGAGATCATTCCTCCCTCACACTATGCGACTCTTCGATTCCAAATGTTAACATTATACAAAGTTATTGTCTGTTTTACCTGCATTGTTATCACTCTTTAATTTAATATTGTTCTTTATCAGTATGCTGCTGCTGGAGTATGGGAATTTCCCCTTGGGATTAATAAAGTATCTATCTATCTATCTATCTATCTATCTATCTATCTATCTATCTATCTATCTATCTATCTATCTATCTATCTATCTATCTATCTATCTATCTATCTATCTATCTATCTATCTATCTAACACCCCAAGCCCATTTTTTTAAATAGATTTTCCCTCTCACTTCCGTCTCCATCCAGTGGCCTTCCTTACACTATCAACAACTCCCATCACATTAACTGGAATTGTTAGGGACAAGTCTACCTCTGACTATCAGTATGGGCATTCCATAACTGAAGATCATTTACGGAGACAACTGAGGAAGCAACACTCAGGAAAAGCTGCGGGACCAGAAGGAGTCAGTCCTTGAGTTCTTAAGGCCTTTGCTGACCACCACCTCTACATCCTGTCCCTGAATAGAGGTGGTGAAAAGTCCATAAGCAGTTCCTTGGTTTTGCAGATGTTAAAATGCAGACAATTCTCTTTGCATCAAGGAACAAGCTTTTCCCCCTGACTCCTCTCCTCTGTCCCATCCCCTTTATCAATACCCCCCATAAGTGCAGGATCATCCTACAATTTCTGTGACCTGACCTTCTGTTATATTTCTAGTCCGAGGTTTTCAGAGTTCAGAGCAGACAGGCCTGTTCCTTGTGGTGCTCCAGTGTTGCTCACACAGTCCTTAAATCTCACAGATGGTGGTCTTCCTGACTGATAGTCCATCATCCAGGACACCACAGGCTCATCCACCTGAATATCTCTGAGTTGACCCCTTAACAGTGATGACTGGATGGTACTGAAGGTACTGGAGAAATAAAGAGCAACATGGTGGCGCAGTGGTAGTGCTGCTGCTTTGCAGTAAGGAGACTGTGGAAGATTGTGGGTTCGCTTCCCAATTCTTCCCTGTGTGGATAGTGCTTTGAGTATTGAGAAAAGCGCTATATAAATGTAATGAATTATTATCCTCACAGTGCTGCCAGCTTCGTCAAGCCTTCTGGAGCAGACAGATAATTACATACCCAACTCCAATCTTTGTCCGATGGGCAAAATGCAGTGGGTCTAGTTGGTCCACCACAAGAGGACTCATGTAGTCCAGGATCAGCCTCTCAAAGGTCTTCATGATATGAGACGTGAGTGCCACTGGTCTGTAGTCATGAGGTGAAGAGGTTCCTGCCTTCTGCTTTTAACGCACTATACCTAGTTTTGTTAAACTTGACTTGCTTATATGGAATGTTATTTGATTTTGATAAAATGAATAAATAAATGTACTATGAAAATTAGATAATGTAACAGACAGTCTTTCTGTTTGACTGTGTAATGTGCTTCTAATTATGACTGCCTGTTTAACTAGGGCATTCTGTATCCTTTGTAACAGCACACTAACAAGGGAACAATAAGGTTAAAATAATTAATAATTTATTTTGCAATCAATTTTTATTATGCAAATATAAACAGGTCTGTAATCAAGAAAAACAGAAACAACAAACCTGATACTAAATGACTTGCCTCAGTACAACATTCGATGCCATCACAAAAAATTTCCAATGCCAAAAGTGCGGATAAAACAAACACTCCCTACCTGAACTCTGCCCAGGGAGAATAAAGATACAGCTGCGAGTCTGTTAGGCAAAAAAGAGAGAAACCGCCCTCAAGCGCCCCGTATCTGTAAGGATTAGTGAATTTATGTAGGGAGAGGATTCACTTTTAGCTCTCTGGGTGTGGATTAGATCTTCTCTCGCTATCTCTTAACCTAAACCAGAAAAGGCCCTTTATACCTGGCACAATAGCAGCTAACCTACTGCTAATAATACTTAATAATTCTGTTGTCTAGAAGAATTTACATATAAGAACCTCTATTCAACAAACCAGATTATTTGCCAAATACTGTACTTTTAATTTGTTTAACAATTTTCAAACCTTTGGATAATACATAGGTGTCTTAAAAGAATTTACCATTTATCTCTATGTTGATTGGTGCAAACTGAAATGCTTCTTGACTGTGATATGCAAATGAACTGAAATTATTTAAGACCACTGCTTTGTTAGATTATTCAGTCTTGACACAGTGCACTGAGCTTGATGTGATAAAGGACATCCATCTGTGGAGATATCATAGACAGTGACTCAGGACTATTTTACACTTCATTTTCCCTAACAGTTGGTTTCAGACAACCAATGATAGTTAAAAATCATACTGTCATCCCCCACCAGGCCAAATGTGTGGATATTTCAGGAACTGTTTGGAACTATCATTTAGATAGATAGATAGATAGATAGATAGATAGATAGATAGATAGATAGATAGATAGATAGATAGATAGATAGATAGATAGATAGATAGATAGATATGAAAGGCACTATATAATAGATATGAAAAGCACTATATGATAGATAGATAGATAGATAGATAGATAGATAGATAGATAGATAGATAGATAGATAGATAGATAGATAGATAGATAGATAGATAGATAGATATGAAAGGCACTATATAATAGATATGAAAAGCACTATATGATAGATAGATAGATAGATAGATAGATAGATAGATAGATAGATAGATAGATAGATAGATAGATAGATAGATAGATATGAAAGGCACTATATAATAGATATGAAAAGCACTATATGATAGATAGATAGATAGATAGATAGATAGATAGATAGATAGATAGATAGATAGATAGATAGATAGATAGATAGATAGATAGATAGATATGAAAGGCACTATATAATAGATAGATAGATAGATAGATAGATAGATAGATAGATAGATAGATAGATAGATAGATATGAAAGGCACTATATAATAGATATGAAACGCACTATATGATAGATAGATAGATAGATAGATAGATAGATAGATAGATAGATAGATAGATAGATAGATAGATAGATAGATAGATAGATAGATATATGAAAGGCACTATATAATAGATAGATAGATAGATAGATAGATAGATAGATAGATAGATAGATAGATAGATAGATAGATAGATAGATAGATAGATAGATAGATAGATAGATAGATATATGAAAGGCACTATATAATAGATATGAAAAGCACTATATGATAGATAGATAGATAGATAGATAGATAGATAGATAGATAGATAGATAGATAGATAGATAGATAGATAGATAGATAGATATGAAAGGCACTATATAATAGATATGAAAAGCACTATATGATAGATAGATAGATAGATAGATAGATAGATAGATAGATAGATAGATAGATAGATAGATAGATAGATAGATATGAAAGGCACTATATAATCAATATGAAAAGCACTATATGATAGATAGATAGATAGATAGATAGATAGATAGATAGATAGATAGATAGATAGATAGATAGATAGATAGATAGATAGATATATGAAAGGCACTATATAATAGATATGAAAAGCACTATATGATAGATAGATAGATAGATAGATAGATAGATAGATAGATAGATAGATAGATAGATAGATAGATAGATAGATAGATAGATAGATAGATATGAAAGGCACTATATAATAGATATGAAAAGCACTATATGATAGATAGATAGATAGATAGATAGATAGATAGATAGATAGATAGATAGATAGATAGATAGATAGATAGATATGAAAGGCACTATATAGATAGATAGATAGATAGATAGATAGATAGATAGATAGATAGATAGATAGATAGATAGATAGATAGATAGATAGATATGAAAGGCACTATATAATAGATATGAAAAGCACTATATGATAGATAGATAGATAGATAGATAGATAGATAGATAGATAGATAGATAGATAGATAGATAGATAGATAGATATTTTTTTATTTTTTAAAACCAAACTTTATTGAATAAACACAGAAAATTAAACATAACAGTAAACCAAACTCAATCTTAAGTCTAACAGAACACATATCTACACATTCCTATTGATGAATATTCAGTATCAAAAACATTACATACTCAGAATTGTACTTAGAATAAAATATATATTTATCTAATCCCTCCCATTGTTTCCACCCTCCAATCCCACTTATCCTTAGTATTCTTTATTATCTCAAATCTACAAATAAGTAAAACACCAAACTCAGAGTACAAATTGTAAATTATTATCATCAGCACATTTTCAAAGTACATTATTTACGCACCACAATTCCTTAAACTGTGCTAAATTATTTGTAGACTTATAAAAATTAAAATCCACTAATATCCTACTTTCACACACTTTTCTAAAAAAGACAACAACGTCTTCAGTCCCACTCCCAGTAATTTTGTTTTTACGTGTCTTCCATACTGACAGTTTAGCTTGCCCGATAATAAAATTAATTAAATTCATAGTTTCTCTGGTTTGTCTTGTAATTCTCACCCCAAACACAAACACCGTGCTATTATACGGGACCCCCAGCCCTTCTACTATTCTTTCAATTACACTAAAGAGGGTCTTGAGTCTCCCACAGTACATAAAAGCATGAAACACAGTTTCCCTCAGACCACAAAAAGGACAGCAATCAGAAACCCCCGGACATATAATCGATAAGAAGGAGTTCACCGCTAGTATCCCATGCACCAACCTCCACTGTAGGTCTCCCACCCTACTGGCCAATGGTGGCTTATACAACGACCTCCAGGCGGGGTTCAGTCCTTGAGGGGCTCCGAGTTTGTCTCTCCACGGTGTGTCGTGTCTTCGTGTCCTCAGCTGTTCCAGGTTGTTCACCTTCACGCAGATCCTATAAAGCTGCTTCCCCGGCACCGTAGGCAGAGATAACGCCTCAAGAGAACGTAATGTTAAAACATCGGTCTCACTGTCCCTCAGTTCAACAGCTGGAGATACTGTAAGTGTAGGAAAAGGCGTTTCGTCAATTGGTTTCAGTCGTGAGGTGAACATTCTGTGCAGGAGTGTCATGGATTCCCTGTCCAGTGATGATCGTATCTTACACAGAAACTTCTCCATGAGGCGCACTGAGTGCACTCCTGTCTCCTTTGCTACCACCTGTGCACTTTTCCAAGTGTAATTTTCCCAGTCAATTATGTCCTTTATTGTGGTTATTCTATGTATTATGAAATGATGAAGAAAGTTTTCAGAAAGTCCAGTAGCAGTGCCAACAGTAGGATTGTAGAGCAGCGGTTCATCAAGGACCCAAAAAGAGGAAGGTTCATCACAGTCCTTTTTGATCGACAGCAGTTGCCACGCTGCTAGAAGGCTTTTATAAAACTCTGGCACATGTAAAGTCCCGATCTTATCAAAATGGCAGAGCAGTAAACTTTTACCAAGTCCCATATGCCTGGCCTGTTTAAAGAAAAGTACGGCCAAGTTCATCCACTGGCTCTGCTCAACAGGGTACAGCAGTTTCTGAATGGTCTGAAGGCGGAAAGCAGCAATCCTGCTTGTAATGTCAATAAGTCCTTGTCCGCCTTCATCCAACGGCAAGAAAAGAACGCCCTTCCGTATCCAATGGGTACCATTCCAAAAGAAATCCATGATTGCTTCTTGTATCTGCTGAATAAGCAAAGGTGGAGGTTGCAGACAAATACATTTGTGCCACAGGCTGGAGGTCACCAAGTTATTAATTACCAGCATCCGTCCTCTATAAGATAACTGAGGGAGTATCCACTTCCACTTAGCGAGCCGAGCTGTAACCTTGTCCAACAGACCCTCCCAGTTCTTTTGGATGTAGTGGTCATCTCCGAGATGGACTCCCAAGTACAGGAAACTCCCAGTGGTCCACTGCAGACCCCCTTCCAGTCGAGGAGGACTACATCCTGTCCAGTTCCCAACCAGCACTGCACTGCTTTTATTCCAGTTAATTTTGGCCGAAGACGCTTTACTGTAATTTCGCAGACAGTTCGTTAGTTTGTCCAAATCCTTCTGGTCTTTGATGACAACTGCGAGATCATCAGCATAAGCCGTGACTTTCACAGGGTCCATGTTGCAGTTGGGGATGGTGAGACCAGTCAGCACCTTCCTCAGGTGCACTAGGAAAGGCTTCAACGCCAGAGCATACAACATACCGGACAAAGAGCAGCCCTGTCTGACTCCTCTTCTGACGCTGAAGGGTGCGCACAAACCACCATTGACCTTGATTATACCAGAAATGTCACTATAAAGCAATCAAATATAATTAATAAAAGATTCCCCAAACCCAAAAGCATTCATGGTATTCCATAAAAAAGAGTGACTGACTCTATCAAAAGCTTTTTCCTGGTCGAGAAATATAAGACCAGTCTGAAAACCAAACAGTTTTGCAGCAGATAAAATGTCCCGAATTAAAAAAATGTTATTAAAAATGGACCTGCCAGCCACGCAGTAAGTCTGATCAGGATGCACCAGTCTCCCCAAAACCTGGACCATCCTGTTGGCTAAGGCTTTGGAGAGAACTTTATAGTCTGCGCATAAGAGAGACACTGGCCGCCAGTTCTTAATGAGACACAAGTCTCCCTTCTTCGGTAGCAGCGTGATCACAGCTCTACGGCAGCTTTGAGGTAACAAACCAGTTTTGAAACTCCACTGAAACACTTCTAGCAAGTCCAGTCCAATGACATCCCAGAACTCTTTGTAAAATTCCACTGGAATGCCATCGATTCCCGGGACCTTCCCTGTATTCAGCTGTCCCAGGGCTGTGGTGAGTTCTGCAAAGGTCACCTCACTATTTAGATCTGCCACATCTGCATTGGGAAGCTGTGGTAAGTCCTGCAAAAAGGCCTGTTGGTCTTCACTGCCACCATCTCCATCTGCAGCAAACAGAAGTTCATAAAATTCGCGGACCACCTGCCTTATCTCACTGGGCTCTTGTGTCTCTCTGCCATCAGGTGTTCTTATACAATGTAAGAGTTTACTCTGCGAGTTTTTTTTCTCCAAACCAAAAAAGTACTGCGTTGGTGCATCCATCTCAGTCAACCGCTGAAAGCGGGCCCTCACTAAAGCCCCCCGAGCCCTGGTCTCAAGCAGGTGGGCCAACCCCAGTTTAGCAGTAGTCAGGCTCGCCTGTAGCTGCTCATTTGGACCCTTCTCTAGTTGTTGTTGAAGCTCAGCTATTTGATTTTCCAGAGCTGCCATTTCTGACCGCAATACTTGGGTGACATTTCTGGTATACTCCTGACACAAAGCCCGGATGTGACTCTTCCCAACCTCCCACCACTGTTGTAAGCTGGTGAACTCCTTCTTCATAGCCTTCCAACCTCCCCAGAAATGAACAAACAACTCTTTAAAGTTCTGATCTTTGAGGAGGAGTGTGTTAAAATGCCAGTATGGACTACGGGGTCTGTACACGTTAAAAAGAAGTGAACAACACACCAGACTGTGATCGGAGAAGCCAGTAGGCACAATAGAGCACACTTTAAATAACCCTAACAGGTGCTTAAAACTGTAAAAATGATCGAGTCTCGCCATTGAGATCGTGTTTCCACTCGTCCTCCCCCACGTGTATTGCCGACAAGTCTCATTTTTAGACCTCCATACATCTTCCAGCCCAAAGTCCTTAATTATTTTTCCCAGAGCTCGTGCTGAGCGAGGGTGCGGTTCCAGTCCATTGTTTCTATCCATCCTTGAGTCAAGTGTACAATTAAAATCCCCACCTAACACCACCACTTCCTCAGGGTCACACTTTGATAAAAGATCTCTTAATTTGGTAAAGAACTGGAGCCTCTCCTCACCCTCATTCGGGGCGTACACGTTAATGAAAGTGACAACACTGCCATGAAGTTTTACTGTCACTTTCAGGAGTCTCCCTTTCACCAACTCATCAGTCCTGCAGACTTCTACTTGCACCCACCAAGAAATAAAATGGCCACTCCAGCACTAACATTTGTCCCATTGCTAAAAAAAATCTCCCCTTTCCAATCCCTGCTCCACTCCCACTGATTTTACTCATCAATGTGGGTTTCTTGTAGAAAGGTGACATTCAAACCTTTTTGTCTTATAAAATCAAACAGTGCGACCCTCTTATCAGGACTTCTCCCCCCGTTAATATTTAGGGTTCCTATTTGTACACTTGCCATAACACCTGAATATATAGATGAACACACAATGAAACACAGGGACCACCACAAATACTGTGGAGTGGATTTAACAGGGGGCTTAGCCATTAGGAGGTGTTTAAATTAGACTGTTTCCTCAGTTTGCTGGTTAAGTTCTTGAGCCTCACGAGCTCTTTAACGTCAAACATCGCGGAGGCTGCTTTGTCCCGCCGCAACCCGCGGACAGACGATATAAAGAGCTCAATGTCTGGGAAAAACTCAGCCACGTCCACCCCCTTTTTACCGGCGGTGTTCACCAAAAAATCTTTTACACTCTGAGCGCTGTAACCCCCCCTGGCTTTTAACTCTGGGGGCTCCGAGGCAGCAGACCCATAGGAGATATTACCGTCATCGGATAGATAGATAGATAGATAGATAGATAGATAGATAGATAGATAGATAGATAGATAGATAGATAGATAGATAGATAGATAGATAGAGTGAAAGGCACTATATAATAGATAGATAGATAGAAAGATATATAGATAGATAGATAGATAGATAGATAGATAGATAGATAGATAGATAGATAGATAGATAGATAGATAGATAGATAGATAGATAGATAGATATGAAAGGCACTATATAATAGATATGAAAAGCACTATATGATAGATAGATAGATAGATAGATAGATAGATAGATAGATAGATAGATAGATAGATAGATAGATAGATAGATATGAAAGGCACTATATAATAGATATGAAAAGCACTATATGATAGATAGATAGATAGATAGATAGATAGATAGATAGATAGATAGATAGATAGATAGATAGATAGATAGATAGATATGAAAGGCACTATATAATAGATATGAAAAGCACTATATGATAGATAGATAGATAGATAGATAGATAGATAGATAGATAGATAGATAGATAGATAGATAGATAGATAGATAGATAAAGTGAAAGGCACTATATAATAGATAGATAGATAGATAGATAGATAGATAGATAGATAGATAGATAGATAGATAGATAGATAGATAGATAGACATGAAAGGCACTATAATAGATAGATAGATAGATAGATAGATAGATAGATAGATAGATAGATAGATAGATAGATAGATAGATAGATAGATAGATAGATAGATAGATAAAGTGAAAGGCACTATATAATAGATAGATAGATAGATAGATAGATAGATAGATAGATAGATAGATAGATAGATAGATAGATAGATAGATAGATAAAGAGAAAGGCACTATATAATAGATAGATAGATAGATAGATAGATAGATAGATAGATAGATAGATAGATAGATAGATAGATAGATAGATAGATAAAGTGAAAGGCACTATATAATAGATAGATAGATAGATAGATAGATAGATAGATAGATAGATAGATAGATAGATAGATAGATGTGAAAGGCGCTATATAACAGATAGACAGACAGTGTGGGGAGTCCAGGAAAGGGGTGTGAAGTCAATTGCCCTCACCAGACATCTTCTCGGTGCTCTGGACGGTAAAGGAAAGGCGCAGGTTAGTGTGAGCGCCCCCTCTCGACCTGGCATGGTAATACCTGCTTCAGATGAGCCCGGTGGGTGATCCACAGACACACATGCATGACAACAAATAGATAGACAGACAGACAGACTCCACACATTTGGAATACAAGTAGCTTTATGTTAGATTGTGTTAGATTGTGCAAACATATCTAAAGATCACATAAAGAAAGCTGAGGCCCAAATTAAAACGCACAAGGCATGAAAACAATATACGAAAAATGCAATTGGGTTTATGTAAAAAAATAACAAGACATTTTTGTATATTACACACTTTCCTGGCCTATTCTGTTATAAAGTGCCTAATGGGAACATAAACTAAGGCATTGAACTCAGAGCTCTGGAGTGTGTTGCTCCAGTCAGCTGTTCATTTTTATGCGGGCGAGTGAACCATAAGAACTGAAATTACGCAGGCAGCACAAATGTCCAACTGTGCTTTCCCAGCAGTCACTGGTTCCCACTGTCATCCCAGAATATCCCCAGAGGAGAACGCTGCTGGGTGTCATTTTGTTTGTACACTACAAGTTTGTCTGCACCGGGCCGCCTCACATAAATAAACACAAATCATTAATCCATTAGACCCTGAAGGAGTCGCACGTGTGCCTCCCCAGTCACAGCAGCGATTTCACACTTGCCTGCCTTGCAGCGTCGTTGGCACAGATGATTTGGCAGTCACTGTCATCCATGGAAAGAGATTCCTCTGTGCCGGATTGTCATTAACACAGATGTACAACACAGGAGGGCGAGGGCTGATCTTATTGTTATCTTATAAGGTGTCTTTCATCACAGGCAACGTGACAATGTAGTATATAAGCTGAACTGTTTATCAAAGACTGATTGGCAAATGGTACCCAGGTGGCAGGAACAGAAGAAGAGCAGTATTGGAGAAAGAGAAAGAATCCTATACTGCCCGTTAGAGAATTCCTTTGCATGCCAATGTGGGTAGGTGGGTGACAGAACACGTTGTCACTGCAAACAGGACGGTGGATTTCAGAGATTTTCCCAAAAAACATCTAAACGCCTTATGAAATACGAGCCATTCTGATGAGATGTAAAACCGAGGTCCTGACTCTCTGTGGTCATTAAAGACCCCTGGGCATCTTGAGTAAAGAGTCAGGTGTTTTTCTCGATGTCCTAAATTGCCCATCATGACCTGGCCTTTCTGGTCCCCTAATCATCCACTGTCTCTAATCTCTCACCCCTTCACCACCTAACTGTTAACCTGTGGTAGCACAAAATGGCAGCTGTCACATCATCCAGGTGGATGCTGCAGGTTGGTAGCGGTTGAAGTGGCTCCCCCATCTATGTTAAGTGCTTTGAGTAGTGAGAAAAGCATCATATAAATTTAATGTCTAAAGTCTATAAGAACATAAGAAATTTGGCAAAAAGAGGAAAACTCTTAGTCTGTTTTTCTAGTTCATAGCTAAACTGTCTCAACATATCTCATTTAGATCCTTCTTGAAGGTTCTCCAAGTTTTTGCTTCCACTCCATGGCCCATGTTTTTTTGTTCCAAAGTCCCATAGCCCTTTGAGTAAAGAAGTGCTTCCTGCCTTCAGGCCTAAATGCACCTTATCAACTCACCAAACAACAGAAGAAAATCATTTTATTTATTTCTAAAGTCTACCAGTTCAAAATTTTGTAAGCTAGATAGAAAGTATAAGTTACAATCAAGCATAACCATTGTGATCGAGTAAAGGACTATGAGGTTCTAACGAGGTAATGTTTGGATACCAGCCCGGTCAACCCTGTTTAATCCAACCAAATCATAATGAACCAAAATGGCCACTATGGGCACAAAACTGGAACAAAAAAACAGTCTCAAAAATAAAAGGTAAGGTTTGTCGGTCATCGGTTAGGAGCTCCGTCCTCTAGTGCATTCTATTCAAAATGGAGGACCTTGTTCTTGTGCCTGCCAGATTTATAGGTGGGGTCCAGAAGTCAGTTATCTGCACTGGGCATCATGCAAGGCATTTTAATACAACAAATGTTTGTGATGTGCCATTTGTTAGAATGACAAAGGCAATGCATATATCTTTGTTATATGCCATTTTGTATAGGATTCATAAAAGCAGTGTTAATGTTTATGATGTTCCATCTGTCAGAATGACAAATGCAATGCACATATGTCTGTTACATGCCATTTAAAGTGGGATTCTTAAAAAGTAGTGTTAATGTTTGGGATGCACCATCTGTGGGAGTGACAACTGCAATGCATTTCTTTACAACAAATGTTTATGATGTTCCATCTGTTAGAATGACAAATGCAATGCACATATGTCTGTTACATGCCATTTAAAGTGGGATTCTTAAAAGTAGTGTAAATGTTTGGGATGCACCATCTGTGGGAGTGACAATTGCAATGCATTTCTTTACAACAAATGTTTGTGATGCGCCATCTGTTAGAATGACAAATGCAACGCAAATGTCTCTGTTTTATGCAATACAATACATTACAATTTATTTCTGTAGAGCCCAAAATCACGCAAGAAGTGCCGCAATGAGCTTTAACAGGACCTACCTCTTGACAGCCCCCCAGCCTTGATTCTCTAAGAAGACAAGGAAAAACTCCCAAAAAAACCCTTGTAGGGAAAAAAAATTGAAGAAAACTCAGAAAGGCAGTTCAAAGAGAGACCCTTTCCAGGTAGGTTGGGCGTGCAGTGGGAGTTAAAAATAAGGGGGTCAATACAATACAATACAAGACGCAGAACAGAACAGAATACAAGTAATACTCAATACAATACAACAGTGCAATAGAAATATTACAAGTACAGAGCAGAATTCAACAATAGATGATATCACATAATAGGATTTGGATTTGGAGTCCTGTAGACCTGCTAATCTTTTTTAAAGTTCAAACGTCTGTGATTTTTGTTTAATCAACAGTAATAGGTTCTTTCACTTCTTCTTAAGCTGTTTTGAACAAATGTGTTGTGTAATATTACTAAACTACCCCAAAGAATTGCGTAACCTTACCTCATGATAAAGCTGTCACTGTAACTCTATATAAAAAGGAAACTCACCCCCCCAAAAAGGGGGTTATTATTGGTAAACTGTCAGTGACACAAAGCTGACAGGGGCTGCAATAGTTTCCTCTGCTCACCAAAGAATAAAGAAATTACTTTTTTTTATTCTACATCTGCTGTCTGCCTGCTGTTTACCTTGAACCTTCGACCACCACAGTTAATCAGCAGCTCTAGTCAGGGTGAGCTAAACTGAAGTAGTGAGTCTTCAGCTGGGAAATGAAAGCTGAGAATGAAGGGGCATCTCTTATAGTAGCAGACAGACCACTCCACAGTTTAGGGGCCTGTAACTAAAAGCTTGATTTCCCACTCTTATTTTATTAATCCTTGGAATTTGGCATCTTGAGATCTTAATGTGCACTCAGGTTTGTAAGTCATGATAAGTTCAGACAAGTAAGCCGGACCTTGGCCATTTAACCCCTTCACCGCCCTCTGCCGGATATATCCGGCACCGCTGTTTTAATGCTAACGCCATACTGCCGGAATTATCCGGCACATTTGCCTGTGGTTATATGAATGCCTGGCAAGTAGTATAACTGACGGTTTGGCGTGGGTATTATTACTACGTTGTATTTCGACAAGTCTGTGGTTGTTTTGGCCGGTCATGTGACGTGATTCGCATGTAAACAGCTGTGAATATGGCGAAACGTAAACTGACTTCAAGTGAGGCTTTGCAGGCGATTTTGGACAGTTCTGATCATGATTGTAGCAGTTCTGAAGAAGATTTTAGTGACAGTGATGAGCAGCAACGTGCGCTGCATGATATTGTGAATGAAGACGCATCGGATGACGGCGCTGAGTGGGTGTATCCCCAGCATCTCAGCTGGGCTGCTGCCCGAGGTGAACTACCTTTTCTGCATCCGTTTGAGGGAACGTGTGGCTTTATTGTTGATGTAAACAATTACACTGCTGAGCAGTTTTATGAGCTGTTTGTGTCACCTGATTTGATTAGACATTTTGTTCATCAGACAAATCTGTATGCAGCACAGTTTATTGAGAAAAATCCCAATTTACCTCCACATTCCCGTGTTCGTGCTTGGTTTGACACTGATGAAAACGAAATGAAAAAAATTCATTGGGATTTTGATGTTGATGGGAATAATCAGAAAACCAGATATTGAGATGTACTGGTCTACAGATCCTATGTATGCAACACCTATTTTTTGCAGCTGTCATGACACGTAACTGATTCTCTTTGCTGCTGAAATTCTTTCATTTGAATGACAACAGAAACGAGCCAGATAAGAAAGATCCAAACCGCGACCGCTTGTTCAAGCTACGTCCTTTGATTGATCATTTATTTGAAGCATTTCAGTTGCCCTACATGCCAGGACCGTCAGTTGCAGTTGATGAAAGTTTATTGTCGTGGAAGGGCCGCTTACAGTTTCGACAGTATCTACCATTGAAAAGGGCACGGTTTGGTATCAAGATGTTTTGCTAAGCTGAGAATTCAGGTTACATTTATAGATTTCGTGTATACACTGGCAACTTGCACAACATTTAGTGGTCAATACTGCTTGAATAAATGTAAAAAATGTAAAAAAAATGTAAAAAAGTAAAAAAACAAAAATTGTTCAGATTTCGCCTGGCTTGGGGAATATTTAGGGAGTTGGCGGTTAAAGGGTTAATGCTTTATATGTTAAAATGAGGATTTCAAAATCTGCCCTAAACTTAACCGGGAGCCAGTGTAAGGATTTAAGAACTGGAGTTATGTGTTCGTATTTTCTAGTTCTTGTAATAATTCTTGCAGCAGCAATTTGGATTAACTGGAGGCTGTATAAAGAACAGTTTGAACAACCAGTGAACACAGCATTGCAGTAGTCAATCCTACTAGAGATAAATGTGTGAATTAATTTCTCAGAATCCTGTTTATTTAGAAAGCGCCTTAATTTCCCAACATTTTTGAGATGGAAAAAAGCTGATTTGGACAACTTTGTAATATGCGCTTTAAATGACATGCTAGAGTCAAAGATAACTCCTAGATTGCGGGCTGATTCAGTAAAATTAATGGGGATTCCAGCTGAATTAAATGATGACAGAATATTGTAGTGATCAGTGTCACTCCCTCCAATAATTAACTTCTCTGTTTTATCAGTGTTTAAAGACAAGTAGTTCTCATCCATCCACTCCTTTAATTCACTAACACAACTAATTAAAGACAACATCGGAGAAACTTCATTTGATTTAAATGAAAGGTATAACTGGGTGTCATCTGCATACGAGTGAAAATGAACATTATGTTTCCTAATGAGAGATCCCAGTGGAAGCATGTAAAGTGAAAACAGCAAAGGTCCCAGTACTGAGCCCTGTGGGACACCATATTGAACTTCTGTGTGTAATGCTGTAGTACTGTCAGCACATTTCTGTACATATTGGAATCGATTTGATAAATAAGAACTAAACCAAGCGAGCACAGTGCCTGTGAGCCCAACATTATTTTCTAGCCTGTGCATTAAAATAGAATGGCCAATGGTGTCAAATGCTGCACTTAAGTCCAACAACATCATTACAGTGGAGTTTCCTTCATCAGAGGATATCAGAATGTCGTTTACAACCCACATTAGTGCCATTTCTGTACTGTGACCAGTGCAGAAACCAGACTGGAATTTCTCAAATAAATTGTAATGCGTAAGGTGTGTCTGAAGCTGATTGGCGACTACTTTTTCAAGTATCTTAGAGAGAAAGTGTATACCATTTGTTGTGAGATTTGTAAAAGCAGTGCCAATGTTTGTGATGCAGCATCTGTTAGAGTGACGATTGCAATGCATATCTCTCTGGTTTGCCATTTGGTAGGGGATTCATTAAATGCATTATTAATATTTGCAATGAGCCATCTATTGGAATGACAATTGCAATGCATTTAATTGCAATACATGTTTATGATGTGCCACCTGTTGGAATGACAAATGCAATGCATATGTCTCTGTTATATGTCATTTGCTGTGGGATTTGTAAAATGTTTGTGTTGCACCATCTATTGGAATGACAAATGCAATCTTTATATATAATACGCTACCGTCGCTGTCTGTTTGTCTGTCCAGAATTTTAAATCACCTGTAGCTTCCAAACCGTTTGACTTCTTGTTCTTCTTTCAGCTGCTCCCGTTAGGGGTCGCCACAGCAGATCATCTTCTTCCACATCTTTCTGTCCTCCACATCTTGCTCTGTGACACCCATAACCTGCATGTCCTCTCTCACCACATCCATAAACCTTCTCTTTGGCCTTCCTCTTCTCCTTTTATTTGGCAGCTCTATCCTTAGCATCCTTCTCCCAATATACCCAGCATCTCTCATCTGCACATGTCCACACCAATGCAATCTCGCCTCTCTGACTTTGTCTCCCAACTGTCCCACCTGAGCTGACCCTCTAATGTCCTCATTTCTAATCCTGTCCATCCTCGTCACACCCAATGCAAATCTTAGCATCTTTAACTCTGCCACCTCCAGCTCTGTCTCCTGCTTTCTGGTCAGTGCCACCGTTTCCAACCCATTAAAGAATAAGTAACAAATGACAAAAATATATCTATATGATCATATAAAATAGATATATGACTAGTAGAAGAGTAGCATCTTTATAAACAATATCATGATGTAAGTCTTTGAAGATGAGCCTGTTGTCAAGGTCAAATGGCCAGGAGGACAGAAAAAAACAAAAAATAAAACTCCAGTTAAACTGGGGGAAAAAATCTACAGGAGTTAACTGGGGGCAAAAGACCACCCAGCCCCCAGTGGGCATTCTACCTCACATACTGAAAATATTCTTAATTCATTGCTCTTTGTTTCCAGGCTTCATAGGAGAGGATCCAATGCAGAGGGTCTTGTGGGCTGCTGGGCCGCCCGCCTTCATTCTATCATCACAGGTGGTCTCACAAGACTTTGATTAGGTGGTGGTGGTGCAAAATGGCACAACAGTCAGTCATTGTCTAACCCGCTATATCCTAACACAGGGTCACGGGGCTCTGCTGGAGCCAATCCCAGCCAACACAGGGCGCAAGGCAGGAGCAAACCCTGGGAATGGTGCCAAGCCACCGCAGGGCACACACCAAGCACACACTAGGGATAATTTAGGATCTCCGATGCACCTAACCTGCATGTCTTTGGACTGTGGGAGGAAACCCACGCAGACACGGGAAGAACATGCAAACTCCACGCAGGGAGGACACGGGAAGCGAACCCAAGTCTCCTTACTGCGAGGTAGCAGTGCTACCACTGTGCCACCACAGAACATCTGGAAAAGACAGCAGAGAAAATTAGGGATTAGTAAAAATTGTAGACCCCTGAAGCATATGATAATTCTATGCCTGTATAGTCTATTAAGAGTACAACTAAAAAGAAGCCATGAAAAACCTGAATTAAAATCATGGGTTTTTAAAGGTTTTTTTAAAATGTTCCACAGTATTAACCTGACGTATCTCTATTGGCAAAGTCAGTTAGTCATTTTGTAACCCGCTAAATCCCGAACAGGGTCACAGGGGGATTCTGGACCCTTTCTCAACTAGCATAGGGCACAAGGCAGGAACAAACCCTGGAAAGGGCGCCAGTCCATTGCACACATACCCACACCCTTGTGCCAAGTTAGTATCACCAATCCACCTCACTTGTAAGAGTGAAATTTGAACCCTGCTCCAGTGTGCACCTGGCACGTGTCCGAGTCTCATATCCTTCAGAGCTTTATGCTTAAAAGCTGACGCTGTTATTTTATATAACCCCCTTAAGAGAAAATGTTATATTTATGGCATAACCATTCTTCTACAGTACTAAGTTTCCTGTTTTTTGTACCCAGCTGGATCATAACATATATAGGCCATTGCTCTTTACTTTTAAACCATGAGGAACAGGGTGTATGTGGTGAAATTCACACATCTCCTAAAATAATTGTGAATTTCCCCTTGGGATGAATAAAGCATCTATCTATCTATCTATCTATCTATCTATCTATCTATCTATCTATCTATCTATCTATCTATCTATCTAATAAAAATAATGCATTTAAAATGTCATGTACATCCTAAGCAAACAGGACTATCAATCAAACTGTGGTCATCTAAAGTACCAACATCTGCCATGTCCCGTTAGCAACTAGGTGTAACCAATCATGTTAAAAGTTTTCTGAATTTGTAATGAATTCCTTTCAAAGAATTTGTGACCTAATCAATGGTCTGTATAAATAGAACGCAGAGGACACTTTCTTCTTTGCAAAAAGACTGATATGATGCTTTTTGCCTCTTTGGAGATTTAGATAAAGAATAACAATTGACACTTTCTCCTGCCTCTGTTTTATCGTTTAAATCAGGGTATTCCATTGGGGGGGGGTTGGGGGGGGGTGTCTGTGTGTGTGCTGTGTGTGTGGTGTGTGTGTGTGTCTGTTTCAAATTCTTTTCTTCCACAACCTGCATGTTTTTGGACTGTGGGAGGAAACCAGAGCACCCAGACAAATTCCATGCAGGGAAGACCTGGGATGTGAACCTTCATCTCCTTACTGCAAGGTAACCGCCTAATGGTAAAGTATTCCAGATTTTAGGTGCATAACAGCAAAAGGCCACCTCAGCAGTTCCTTCAAGCTTGGCTCTTGGAATTATAAACAGACCACAATTAGAAGATCTAAGATCTTCTAAAGTATAGGACATTACAGATTATTTAAGGCTTTACACACCATTAGTAGTATTTGAAAGTCAATTCTAAATGACACCGGTAACCAGTGTAATGACGCTAAGACTGGTGTGATGTGCTCAGATTTTGTTTTTCTAGTTAAGGTTTTTGCTGCTGCATTCTGCTCTAATTATAACCGATTGATGTCTTTCTTAGGCTGTCCTGTTAGGAGTGCATCACAGTAATCTAGCTGACTAAAATTAAATGTATTATTATTATTATTATTATTATTACTAAAAACAAAATCATGAATTATTTTTTCAGTGTTTAGTAAAGTTACAAAAGGTCTAACCTTTGCTATATTCCATAACTGAAAAAATACTGTCCTAGCACTTCATGTTACATATTGGCTAGTAGTAGTAGATACTTCATGGGGGGAAATCTCACATATAGTGGGATTGAAGAAATCGATTCGTAAAAGGAAACTGACAGCTCACCTGTTATTCAAAGCCGCGAATCAGAAAAAAAAAACAAATAATAATAATAATCCATCCATCCATCCATCATCCAACCCGCTATATCCTGTAACAATGCACTATATAGGCACCTGACCCGACACAGAAGGACACAGAGGCACGTAATAAACCAATGGACTTTAATTGTTCTTCACCCGTGGGCACACATCTTCTCCGTGACCCACAGGCAATACACAGTCCCACAAAGCCACAAGTCCAACACAGCAACAATCCTTTCTCCTCCCCCACCACTCCTCCTCAAGCTTAGTCGTCGTCCTCCTCCTCCCAACCCTGGCTCTTTGAGTGGTGGTGGCTGGCCCTTTTTATAGCCCACCCAGAAGCGTTCCAGGTGCTTAATTACCATTCCTAATTGCACTTCCGGGTGGGGCTGAAGATTCGTCCAGCCTGGCTGCTGACTCCATGCAGCTTCCCCTAGCGGCCACCCGAGCCCCCAACCAGGCTGTGTAGGACTCCATCTCCCATGGAGCCATGCGACAGGTTGGGGGATCACCATCTGCCAGGGAGGCTGCCACCAAGCGTCCCGGGGGAGGTATTGAGCTGCCCATGGTGGCTCCCCCAGAACAAATGCGGCAGGGGCGTCCCTACCGGGCATGGGACCCAGCTGTCCTTCACAATCCTACCTAAAGGGTCACGGGGGTCTGCTGGAGCCAATCCTAACCAACATAGGGAGCAAGGCAGGAAACAAACCCCGGGCAGGATGCCAGCCCACCGCAGCAATAATAATAATAAAAAAAACAGATGTGGACATTGGTCATGAGTACAAATAGCCTCATCCCAGTCAGCCACAAATTTGTGCATGTATAAAATATTAATTATAACATTTACATGATAATTTATATGACATTGTCCTGTTTCAGTATTAATGATAACACCTAAATCACTATGTATTATCTTTACTGTTTTTGTTGATTTCTCGGTGGAAAGCACCTTGAGTGGCATGCAAATGTAAGATAAGGTGCTATATAAATAAAGTTGATGTTATTATTATTATTTAGTACACAAATTATGACAACATATTTAAGATGCATAATTAAGAATTGTGTTACTTGTTCTCGGGTAATGATTTATTCATGAATCAAATGAACAAGAATTGTGCGACTGCTTCTTAGGCAATGATTTATTCACCAATCAAATGAACGAAAAAAAATGCAACTGGTTCTTTGGTGATAATTTACTCAGGAATTCAATGAGCAAAAATGCAACTGGTTCTCAGGTAATGATTTATTGAGGAATAAAATGAACGAGACTCATGTAACTAGATCTTAGGTAATGAGTAACTCACAGATCAAATGAAGAAGAATCGTGCAACTCCTTCTCTGGTAATGATTTTTTCACAAATCAAATGAGCTTCAATCATACAACTGGTTCTTAGTTAATGATTTGTTCCTGGATCAAATAAGCCAGAATCATGCAGCTGGTTCTCAGATAGTGATTTATCCAGGAATGAAATGAAAGGGAGTCATTTAACTGGATTTTAAGTAATGATTAATTCATGAATTAAAGGAACGAGAACCGCGCCACTCGTTTATTTACAAATCAAACGAATCAGGATCATGTAACTGGTTTAGGTAACGATTTATTCACAAATCAAATAAACAAAAAAAATGCAACAGTTTCTCAGGTAATGATTCATTCAGGGATAAAATAAACGAGAATTGTGCAACTGCTTTGTAGGTAATTATTTATTTATAAATCAAATGGCAAAAATAAAAGGCAACTGATTCTTGGGTAACGATTTATTCAGGAATAAAATTAGCGAGAATCATACAAGTGGTTCATAGGAAATGATTTGTTCGCGAACCAAATGAACAAAAATCATGCAGCTGGTTCTCACGGGATGATTTACCCCACACCCAATCAAATGAATGAAAAAAATGCAACTCTTTCACAGGTAATAATTTATTCATGAATAAAATGAATGAGAGTCATTTAACTGGATTTTAGGTAATGATTTATTCTTTGAATCAAATGAACGAGAATCGCACAACTCGTTCTCAGATAATGAGTAATTCACGAATCAAATGTATTGGAATTGTGCAACTGCTTCCTAGGTAATGATTTGTTCATAAATCAAATGAATGAAAAAATGCATCTGGTTCTTAGGTGATAATTTATTCACGAATCAAATGAATGAGAATCGTACAACTTGTTCTCGGGTAATGATTCAGTTCAAACCCAAAAAAGTCAGATGATGATATGTGACCAATAGAGTCAAACAGGCCAAAGGCATGAAAGTAAAGCTGAAAGCAAATACAGTGGAACCTCTAGATACGAGTTTAATTCGTTCCAGCACTGAGCTTGTATAGCGAATTTCTCGTATCTAGAACAAACTTCCCCATTGAAAATAATGGAAATCCAGTTAATCCGTTCCGCACCCCAAATATATTAACATAAAAATCAATTTTCCTAACAAATAACACTAATAAATTATATATACTGTAGTCTACCTTTAATAAATAACACTGGTAAATAATATAACTGATTATTAAAAGAATCAAAACAGGTGTCCAAAGTGCAGTAGAGCATTCAATAAATCTTTAAATAAATAATCCTTAAAACAGTTGTGAAGTGGAGGTTTAAAATACACAAGAATAACAATCCTTTAACACGAGGTTAAAACGTCAAAAGGATGCAGTCTTTAAAAAACAGATGACAATCCCCGGTGCTTCTTTTCTGTTAGCGTCTCACCTGCGGGCTCTGCAACAGGCGAGACACTCTTAATGCAGCTGACCTTCTCTACACCGTCCTGCTTCAGCTGTTTGGCTCGCCTGTTCAGCTACACGCGAGCCTGCACTCGCTTGCTCTCCCGCACTGACTTCCTACGCCTGCCTGCCTGCCGCAACCTCCGTTCTCTCTCCTCTCTTTTCTTTTACTTCTTCTCCCCCTTAACCGGCTCGCGCTTCTCTATATATGCGGGGAGGACATGGCAGCTGCAGCCCATCAGCCACAGGAACAATCATGGATGTGGGCAGTTTCCCACCTGTGCACTTAAGTGAGAAACGCAGACACCGCAGATCGCGTCTCGCAACTGCTACCACGCCCCCTCGCTAAGCCGCGAGCTATACCCACAGCCTGGCTCGTGGCTTGTTACGCGAGCCAATGCTCGCATTTAGATCTGAATTTTTCGCTCATACTTTCCTCGTATTTTGAATTTCTCGTATACAGAGGTGATCGTATCTCGAGGTTCCACTGTAACTGGTTATAACTGGTTCTGAAGTAATTATTTATTCAGGAATAAAATGAACAAAACTCTTGTAACTACATCTTAGGTAATGAGTAATTCACAAATCAAATGAACAAGAAAATGTAACTTGTTCTTGGGTAATGATTTATTCATGAATCAAATGAATGGGAATTGTACAACTCGTTCTCAGGTAATGATTAATTCACAAATCAAATGTATTGGAATTGTGCAACTGCTTCTTAGGTAATGATTTGTTCATAAATCAAATGAATGAAAAAATGCAACTGGTTCTTAGGTGATAATTTATTCATGAATCAAATGAATGAGAATCGTGCAACTTGTTCTCGGGTAATGATTCAGTTCAAACCCAAAAGAGTCAGATGATAATATGTGACCAATAGAGTCAAACAGGCCAAAGGCATGAAAGTAAAGTTAAAAGCAAATAACTGGTTATAACTGGTTCTCAAGTAATTATTTATTCAGGAATACAATGAACAAAACTCTTGTAACTGCATCTTAGGTAATGAGTAATTCACAAATCAAATGAATGAGAAAAATGCAACTCGTTCTCGGGTAATGATTCAGTTCAAACCCAAAAGAGTCAGATGATGGTATGTGACCAATAGAGTCAAACAGGCCAAAGGCATGAAAGTAAAGTTGAAAGCAAATAATTGTTATGAATTACAAAATTTCATAAAATACTATGAAAGATATTTTAATAAACTTGAGTTTTGTGTGACTAATTGTAATTTGTTATACAAGGAGATGTAAACAGAGCGGTTTTAACGTCATTTAAAGTATCAATTTATATTGTCTGTAAAATGACGATTGTGATTTATAAATTACGTATAAATGTCTGTATGCCAGGTTTTATAAATCAGATTGTTTTCTTTTGTTTTAACCGTAATCGTTTTCCTGCATTTTGCCGTATGTATATTTTCACACTCAAATCCACACATAAATGAGACCCCGTGTCTTTAACACACCTTTACGATAAAACTTACAAGTCATTTAGACAGCAACACGTGTAACACTAAAATATTCTTTTGCTTTACAATTTTTTACAAGTTTCAAACTGTAAAAAAAAAAAAAAGAAAGAAAAAACTTATATATGTGATGTTATAATAAAACGGTGTCTTTTTTCGATTGCACAGCTGATAAAATGAGTAGTGTGTGCTGGTGACCTACAGAGGCCTCTAATTATTATCATTCAAACTGCTATTTTTACTCTTTTCATTTCTCTCCTATTAGGCGGAAAAAGAAATGCTTTGTTTTCTGCTCGATTAAGAATAAATTGCTGCATCAGTGAGTTCTGCACAGAATTGGACATACAAGCAGACATTGTTTTAAAGGCACAATGAATTATATATGGGTTCTTATAAGCCGAATGAGGCGCCCTCCTCTGGGAGCAGGTCAGGTCAGGTTGGGGACCAGGCACTGGTACAGCACGTTGCCGCACCCACTACATAATAAAAAAACTCAGAATCCCAGTTGGCAACCCCCCCAGTCAGACACGCCACCATTCAGAAATGACCCTCTATCTGCCACAGCCAGGTGAATCGTGGGCATCCCCTTGGCCTGGCCCAGTCTTTAACAATGAGCGTCCTGTGAGTCAGATCATCCTCGGGTAATCACGCCACATGGCCGTAGTGCCGTAACTGACGCTCCCTCACACCGCATGTCATGTGCCTCATTCGGGACTCCGTGAGCAACACAAAATCAAACCAAGGATTCTCCAAAGTGCCACCAAAGGAGTCCAGACTTCGTCTCAGGTCACTGGATTGTGTTCATGTCTCACAAACAGGAAGCACCGGGACTCTAAAGTCTTGGACCTTCGTCCTTTTCTAGATATCAGGAGTGCCACACACCCCTTTCCAGCGACCTCATGACCCCACATGCTATTCCAGTCCATCTACTGACTTCATAGGAAGTGTCACCAGAGTCATGAATGTCACTGCTGAGGTAAGTAAACCTCTTGACGTCGATACTCTCTCCGCAGACAGACACACTGCTGATGTTTCTGCCCAAGTGGTCATTAAAGGCCTGGATGTTGGGTTTTATCAGGACCCTTGCAAGCCCAGACACTCAGACACCACTGGGAGTGTCGGGCTTTCATAGCTGTCTGGTGTGGAAGGGTTTGGGTTTATTGCCCACATCTCGTTGCTGAGGAAGAGCAAAAGGACCCACACTGTTAGGGGTCCAGGGCATGTTCCTGCCTTGCATCCTATGCCGGATGGGATGAGGTACAGCACCCCCCGGGATCCTGCTCAGGAGAAAATGGGTTAGAAAATGACTGACTGACTGTTAGCGGAGGCTCCCCCTGTGTTCCCGATGGGGAATTCCATGTCTTGGCTGGGCTCTGAAGATGTCCCTCAGACACACATGGGTGACATCAGCTACCTGAAGCAACGCTTCCCATTATGAACATTGAAATGTGAAATTGTGTAAAGACTACAACGAGAGAATATGCCACCATATGACATCTGAATTTCCAGGCATGCAAACGTTCACATCAGACCATCCCTCCATTATCATAACCTGCTTAATCCAGTTCAGGATTGGGGTGCTGGATCACAACCCGGCAACACTGGGCAAAAGGCAGGAGCCAAACCTGAATGGGATACCCCAGTCCATCACAGACACAGGAGCAGGTACTATTCTCAAACCAGATGCCATATTTGTGTGTTTGGGGATGGGGCAGTGGTCAGACATTAAGCTGAAATCTGGATGCACTTTTAAACAATGAAAAAAAAAAAAGGGCACAAGTCCCATTACCCCAAATTGATGTCAGAAATTTACAAGGAATGCCAGAGGCTTTCAAGGCTGAGAAATTCAAAGGGAATGGCGGCAAAAGTCCTGCAAGGAAAAAACTAATAACGGAATTGTAATCTACCCCATCTGAAAGCACTCAAGGCCAATTATTAATGTGATCGGTTATGTGATTCAGCTGCAAAAGAAGACATTTTGAAATTTCATTTAGCCGCCGCTCAATCTCAGGAGCCGTTTTAAATGGTCCAGCCTTGTAGCCGCAGCATTGCACCATCAAAGAGCCCCCTTTGTATTTCTCACACGGGTAATTACAAGATGGTAGTTTACCTCAATGCCACAATGCAGTGCCACACACCCATCTGTGATGAAGGTGATTGTGCCCATCATTGCCATTTCCATAAATGTCTTTGGGATGCTGATTTTTGTATAGAAAGGAGAAAAAAATCGAATATCTATGTGTGTCTTTGTCCAATCTGTGAAGTTAATATACGCTAGATGTTGTTTCTGTTTACTGTGTGTTCTACCGTGTAGATAGATAGATAGATAGATAGATAGATAGATAGATAGATAGATAGATAGATAGATAGATAGATAGATAGATAGATAGATAGATAGATAGATAGATAGATATGAAAGACACTATATAATAGATAGATAGATAGATAGATAGATAGATAGATAGATAGATAGATAGATAGATAGATAGATAGATAGATAGATAGATAGATAGATAGATAGATAGATAGATACTTTATTAATCCCAAGGGGAAATTCACAAATGCAGCAGCACCAGGTGAGGTGGGCACACATCACTCCTCTTTTTAGGCCACTACACTGGCTTCCTGTAGCAGCACCCATCAAGTTCAAATTCTTGATTCAGAGGGGAAAATAAGTATTGAATGCATCAAAATTTTTCTCATTAATTTTTTTTCTGGTTGGCACCCTGCCCGGGATTGGTTCCTGCCTTGTGCCCTGTGTTGGCTGGGATTGGCTCCAGCAGACCCCCGTGTCTCTGTGTTCAGATTCAGCGAGTTAGAAAATGGATGGGTGGATATATTTCTAATGGGGCTATTGACATGAAATTTACAACAGATGTCGGTAACAACTCAAGTTGGCAGAGAAGTATGTAAGAGTTGTACAGGATATGTACGAGGGAAGTGTGACCGTGGTGAGGTCTGTGGTAGGAGTGACGGAGGTGGGATCACATCATGGATCTGCTCTGAGTCCTTTCTTATTTGCAATGGTGATGGACAGATTGACAGATGAGATTAGACAGGAGTCCCCGTGGACTGTGATGTTTGCTGATGACATTGTGATCTGTACACAAAAAAATAGGGTGAATTGACTAAATTGATTACAAATGCAAGCTTTCGGGGCAGCTAAGGCCCCTTCATCAGGCAAAGTGTAACAAAGAAACTGAAAAATACTCTAGCTTATATTAGAACAGCAAAGTGATTTTTCTCTTTCATCTTAACAACATTTTTATTCAAATGTTAGCAAAATGAATACACCTGAGATGAATTAACCCTGAAAGAAGAGAACAATGAACTAATAAAATGTAGAGATAGGATAACCATCACTAGAGAAAGTCCTGTAAGGTGCATTGTCTGTAAGATGGGCCACTGATGTATTCAGCTGGTCAATCAGTCACATATCTGGTCATAAAACTCTTGTCTCTGTTCAGACCATTTTGTAGAGTGTTGAATTTAAGCATATGTTTGTATTCCTATTCTCTCCGCTCCTGTTAGGTCTTGACATTACCCATAAGCACAGTGACCCTCAGATCCTTTATGCTGTGGCCATTACTGTTAAAGTGTGCTGCCACCGGAAGATCAACACTGTTTTGATTAATATGAAATCTATGTGAGCTCATTCGCTGGCGCAGTGTCTGACCAGTTTTTGTGATCTGTAGTGAGAGTAGGGAGCAGGTCAAGGAGACCCTGGAGAGGTGGAGATATGCTCTAGAGAGAAGAGGAGTGAAGGTCAGTAGGAACAAAACAGAATACATGTGTGTAAATGAGAGGGAGGTCAGTGGAATGGTGAGGATGCAGGGAGTAGAGTTGGCGAAGGTGAATGAGTTTAAATACTTGGGATCAACAATACAGAGTAATGGGGATTGTGGAAGAGAGGTGAAGAAGAGAGTGCAGGCAGGGTGGAATGGGTGGAGAAGAGTGTCAGGAGTGATTTGTGATAGACAGGTATCATTGAGAGTGAAAGGGAAGGTCTACAGGACGGTAGTGAGACCAGCTATGTTATATGGGCTTGAGACGGTGGCACACGGGACAGAACTGGAGGTGGCAGAGTTAAAGATGCTAAGATTTGCATTGGATGGACAGGATTAGAATTGAGGAAATTAGAGGGTCAACTCAGGTTAGACGGTTGGGAGACAAAGTCAGTGAGGTGAGATTGCGCTGGTTTGGACATGTGGAGAGGAGAGATGAGGGGTATAATGAGAGAAGGATGCTAAGGATAGAGCTGCCAGGAAAGAGGAATGACTGAGAGAAGGTTTATGGATGTGCTGAGAGAGGACATGCAGGTGATGGGGGTAACAGAGCAAGATGGACAGGAAGATATGGAAAATGATGATCCGCTGTGGCAAACCTTAATGGGAGCAGCCAAAGGAAGAAGAAGAAGAAGAAGAAGAAGAAGAAGAAGAAGAAGAAGAAGAAGAAGAAGAAGAAGAAGAAGAAGAAGTCAGTAACAACCCAAGTAATCCACACATATAAAGAAATCAAAATCAGATGAACCTGCAAGTCCATACAAGGCCACAAGTTTGTACTAACTTAACATATAGAAACAGCACATGGTTACAGCATCCCACAGTCTGACTGCATGGTCCTAGTTTGTCCTAGTCCATCTTTTTGTCATAATGCTTCCATGGCAGTTCTCTGTGTGTACTTAATCTGGCTATGTGTCTGCTGTACTGCATGCAAGTAAAAATCAGGTTCTGTCAACTCCATCCATCCATCCATTTTCCAACCCGCTGAATCCGAAAACAGGGTCACGGGGGTCTGCTGGAGCCAATCCCAGCCAACACAGGGTACAAGGCAGGAAACAAACCCCGGGCAGGGCGCCAGCCCACCACAGTATATATAAAATCCTAAACCTAAAATTGCAATGATTTTGTGCCTGATTTTATGTGATGTTTTTATGTCACGCTTTAAATTGGGCTTATTTTAAAATCTACATATATATGTCTGGTATCATTCTTTTCTTGTTCTCGATAATCGGCCATCGTAAAAAAATGACGCTTGCACAAAACTACTTTTACAAAACAATTCACTGAACACAAGCACAACCTTCCAGACTGATGGCACTTGGCAGACTGACTCGTGAGGAGTGTAACTAGATCACCCTAGCGGCCCAACCACGTATTACAAGTACCAACCTAACAACAACAAAATTACGGTTATTTTTGGGTCCCCCCTCGTATTTTATTCACATTTCATGATTTTTACTCTGTTAAACAATAATTTCTTTTTCTTTTACATATTTATAGAATTTTGTGATTTTGACTCCAATAAATAACAATTTTTCTTTCGTACATTTACAGATTTTACTGATATGTAGGGGTTGGGCACCAAAGGTGCCAGGGGCTTGCCCTCCTAGTAAGTTCATAAATTAAGTTATATGTAATAAAGTGGAATGACACAGGGAATAAGTGTTGAACACGCTTACTGAAATTTATTGAATACTTCATAGAAAAGCCTGTGTTGGGAATGCCAGCCTCATGACGCCTCCAGGATGGAGAAACGAGTCGCATGCATTGCTCAGGTGTGATTTTGGCCCAAACTGTCTTGAAATCTCGAAGGTTCTGGGGGGGTCTCTTCTATAAACTCTGACCTTCTGAGTACTTTCCATTGATTTTCAATTGGATTCCAGTCGGGTGACTGACTGGGCCATTCTAGCAGCTTCTTTATTTTCTTTATTCTCTGAAACCAACTGAGAGTTTCTTTGGCTGTGTGTTTGGGATATTTGTTTTGCTGAAATGTCTTCGGCATCCTGGTAGATGGCAGCAGATTCTTATCAACAATGTCCCGCTACATTTCTCCTTTCATCCTTCCTTCAATTCTATGAAGTCTGCCAGCCCCACACCACGATGTTCCCACCTCCAAACTTCACCGTTGGTGTGGTGTTTTTGGGGTAATGTGAAGTGCCATTTCTCCTATAAACATGGAGTACAAGATCATCCAAAGAGTTCAATTTTGACTCTACTCTCCCAGTATTTCATTGGCTTGTCCAAATGTTTTAAATGAGCTTCAAGATGCTTTTTATTTCAGGATTGGAGTCTTGCGTGGTGAGCGTGCATAGAGGCCATGGCGGTTGAGTGCATTACTTGCTAATTCCAGGTCTTTCTGAAGCTCTTGGCGAGTGGTCCTTGTCTCTTGGACAACTCTTCTGATTATTCTTTTAACAGAAATCTTGCGAGGAGCACCTGGTCGTAGCCGTTTTATGGTGAAATGATGTTCTTTCCACTTCCGCAGCTTATTGTTCCCATTACATCTTTATATTTAAATGGTATGTTCAATGTTCACACGTTATTGTTAAACTGATGATGTATAAATTAAATGAGTAATAGTTATTGAAAGAATATGCGTCATATTGGATACAGTTTTTAATATTGTGTACACATTTATAAAAATTTAGATGATTGTTTAAATAAAATACTACTTCTGGTTGAGTAATTAGTCTCAATTTTTGTATCTTTTTGCTTTTTATTACGAGGACAATCCCAAAAGTAAGGTCTCCAAAGCGGTGGGGACATAGAGAAACTGTTCGTACGGCTGTTGGCCACACTGTTGTAATTGCTGCTTCCTCCACTCCCAAACAAGCATGTGTGGCTTCGCTGGGATGCTCAATCTTGGCTTGGCAGCCCTTGAAAATGGAGCTCCCGTTGAATGCTACCATCAAGTTCGCGCAGGAAACCGTCAATTTCCGACGAGACAGTCGCGAAGGTTGAGGAAAACATGCGTAAAGATCGGCTGTTGGAACTTCATCACCCACCCACCCTATAGTCCGGACTTGGCACCCAGTGACTACCACCTGTTCCCTAAGTTGAAAGAACATTTGTCCAGAAGGCGATTCTGCTCCAACGAAGAGGTGAAATATGAGGTTCAACGCTTCCTGAAGGACATGGTGGCGAGCTTGTATGACATGGACATTCTAAAACTACCACAGCATCTACAAAAATGCATCGACCGAAATGGCAATTATGTAGAAAAACAAATAAGTCTTTAACCTTTAAAATGATGTAAACATTATCGAAAATAAACGGTTGTTTGTATTTCTAAAAAAATAGGAGACCTTACTTTTGGGATTGCCCTCATATTATCCATCCATTTTCCAACCCGCTGAATCCGAACACAGGGTCACGGGGGTCTGCTGGAGCCAATCCCAGCCAACACAGGGCACAAGGCAGGAACCAATCCCAGGCAGGGTGCCAACCCACCGCAGGACACACACAAACACACACAGACACCAAGCACACACTAGGGCCAATTTAGAATCGCCAATCTACCTAACCTGCATGTCTTTGGACTGTGGGAAATTTGAATCATCTATCTGTAATTATAACTATAGTTTACTTGAAAATTTGCAAAAGTATTCATTTCATTTATCACCACTTGCCGGAAGTGGTCCAAAAGTTGATAGGATTTCTTATTTTTGATAAAAAAAGCAGGTGTACAGAATCTCACTGACCGAGGTCAATGCGTTTTCGAGTTATCATGTTTGCACACAGACAGACGGACATCATTTCAAAAATGGAATTTTCGGACTCAGGAAGGTCTAAATTGTCAAGATTCATCAAAATCTCGAGGTGGAATTTTTTTCACGACTCCTATACTTTCTCTATACTGTGTATACGAGAAAGTAGTAATTAAGCCAAGAAAGAGTATAGGCAGTTTATTTTCTGCATTCAGCTCTTCATCGAGTGCGGGTGCAGAGAAGCTGTGACAAGTTGTCATGTAAAGTGCAAGTTTACACTTTACAAATGACTAAATATAGACTTAGTTAACACCGATTTGTTAAAAGTCGCAGAAAAACAGAATAGAAACTGATTAACATAAAGGAGAACCAGCAACATCTGTCCATTAATTTAATTGTTGAACTATGGCCAAAGAAATGAAGCTACGCAGAATGAGGAGAAGATCAAAAGCCAGCAGGCCCGGTCTTAGGTATTATGGGGCCCTAGGCGAAAGGGGGGTCCAGGGGCCCCCTGGAAGCTCTGCGAAATGCGTGAAAATTAGACCAAGGAGACATTTTCTTGTAACGTTACGAGGTCATCACCCTGCGTCCCTTTTTCGCAGTAGTTAGCTGCTATAATTTAGCCAGTTTGAACTGTTAAACATGCGAGGGGAGGGGCGGGCCGGGGGCCTGGCCGCCGTCGATCCGGGGCCCTAGGTGGTCGCCTACTTCGCCTATGCCTAAGGCCGGGCCTGAAGCCAGAAAAAAAATCAAAACTCGAAACGATAAAATATACAGGTAGTCAAAAAAACAGACAAACGGCCTAAAAAGTCTGAGCAGTGGCTTCTCATGGACGGCTTGATAGAACATCCAGAAACATGCAGAAGAAGGTTGCCACTATCATAACACGTTAAGTCATAGCAGGCACTCTATAGATGGACGCCACCTACGAGTTATCTCATAAATCATCTTCGGGGCAGCAGCACCAAATACGGGCACAATCGTGGGGAACGCATCTAAATGGAGGACAGTAGGTGTCTGAAATAAGAATTTAAAATTAGTGTGGTGTTACAGAGTGGAATATTTCACTTTCGATTATTTGTTTTTCATATTAGCTATAATTATTCATGATGGACAACACTTTTACAAAAATAATTTACTTATGTGGAACCACAACCATTTGAATATCTCTCAATAGAGATTAGTGTAAGGGATAGCTGGGAGCCTGGCCTGCCGGGACACCGTTCAACCTGGAAGGACAGCTTACACAGGGATTGGTCTCCCCCAGGACACTAGATGGCAGCCAACCCAGGCCGGCATCCCCGTATGGGTGCCCACAAGGCATGCTAGGTATTGTAGTCCTGCAAGGCTCCAACTTCACTCAGCAGTGTTTCAGAGCCGCCACATCATATCACCGGAAGTACTCCCGGGGTTTGGATAAAAGGAGCTGCCTGCCACACTTGCATGCAGCCAGCATCTGGAGGAAGGAGGACGAAGCTTATGGAGAGGAGCAGAGGAGAGACAGAGAGAAGAAGACAGAATCGCAGAGTGCTTTATATTGCTGTGTGCTATTACTGTACTTGTGTATGTGGCTGTGGTGTGGGAAATACTTGCAGAGAAGAGTTTCCCACAATATTCACTCTTTTTTTTTTTTTTTTTGCTTTTTATACTTGTGTCCGAGCCTTTGTGTCGGGTGTCTGGGGACCTGAAGTGGCCCCTGCTGTCCACATTAGCATATCATCATCTATGGAGTTCAAATGGAAACTGCGACACTCAACTGCAATACATTTTGCAAGACTTAAAACTGAAAATTGCTCGAGGGCCACTGTACAATGGCTGACCCTGCTCTTTGACTTGCAATGGTCTTGAGAAAATGCAATTTCCCCTCGGGGAATAATATAGTATACCAAAAAAACAAAATCTAACTTTATAGATTTGCTCAAAGGCTTATCTCTCAGCACATTTTTTTATTGTGAGATTTTGCTCAATAAAAAAAATGTGCCCCGACAAATGTGTGCCCGACAAAACCGCAAACTGATTTTCGACAAAATCGCTCCGACAAAATCACGAAAGTCAAAATCTCTGTATCAACAAGCTGTGGAAAGCCTATTGACTGTGCTGACCCACTAATATGTAGCCAGGTATCATGTAATATATAGCAAAATGTTTTATTTCTCATGTCTCATAATATTGACATCTAAATTAAGTTTTACAAACCATATTTAAGTAGAACTTTTTATGCTTTTATACTACTACTTTTTTTTTTTTTCAGAATTCACTGTCTTTAATCTTCTTTATTTATTTATCTGGTTTGTACAATGCTATATACTGTATACGCTGCCATTCTTTATTATATTCTGTAAGTGCCTTGAGCCTGGGAAAGGCGCTATATAAATAAAATTTATTATTATTATTATTACTAATTATCGTGCATTTGTCGGCGCGTTTTTGTCGGCGCGTATTTGTCGACGCGATTTTGACGTCGCGATTTTGTCGGCGCGTATTTGGCTATCGCGCATTTGTCGGTGAACCAAAAAAAAATGCATTTAATTAGTACAGTTGCATTTCACAGAGGTTACCTGTGCTCATAACTCCCACGATTGCGAAAATCCGCAAATACGTTTTGGGCCCCTGATTCCTGTATATTCTAAATTTATCACACTAAATAAGATGGAAAAAGTCGTGAGAAAGGCGAGATAGAATGTTCACTGTGCAAGCAAATCACGAAGATGGCCGCCGAGACAAAGCTATGTGACGTTGACCCCAGATGAAGTACATTGTTCAGCAGTTCTTTAGTGAACTGTATCTTTTCTACAATATTGAACTTATTGTAATAAAAGTGTGTGAATATTTTTTGTAGTAAGCCAGATGCAGATGATGTTGGTGTAGTTATGAAAGGTTAATAAGGGCACGACGATTAATCCCCTGCTGTACACACGACAGGCAGGCACGAGACAGTCCTCTCATCCTAACGGGAAAAGATCCACAATTAACTTTTCAGACGACACGTTGGAGAGGATACACAAAAAACTCCGATCTCCGATCTCAAAGAAGTCACTACAATAACAACAAGGTAATCAAAATGTCTTCTTCCCGACCCAAGGATATTAGGTCTTGCCATCTTTTTCTCTTGGTTGACTCACTTTAATATTTGTGAAACGGATGCCACCATCAGGCTACATTGAGAGCATTGACAGATGCTAAGGGCCATGACTGCTTCAGTCCTTGACTGGCTAGACCATCACCATCATGCCGTTTCAGAATCTGGCAATCGGAAGGTTGCCGGTTCGAATCCCATAAATGCCAACAGGGACTCTGCTCTGTTGTGCCCTTGGGCAAGGCCCATAACCTGCAATTGCTGAGCGCTTTGAGTAGTGAGAAAAGCGCTATATAAATGCAAAGAATTATTATTTTTATTTTTTGTACAATATCTTAAAAGTAGCTTTCTTTCACTGAGACATCCCCACGTCAATCTTTATGACTATTTTCAAACTTTTGATGACCACTGGCTCTTATCGAATGCCCCTCGAGATCTTAGTCACCCACCTTCTCTCGTATTCTCTATTAAATCCGTCATAGGAATAATCTAAATATTCAAATACGTACTAATCCCTTTATTTCCTACCATTCTTCCTGGTAAGGATCATGGAGAATTAGTGCCTATTGCAGATCTAACAGTCACAAAACGGGAGAATTAGTTTCCGGAGAGGACATTATTCCCTCACAGAGCAGCAATTTAAACTCCTTGAATGAAAAAATTAGCCACACTAGAATCCTTAAAATGCATGTTTTGCACAGCTTTTCTTCTGCTTTGATGCATTTCTGCATCTTTAATGTCCTCATGTCTAATAACAGGTCTTCAACGACAATTAGCATCATTACGGGTAATAGAGTCGAAAGATGACTCAGATAACAGCTGTCTTGGACCAAAAAGCAAAGATGTGGACCCTATAGTTTATATGCAACTTTTGCCAGGCTTAACTTTCAAAAGTGAACTGGATCTCTTTAATTTAATAAAAAAAAACATTAGTTGAATTCTGCTGGTTAGAAAATTTCTGAATACATTTTAAATATAATATATGAGTACTCTGATAGGTTGCCCAGTAGGCCAACTCTTTCCATGTGGTAAAGTGATGGCACAGGACAAGAACTATCAGGACCTTAGAAGACAGAGGAACACTCATGCAGAGAGTCCACCTTAAACAATGGACAAGTGTGTGACTTTGTATCTGTGTGTCCATCTGGCTGCTATGTTTCTGTCATTCCAACAAATGGAGCATCACAAGAATTTGTAGCAATAAAATGCATTGCATTTGTCATTAAAAAACAGAGGGTGCATCACAAACACTAACACTGCTTTTTCAAATCCTATACCAAATAACATATAACAGAGACATTTGTCATTCCAAAACATGGCATATCACAAACATTAACACTTCTTTGATGAATAACATTCCAAATGGCATATAACAAAGACTTATGCAAAGCATTTGTCATTCATTATAAAGGATAGGACATTTGTAGTAATACGATGCATGGCAACCCAGCCACAGGGGATGCACAAACCAGTGTGTTTCTTTGCGCCGGTCCCAAGCCCGGATAAATGGGGGGAGGGTTACGTCAGAAAAGGAAGCCAGAGTAAAATTTTGCCAAATCAATAAGCGAACAAAGGTGGTCTGCTGTGGCAACCCCTAACGGGAGCAGCCAAAAGAAGAAGAAGAAGTAGTAATAAGATGCATGGCATTTTTCATTCCAGCAGTTGGAGCATCACAAACATTTGTCGTACTAAAATGCATTGCATTTGTCATTCCAACAAATGGCACTTCACAAATATTTATATTAATGAAATGCATTGCATTTGCTATTCCAACAGATGGCACATCACAAACATTAACACTTCTTTAATGAATCACATTTCAGATGACATATAACAAAGGCATATGCATTGCATCTGGCATTCCAACAGATGGCTTAACACAAACATTTGTATTAATGAAATACATTGCATTCCAACAGATGGCACATTACAAACATTAACACTTCTTTTACCAATCCCATCCCAAATAACATATAATAAAGACATATGAATTGCATCTGCCATTCCAAAAGATAGCACATCACAAAGATTTATAATAAGAAAATGCATTTCATTTGTCATTTCAGCAGATGATACATCACAAATATTAACACTTCTTTTCTGAACCCCATACCAAATGCCATATAACAGAGGCATATATATTGCATTTGTCATTCCAAAAGATTGTACAAAAAAAAAACATTTGTAGTAAATAAAATGCATTGGATTTGTCATTCCAATAGATGGCACATCACAAACATTTTTATTAATGAAATGCATTGAATTTGTCATTCCAACAGATGGCACATCACAAACATTTTTATTAATAAAATGCATTGCATTTGTTATTCCAACATCACAAACATTAACACTTCTTTTACAAATCCCATTACCAAAAGATAGCACATCACAAACATTTGTAGTAAGAAAATGCATTGTATTTATAATTCCAACAGATGACACATCACAAACATTAACACTTCTATTATGAATCCCATACCAAATGACATATAACAAAGGCTTATGTATTGCATTTGTCATTCCAACAGATGGAGCATCACAAATATTTGTAGTAATAAAATGGATTGCATTTGTCATTCCACGATATGGTGTGTCACAAATATTTCTAATAATGCATTGTATTTCTACAAATGATTGTGATGCACCATCTGTTGGAATGACAAATATAATGCATTTTATGTCTCCGTGCATTACAAAATGCCTTCCAACTGATTGAAGTATTAATGCTGAGGTCTACATTATTGACACTTCTTAGCTAGTAGGAAGATAAATCAATATGCCAGTGCAGGAAGCAGGGCAGCTCCAGTGGACCAGGATCCCCCTAAGTATACAGTGGCCAGCAGAAAAAATAATGTGAGTCCTTTAGAAATAATCACATTTATGTCTAAATTTGCCTTGAAATGACAAAAGCAAGGATGACTAATGACCAAACACAGTCTGTTTTAACAAATAACATTGAAATTCTTGTATTGTTTGGCCCAAACTGAATACATGATTCAGACATTCACAGTGTATATTGTTACAAAACGAGTCTGAGACAGAAAAAGGTTTGGGGCAGCCACCCATATAATCTCAAAATCCTCGGCTGCAAAGTCGTTGAAAGCCAATGAATAGCACTGATGTGCATACAATTGAGTCCAGGATAAGACTGAGGAATTAGGAAAGAGGGCAGGGTTTTAAAGGGGAAGACAGGAAGTGAGGTCATAAGGATCAGGGATGTGTTCGTTCTCCATTGGACCGAGCCCGGACATGACATCAGAGGGGCCGGAGCCAGTCAGGTCTCCTTCCATTGGCTCATTCCTGGAAATGATGTCACGAGAGCCAGGTGGAATCCCCCGGGAACGGTCTGCAGGCAAGAGAGAAAAAGAGTCAGTGCACTCTGCCACCTCCTGGCATGTATCAGAACTGCCGTCCCTCAAGCCCTTTAGCTGTCTCCCATGCACACGTGTGTGACACGGCCCCCCCCTTAGCCCAGACCTGTTGGGTCGGGCGACCCTATCCGAGAGGTCGTGAACGCGGGAAAGAGCATCAGCATTGGCATGGAGAGAACCTCGACGATGAACGAGCGAAAACTTGTATGGCTGTAGGTCAATGAACCACCTGGTGACCCGCGGATTCGACTCCTTGTGCAGGGCCATCCACTGTAGGGGTGCATGGTCCGTGACAAGGGTGAATTCCCGGCCCAACAGGTAGTACCTCAGTTGAGTAATCGCCCATTTAATCGCCAAAGCCTCCCTTTCCACCGCTGCATACCTGGTCTCCCGGTCTAACAGTTTCCGGCTCAGGTACATGATGGGGTGTTCCACACCATCGACGCTTTGGCTCAGCACAGCTCCAAGGCCTGTGTCCGAAGCGTCCGTCTGGAGGATGAAAGGCAAAGAAAAGTTAGGTGCCATCAAAATAGGTGCGGAAGTAAGGGCCTGCTTTAAGTCACTAAATGCAGCGCCTGTCTTCTCAGTCCATACCACAACGTTCGGGGCCCTCTTCTTTGTCAAATCAGTCAAGGGCGCCGCTCTCTCCGAGAACCGGGGCACAAACCGGCGGTAGTACCCCGCTAATCCGAGAAAGGCTTGGACCTGCCGCTTGGTTCGCGGACGGGGCCATTTCAGAATGCCGTCTATCTTGGAGCACTGTGGCCTTACGGTACCCCGACCCACCAGGTAGCCTAAATATTTGGCCTCGGTTAATCCGAAGAAGCATTTCTTGGGATTAATCTGGAGCCCGGCCTCACCAAGTGTCCGCAATACCGCTTGGACATGCTGTAGGTGTTCCTTCCATGTGCTGGAATAGATGACCACGTCATCCAGGTAGGCAGCACTGTATGAATTATGAGGACGGAGCACTTTGTCCACCAGACGTTGGAAAGTCGCTGGTGCCCCGTGTTTCCCAAATGGAAGGACACAATACTGCCAGTGTCCACTAGGGGTACTAAACGCTGTTTTTTCCTTCGCAGAGTCCGTTAAAGAAACCTGCCAATACCCTTTTGTAATGTCAAGTGTGGTCAAATAACGAGCCAGTCCAAGCCTCTCGAGGAGGTCGTCCACTCGTGGCATTGAATAGGCATCAAATTGGGAGACTTGATTAAGCCGACGGAAGTCATTGCAAAACCTCCAACTCCCGTCAGGCTTTCCGATCAACACAATGGGACTGGACCAGGGACTATAACTTTCCTCAATCACACCTAGTTCCAGCATGCGCTTGATCTCAAGCTTCACTTCAGCCCTTTTTGCCTTGGGAAGACGATACGGGCGTTCTCGGACAATAACCCCGGGCTCTGTCACAATGTTGTGCTCAATCAGAGAGGTCCATCCCGGGATCTCACTGACTACCTCCCGAGCGGCCCGGATGGCCGTTTCCAGCTCCTGCCGCTCTCTGGGACTTAAGTCCACCCCGAAGTTAAGGCTGTGGGTGTGAGCGAAGAGTGAGCGGGACTGGCCGGAGGAGGGATCGAGATCCCTGTCCTTCCACGGTTTCAGCAGATTCACATGATAAACCCGCTCCTTTGGACGACAATTTGGTTGATTCACCAAATAATCGACCAATCCCTTCCTCTCCTCAACTTCATAGGGGCCTTGCCAATGGGCAAGTAACTTCGAGTGGGAGGTAGGCACTAGGACCATGACCTGATCTCCCGGGTGGAACTCCCGGAGAGACGTGCTGCAGTTGTAGTAACGGGTCTGTGATGCTTGAGCCTCTTCCATGTGACTTTTAAGGAGGGGCTGAATTTTTCCAAACCTATCGCGTAATTGCGCGACATACTCTAATATGTTTGTAGAGGGAAGAGCCTCTTCTTCCCATCCTTCTTTTAGAATATCTAATATGCCCCGGGGTTGTTGCCCATACAGTAATTCAAAAGGGGAGAACCCCGTGGAGGCTTGTGGGACTTCCCGATAGGCAACAAGGACGAGGGGGAGGAGCTGATCCCAATTCCTTCCATCCTCGATGACCACCTTATGTAGCATTTGTTTGAGAGTCTGATTAAATCTCTCCACTAAACCGTCGGTTTGGGGATGATACACCGCGGTCTTTAAATGCTTTATTTTCAGTAATCTGGCAGTCTCCTTGAACGTCTCCGAGGTGAAAGGTGTCCCCTGGTCCGTCAAGACTTCCTTGGGGATCCCCACGTGCGAAAAGACCCCTAGTAATTCCCGTGCGATTGCTTTAGAAGTGGCTGAGCGCAACGGAACAGCTTTGGGGTATCTTGTAGCATAATCCACGAGGACTAGGATGTACTTGTGTCCTCGGGCTGAGGGCTCTAGAGGTCCAACTATATCGACCCCAATACAGTGGAAAGGAATGTCAATCAGGGGAATAGGAACGAGAGGAGCATGGTCCTTTCTTGGAATTTGTCGCAATTGACACTCCAGGCAAGAAGCACAAAAGCGACGAAGCTCCTCATTGATTCCCGGCCAGTAGAAACGGAGCTTGATCCTCTCCAGGGTTTTTTCGGTGCCCAAGTGGCCACCTAGGAGATGGGCGTGTGCTGACTCGCAGACCTGCCGCCGGAAGGCTCGCGGGATTAGCAGTAGCCTTCTCTCCTGCCCGTCATGCACTGCTACACGATAGAGAAGGTCGTTCTCCAACACAAAGTGAGGACCCTGTGGCATGGACTGATTTGTGCGCTGGCTGTTGACTAGGACCACTGCATTTTTTGCAAATTTCAGGGAGTCGTCACGCCACTGCTCCCTTTTAAAGGAAGCCAGCGTCTCTCTAAATTGAAATCGTAACAGGGAGAGAGGGGCGGCGCCGACCTCAAGGGGCGTGGTTTCCTTTCGTTCTGCCGCGGCCCTGGTGGATGACGTGTCGGCACGCGACGGTCCGGGAGTAGCCACGTCACTCATGACGGCTGCTTCATTTCTCTCTGCCGGCTGATTACACGGCGTGAAGGCAGCTGGAGATGGCTCATTCCCGTCCATGACTAGGCCCAAGTTATCCCCAGGAGTGGTATGTGTCTCACCGCTTTTTATTTTAGACCAGTCCCGCCCTAGTATCACCGGGTGTGGAGGATCAGGAAGGATCGCCACGGTTACTTTTTGAACTGACCCTCCGTAACACAGAGGACACAGGTTATACCAGTCTTAACTTTCAACCACTGTTGCGGTAGCACAAATCGGCGGGCAACAATGGAAATGTTGCTGCCGGTATTGAACAGTACAGACGTTTTATACCCGTTAACGATCGCCATGCCTGTGTGTGGGACCGTCAACGGGTTTGTCAGAGCACACCAACACCTCCTCCCCGTCCACCTGCATTCCTCCTTATTCCCAAGCGGTTTGCGCGCCCGCGGCCTCGGGGACGTCGGCACAAGCTCTGGGTTGTACAGGGAGAGGCTAGGGTTTGGGACATACTTCGTTTGAGTTCGGCCAAGAGACGGTTCAGCTCCCCCAGATTGGGAGGCTCCCCTTTGTTTTTCAACGAGCTCGATGAGCTCTGCCATGTTTTTAAACTGTCTTCCCCAGACCGGCTGGGTGAAACACTGGGGAAGTGACTACAGTAGCAGGTAGCATGCCACCTGCTCTATTAAATAGTAGGGCCTATTTTCGTGTGGCCGTAGCCACTGCCCTACCTTTGCCCATATGGACCAGGCTTGTTGTGAGGTTGGCCTCTCTGGGTCGAACCTCCATCTTTTCAGGTTATTCACCTGCCAGTCTGGGGCACCCTTAGGTGGAAATCGGGGCTCTGGATTCACAGGGAGGCGGGCACTCTCATCCAAGAGAGCACAAACAGCCTTCTTTGCCTCCCCAGTCCGAAGCAGCCCAATTCTGTGAGCCCCTTCTGCACACTCCCTGGCCTGCCTAGGCTGTCTAGTGGAGCATGCCGGGAGTAGAGCCTGTACCGGGCCACTCCGAAACATGGGACACCCTCCCCGCCTGGAAACTCGGCCACGGTACGCTCCCACCCGGATGTGTTGCAGGTTCTGTCCTCTTCTCTGCCAGGATTTCTCCATCCTGCCGACTACGCCAATGTCACAAAACGAGTCTGAAACAGAAAAAGTTTTGGGGCAGCCACCCATATAATCTCAAAATCCTCGGCTGCAAAGTCGTTGAAAGCCAATGAATAGCACTGATGTGCATACAATTGAGTCCAGGATAAGACTGAGGAATTAGGAAAGAGGGCAGGGTTTTAAAGGGGAAGACAGGAAGTGAGGTCATAAGGATCAGGGATGTGTTCGTTCTCCATTGGACCGAGCCCGGACATGACGTCAGAGGGGCCGGAGCTAGTCAGGTCTCCTTCCATTGGCTCGGTCCCAGAAATGATGTCACGAGAGCCAGGTGGAATCCCCCGAGAACGGTCTGCAGGCAAGAGAGAAAAAGAGTCAGTGCACTCTGCCACCTCCCGGCATGTATCAGAACTGCCGTCCCTCAAGCCCTTTAGCTGCCTCCCATGCGCACGTGTGTGACAATATGAACACCATAAACTGATGACTTCAACAAAAGATAACTGGAGTTGGGAGGTGACAAACGAGGAGTCCAACCAATGACACGAGATTGGAGGCATGGCTATAAGCTACTTTGACAAGCAACAAAAGACTCAAAATGTCTGAGTTTACTATTCATAAGAAAGGTCTGATGATGTGAAGTGGGCCTTGCGAAAAAGAGATTTCAGAAGATCTGCAGAAGATCTGTTGATTTGTATAAAGCTGAGAAGGTTTACAAAGTCCTTTCAAAGAGTTGTGATCATTCATCAGTCCACAGTTAAATGAACTGAGTATCAATGGAGATGATTTAGCACTCTGGTTACTCTCCCTAGAAGTGAGCACCCAGTCAAGACGACTCGAAAGGCAAAATGCAGAATGCACAGTGAGGTAAAGAAAAACGCACAAGTAACAGCTAAAAGCTTTAAGGAATTAGTGGAACAGATGAACATCTCTGTTCATGAGCCTACCAAACACAGAACATTGAACAGGCATGGCATCCAAGGAGGAAGTCACAGCTCTCCCAAAAAAGCCATCACTGCACGCCCTGAGAAAATCTTCTCTGGACTAATGAAGCTAAGGATGAATTGTTCGGGAAGAATTTGCAGCAGTATGTATGGAGTACAAAGGACCCCAAATGCCAACAGGCAAACACCACTCCAGTGGTGAAGTACAGTTGAAGGAGCATTATGATTTCAGGTGTGCTGACTTATGGCTGCATGTTCTCCCTGTGTCTGTGTGGGTTTCCTCCGGGTACTCCGCTTTCCTCCCACAGTCCAAAGACATGCAGGTTAAGTGTATTGGCGATCCTAAATTGTCCCTAGTGTGTGCTTGTTGTGTGTGTGTGTCCTGCGGTGGGCTGGAGCCCTGCCCGGGGTTTGTTTCCTGCCTTGCACCCTGTGTTGGCTGGGATTGGCTCCAGCAGACCCCTGTGACCCTGTAGTTAGGATATAGCGGGTTGGATAATGGATGGATGGATGACTTATGGCCTGGACAGCTTGCCATCACTGAGGGGAAAATGAACTCCCAGGTTTATCAGGGTATCCTACAGGTCCACATGACCGTCATCATCAAATTCTTCCATGTGAACCCTGAATACCATGAGAACTGATTGTGAGGTCATTGATGTTAGGTCGAATGCCTAGAAAGGGGCTGGTCAGGTGGTCTCATGGCCTTGGACCCCCTGCAGATTTTGTTTTTTTTTTCCAGCCGTCTGGAGCTTTTTTTTTGTTTTTTTTCTGCCCTCCCTGGCTAATTAGTGTTCCCTTATTTTAATTCTTATTTATTTTGTTCTTCATTATGTAAAGCACTTTGAGCTCATCATTTGTAAGAAAATGTGCTCTAGAAATAATTGTTGTTGTTGTTGTCGCTAGTTGAAGGTCAGTAGAAGTTGGGTGCTGTGCAGGATGATAACATCAAGTCAAGTCAAGAGTATTTCTTGTCATTTCATCCATATACAGTAGTACAGAATACAGTGACACAAAACAACGTTCCTCCAGGACCATAGTGCTGCATACAATACAATACAATACAGTTTATTTTTGTATAGCCCAAAATCACACAGGAAGTGCCGCAATGGACTTTAACAGGCCCCCTGCCTCTTGACAGCCCCCCAGCCTTGACTCTCTATGAAGACAAGGAAAACCTCCCAAAAAAAACCTTGTAGGGAAAAAATGGAAGAAACCTCGGGAAAGGCAGTTCAAAGAGAGACCCCTTTCCAGGTAGATTGGGCGTGCAGTGGGTGTCAAAAGAAGGGGGTCAATACAATACAATACACAGAACAGAACAGAACAATTCCTCAATACAGTAAGAAATAAAAAATATAAATTTTAGAAGTACAGAGCAGAATTTAACAGTAGATGATATATCCCATAATAAGATTTGGATTTGTGTAGAGTCCTGGAGACCTCATCCTTCAAGCTGCCTCCCCCATTTGGCCATTCCATGGCTGAGACAGCGCTGGGCCAGCCAATCTGATGAAAGGACCCCTCTTTCCCACGATTCCTGCGATCCTCCATCAGGGATGACTTTTCCTTAGGCAGGCAAAACAACTTGGCAGGTGGGCCGTGGCACCAAGTGCCACATTTGAGTACCAAGAAGAAAAACAGAATAAGTGAGGGTTAGTATACAATTATAACTGTCATGTTACTTATGTTTAAGTGCTAATGACTAACAACAGAGATGCAGTCTGCACAGTTAATCAGCAGCTCTAGTCAGGGTGTGCTAAACTGAAGTAGTGAGTCTTCAGCCGGGATTTAAAAGCTGAGACCGAAGGGGCATCTCTTATAGTAGCAGGCAGACCACTCCACAGTTTAGGGGCCCTGTAACTAAAAGCTCGACCTCCTATTGTTATTTTATTAATCCTTGGAATCCTAAGCAGACCAGCATCTTGAGATCTTAATGTGCGCTCAGGTTTGTAAGTCATGATAAGTTCAGACAAGTAAGCCAGACCTCGACCATTTAATGCTTTATATGTTAAAAGGAGGATTTTGAAATCTGCCCTAAACTTAACCGGGAGCCAGTGTAAGAATTTAAGAACTGGAGTTATGTGTTCATATTTTGTAGTTCTTGTAATAATTCTTGCAGCCGCATTTTGGATTAACTGGAGGCTGTATAAAGAACAGTTTGAACATCCAGTGAACACCGCATTGAAGTAGTCAATCCTACTAGAGATAAATGCATGAATTAGTTTCTCAAAATCCTGTTTATTTAAAAAGCGCCTTAATTTCCTAACATTTTTATTCCTAACATACGTAAAACACAGGACAATGAAGAATCCACGACACATAACATAAAGACACATCATATATAACAAGGTGCATGTGAGTCAAATGTGCAACCATGTGCAACACTGCAGAACAGAAGACATATATCAGATATCAGTCCGGTCCATGAGTGTTCAGGAGTCTGACTGCTTGGACGAAGAAACTGTCACACATTCTGGTGGTGAGGGCCCAAATGCTTCAGGACCTTTTTCCCAATGGCAGGAGTGTACACAGTGAATGAGAAGGGTGTGTTGGATCTTTCACAATGCTGGTGGCTTTGTAGATGCAGCATGTGGTGTAAATGTCCATGATGGAGTGAAGAGAGACACAGATGATCTTCTCAGCTGTCTTCACTATCTGTTGTAGGGCTTTGCGATCCCTGACCGTGCAATTTCCAAACCAGACAGTGAGGCAGTTGCTCAGGATGCTCTCTATGGTTCCTCTGTAGAATGTTGTTAGAGTAACTGGTGGAAGATCGGCTTTCCTCAGCCTACGCAGGAAGTAGATCATTAAACATAATCTACTGTAGAATGGCTTCAAAAAAACACTTTTTGGAGTGGCCTGGTCAATGGCCTCGCTATGTGGTTTGCGAGACATGGATGCTATCCAGTGACCTGAGATGAAGACTGGACTCCTTCATGTGTGTCTCTTCATAGGGTTCCGCTGGTTTGACTTTGTGTTGCTCATGGAGTCCCAAATGAGGCACATGACCTGCATTGTGAGGGAGCATCAGTTACGGCACTATGGCCATGTGGTGCGATTACCCGAGGGTGATTCTGGCTCTTTGTTGAGGACCTGAGTGGCTGGGCCAGGCCAAGAGGATGCCCACATAACACCAGGCTGTGGCGGATAGAGGGTCATTTCCAGATGGTGGGAATGGATTGGTGGGTTGATAATTGGGATCCTGAGTTGTTTCGTCATGTGGTGGGTGCAGCAATGCGCCGTATCACTGCATGCTCCCCAACCTGACCTAACCTGACCTGTTATAAGTTACGGAATGAGACCTTTTTCCACTTAAAATGAAATCTACAACACAAGTGTGCAAAAAGTGAACGCTCCTGAATATGTTGTGCACAGTACATCAAAAAAAAAAAAAATAAAATCATACACACAAACACAGGGGCAGCGACAGGACGGGCAAGGCGGGCAATCGTGTGGGGCCCTGAAGACACAGAAGCACATGTGTTGTAAATCGAGCGCATTTCTTTGTGCTGTCCAGGCTTGTTGCACACAACACATTGGGTAGTCGGTGACTGTTTGCACTGAGTGGGTGGCAGAAGTCAGACGCCTTGTGATGAAGAACTCAACTATCCGCATCAATGCCAAAGCCTTCAGGATCCTGTTAGAAAATAAAACACGAACAAGAGAGAGCAAGCATTGGGGGAATTCCCTGTATAATGCTGGTGGATCCGTTGATTCTTTTCTGACTGAAATCGCAGTCAAAGATGTATAAAACAGACATTTGACAATCACAGAATTGCTCTGCGGTGCTTTTATGGGTGTGAAAGGACAAACAGGACACAGAAAAGGATTCTTGACGGATGTGATGATGATTGAGGGAGAACGGATTTGACATCATCATCGGGAGACGGAAATGAAGTCATCAGGAAGGGACCGGAAGTGAAGTCATCATTTGGACCTGGAATTGGAGTCATCTTGTGGAGCCGTAATGGACTTTAATAACACGTGGGAATTATGTACAGTATGTAAGGTAGGACCACTAATCTGTTTTTCTGTTGAGGAAGGGAAAAAGGCGTTAATACTCTGTTCCAATCCACCACCTTTCATTCTTTCATGCTCCATTGGGCCCTTTGGTTGTCCCCTACTCATGCATGTGGGACAATCCACATTATCCAGTTTTGATTGTCACTATCTCAATCAGGGCGGCATGGTGGCGCAGTGCTAGCGCTGTTGCCTCACAGTAAGGAGACCTGGGTTCTCTTCCCAGGTCCTCCCTGCGTGGGTTTCCCCCCACAGTCCAAAGATATGCAGGTTAGGTGCATCGGCAATTCTAAATTGTCCCTAATGTGTGTGTCCTGCGGTGGGCTCGCGCCCTGCCCGAGGTTTGTTTCCTGCCTTGCGCCCTGTGTTGTCTGGGATTGGCTCTAGCAGACCCCCGTGACCCTGTAGTTAGGATATAGCGGATTGGATAATGGATGGACTATCTCGATCACATAATATTCATCTTACAACAAATCTAGTCGTTTTGCAGCTTGACACCTTTGACAACATAACTTCTGGGGACCCCCCTGTGGCTGCAGGTTTATGTTCCAACCAACTTCTGCTTTTCATTGGACTCTGAGCCTAATTAAGTGAGTCATTATTTCCCAGTTTCTGTGTTTTGGTGTCAGTGTAGAAATTACAAACTAAGTTTTGTAGATTTTTATTAAAATGTAATAACCAGTGATATGGGGAATATGTAGTTTTTCTATGTCATTAACAGTATTTTCAGACTAATTTTCATTCTGCTTTTCCAGGTGTTCTGGGGCCTCATGCATATCGCTGTTCATAGAATTCACACTAAAACATGGCGTACGGACAAAAGCAGAAATGTTCGTATGCACAAAAAAATTCAGATGCATAAATCTGTGCGTTCGCCAACTTCCACGTTCTTCTGCTACATAAATCCTGGTCAGTGTGAAAAGTAACGCATGTGCACGCGCCTGCTGTCCCACCGCAACTCCTCCCAGAATTACGCCTCTTTGAATATGAAAAACAATATAAATAGCCCTTAATCTCAGCATTCTGTGAAAAGACAATGGCAAAAGCACGGGGGGAAAATAGAAGAATTTCAGTGAATACCAAGTGGAGGCAAAGAAAAAACGTACTATTTGTTGGTTTAAACAGTGGTATAAACAACAAAAGGAAGTTGATCGAGTGACATAGCGTGTCGGAGAAACTCGAAAGCTCAAGTTCACAAAGTCGCACAGTGCCCGAAATAAAAAAGAATGCTGGGTTGCATCTGCCAGAGATGCGTCACAGGGCAGCAGCCAATCAGCAGCAAGGAGAAATGAATAACGCTCTCGAATTGGCTATTTTCACCATCCCAAGCCGTGTTTTCCTCTACGGTTGCTTTGTGTTCTCTCTACAGTACAGTATTGCCACGAAAAAAGCCATCAAAAAAATTGCGGAGGATATTTGTAGTTTCCGCTAACAATTATTAGTTACGTTCTAAGGAAAAATCCACGAATGACTGAGGCTGCGAACTCTAAACCGCGACTTCGCTGGGGTCTACTGTACAGACTCACAGGACAAATAATACAGTACAGTGTCAGAAAAACGACCAGCAGACATCATAAAGGTTTGGGGCAGGCACCCATATAATATGCCCTGGCTGCAAAAGGTTGAAGTTTTCAAAGTTGCTCACAATACTTAGTCCAAAACAGAACTGAATAGGTGGAGGTAAGATGGCGACTTTAAAGGCCGGTGGAGGAAGTGACATCATTGGTGCCGGAACCAGAAGTGGTGTCATCCTAAGCATAGGGGCCAGAAGTGCTGTCTTCAGATGCGCAAAAGAAAGAAAGAAAGAAAGAAAGAAAGAAAGAAAGAAAGAAAGAAAGAAAGAAAGAAAGAAAGAAAGAAAGAAAGAAAGAAAGAAAGCTTCAACGAGTTTTCAATTGAATTGTTTAATTAGAAGATGCAAGCTTTTCAGAATTTGATCTATCTATCTATCTATCTATCTATCTATCTATCTATCTATCTATCTATCTATCTATCTATCTATCTATCTATCTATCTATCTATCTATGTGTTGAAGTTTTAAGAGTTGCTCACAATCCAAAACACAACTGAATAGGTGGAAGTAAGATGGCGGCTTTAAAGGCCGGTGGAGGAAGTGACATCATTGGTGCCAGAACCGGAAGTGACGTCATTCTAAGCATAGGGGCCAGAAGTGCCGTCTTCAGATGCGCAGAACCATTAGTGATGTCATCAGAGGCGTCGGGACCCGCTGGGATTTCCCAAGAATGGTCTACAAGGAACTGAGAGAGACAGTCAGCACACTCCGCCGCCCACTGGTCTGGTGTATAATTACAATTACTCAAGCCCTTTAGCTGCCGCCTACTCACACATGTGTGACAACAGCTAATCAATCAATCAATTAATTAATCAATCAATCAATATATAAACTTAAGTTTATTGAATTGCCTGATAGCAGTGGACAGAATAGACCCCTACAGGTCACACTGCAGTGGAATGCGCCTCCTTGAGGGCCTTTTTCATGATGGCATCCAATTTTAACACCGTCTTTTCCACAACTGCTTCCAATGTGTCCAGGGTTCACCCCTCTGATGGCGCAGACTTTCTGGATAAGTTTGTTCCGGCATTTTGCATTGTTAGAATTCAACCTGCTACCACTGGAGATGACAGCGCAGAACACCACAATGGCTACTATGGACTGGTAGAACATTTGCAGCAGCTTGCTGCACACATCAAAAGAGCTGAGTCTCCTTAGCAAGTCCACTCTACTAGGAAATTTGTTTTGTCAGACCAGTCCAGTTTACTGGTACTTGCAGCTCTGCACCACTTCCATGTCCTATTCCTGAGTGGTGACTGGTCTCAGACACTCCTTGGAATGCCAATAGTCCACCACTGACTCTCATGTCTTGCCGATGTTGAGTTGTGGGTTGCTGTCCCTGCACTACATAACTAGACATCAAGATGGGTCAAATGGTAGATCATATGTGAGAATTGTCTTGTACCAGTGAGTCAGGGTGCACCAAACAAAAGCAACTGAAGTGACTCCAAGGCATTCAGAAGTAGAACACAATATGGGGGCAGGTGCTCAAATGGAGGGCCTTATTGAGCTCAGCCAGGCATCTTGATTAGGGTACCCTCTGGGCAAGATGCGGTGGTGAAGATCCAAGAGACCCTGAAGAGAGAAGCCTAATCTGAAAATCAATGCATTACATGAAGTCTTTTACTGTGCAAACATAAGTCAACATAAACTAAAAAGTATTAAGAAACAACAAACTGCACCATAAAGCTGGGCTCATAATGACTCCTTTAAGCAGCAAGAATCTAAATGACTAGTAGAAGTTTTAACTGCAGTATACCAATACAAATGAAAAGAGTCTTCGGAAGTTTAAACTAAGCAGACAATAACATTGTTCTTCTGTAAAAAGAGCGGGTCTTCAATTAGATGCTGTTTCCTGTAATATAAAAGATTTAAACTTAAGATTAGAAAATGTGGAGATGGATAATTATAAAATGTAAGCAGACTTTAAATGACATTTTTAAGCATGGAGATAAGTGGTGGTAATGGCTTTGATGGTGGCATCCTGGTAATATATGGGCCTTTCACACTTTAAAAATAGAAATGAGAGACTCTATTAGAACGCAGTCAGAATCGAAACAACTGCGCACAGGAGCCTTTGCCAAATCTCACTGGTGCAGCTCCCCCCTGCTGAGACATTTTTATTTAATAATACACCAAGCAGATGAAATGTGCTCAACCATAACTGTTAGCATCAGGAAACAGAAAGGGAAAGGGGCGGGAGGGGGGGTGTTTGTGTGTGTGGGGGGCTCACATTTAGAGCAACTGTCAAGCTGCCGCATATGGAGGGCTGTGTCATTTTTAGATTTTAAAGCCGCCCTTCATATGGAAGATTCCCTAAAATGTAGCAGATAAAAGTGTAAATGTTTCATCCGACGTATTTTGTGGATTTTGAAAAATACATGATGTGGTATTTTTTATTCAGCAACATATCCATCAGCTAAAAGGCTTATTGAAAAATGTTCCGAAAGAAAGAAAGAAAGAAAGAAAGAAAGAAAGAAAGAAAGAAAGAAAGAAAGAAAGAAAGAAAGAAAGAAAGAAAGAAAGAAAGAAAGAAAGAAAGAAAGTGATATTGAAAGCTTCGACGACTTTTCAATTGAATTGTTTATTTAGAAGATGCAAGCGTTTCAGAATTTGATCTATCTATCTATCTATCTATCTATCTATCTATCTATCTATCTATCTATCTATCTATCTATCTATCTATCTATCTATCTATCTATCTATCTATCTATCTATCTATCTATCTATCTATCTATCTATTATATAGTGCCTTTCACAACTATCTGTCTATCTACCTATCTACACTCACTGAGCAGATTATTAGGTAATACCTGAACACCAGCTGGTTTAAGTTGGCATAAAGGCCCTGGTAACTCTGATAACCACACTGTCCAAGTGTGGTGAGCAAAAAAGAATCTCCGAATTCATAACATGTTGTACCTTCAGGTACATAGTACACAAAGTCAGAGACCACTTCAAGTTCCACAGAGAATAATGGCTTCAGTGGGCACAGGCTCACCAAACTGGATAGCTGAGGACTGGAAAATCATACCATGATCTGATAATTCCTGATTGCTGCTGAGGCAGACGTTAGTGTCAACAGCATGAATCCATTGCCAAGTGTCAATAGTCCATGCTGATGGTGATGGTGGTGGTGGCTCTGAGGCTAGGGATCTGCACTGGCAATCGGAAGGTTGCCGGTTCGAATCCCGTAAATGCCAATAGGGACTCTGCTCTGTTGGGCTCTTCAGCAAGGTCCTTAACCTGCAATTGCTGAGCGCTTTGAGTAGTGAGAAAAGCGCTATATAAATGCAAAGAATTATTAATGGTGTGGGGAATGAATTCCAAAGCATCTCTGAGTGTTGTTGCCAATCCAATAGAACACCTTTGAAATATGGCAGAACAGGATATTCACAGGTTGAATGTGCAGCTGACAAATCTATAGACATTTTGTGATGCAGTCATGTCAACATGGACCAGAATAACCAATGAAAGGTATATATGTATATGTATCTACTATAAAAGGAAATCCTGAGACGAGACTTTCTCTGAGATAATTTAAACTCCCAAGAGAGATAATTTCAGGTCCTGCAAGACGAGTCTTTATGCCAAGAGATTTTGACAAGTCCCGGCCTCCTCTCAAACATTTACAACCACACCCACGGTCCACGCGGGGTCGGAAATAAAAGACAAAGAGTAGAAGACAAAGTAGAACATCATAAAGAGGTTCAAAAACCTTGGCGCAATACACATGCAGAGCAGGTTAAGTACTAAAATTCGCAAGTCTCAAAAATCTGATATTAAAGATCACATTACCGCAAACAAACAGAAATTATTACTCGGTGAAATAACAGAACAGCAAAAAGAGATTGAATATATGGACATAAGTGATATGACAGAAGTATGTAGATATTGTTCGGCTTTAAATTTTAAGTCGGAGACTAGTAAATCGTCTAATTTGTGTTGCTGTCGGGGAAAAGTAGTGTGTCTTCCTAATGAAGAGGCCTATCAGCGAGAATTAAAAGATTTGTTGTTTGGTGAAAGTGAAATCCATATAAGCGAGTGGCAGAAATACAAAGTGGCTGGTGTGTAGCGCAGGCCGGGGGGATGGCGAGCAAAGTGAGCAGGGGGCAAAGACCCATAGTGTATATATATATATATATATATATATATATATATATATATATATATATATATATATATATATATATATATATATATATATCCATCCATCCATCCATCCATTTTCCAACCCGCTGAATCCAAACACAGGGTCACAGGGCTCTGCTGGAGCCAATCCCAGCCAACACAGGGCACAAGGCAGGAACCAATCCCGGGCAGGGTGCCAACCCACCGCAGTATATATATATATATATATATATATATATATATATATATATATATATATATATATATATATATATATATATATAAATATAAAAATATATATATACATTTATAAATATAAATATATATATATTTATATATATACTGTATAATAATATCACTTCTACACTCAAAGTTTAGCACACCCTGACTAGAGCTACTGATTAGTGTACAGACTGCATCTCTGTTGTTAGTCATTAGCACTAAAACATAAGTAATGTTATAGTTAGAATTTATTACTAACCCTCACCTATTCTGTTTTTCTTTTCTGTACTCAAATGTGGCACTTGGTATTTATATAATTATCTATATTTTTTTTTTACTTTCTCGTACAGTATATCCAAAGATTTGATGTGGAGATTTTGATGAATCTTGATGTTTTAAACCTCCCTGAATATACCATTTTTTGGAATTATGTCTGTATGTCTCTGTGTGTGTGTGTGTGTGTCTGTGTAAACACAATGACTTGTGTACGTTTTCACTTAGCTCAACCAAATTTTGCTGATGTATTCAACTTTACTTTTATCATAATTAGGGAAAGTGTAGGGAAAGTACTGGAATCAGCCAAAAATTCGATTTCGAGATTTTGATGAATCTCAACATTTTAGACCTCCCTGAGTCCGAAAATACCATTTTTGGACCTCTGTGTATGTGTGTGTGTGTGTGTGTGTGTGTACGTGTGTGCGTGTGTGTGTGTGTGCCCTGTGGTGGGCTGGTGCCCAGCCCAGGATTTCTTCCTGCCTTGCGCCCTGTGTTGGCTGGGATTGGCTCCAGCAGACCCCCGTGACCCTGTGTTAGGATATAGCAGGTTGGATAATGGATGTATGGATTATTAATTGAACTTTATTTGTTGTTGATGGTTCTTTAATGTACATAATATAAAAATATAATCTTTATCTTGCGGTTTACTCCTCAAATATCCATCTCCATATCTGAATATATGAGAAAGTCGAGGGGAGACCACTCACAATTTTTTTTTTTATTCTCTCTCCCACTTCTACTTACAGGGGTCCGGAGTGCATCCCATAACTGATTCCATCTATCCATCCATCCATCCATCCACCCATCCATCCATCCATCCATCCATCCATCCTCTTCCGCTTATCCGAGGTCGGGTTGCGGGGGCAGCAGCTTGAGCAGAGATGCCCAGACTTCCCTCTCCCCGGCCACTTCTTCTAGCTCTTCCGGGAGAATCACAAGGTGTTCCCAGGCCAGCCGAGAGACAAAGTCCATCCAGCATATCCTGGGTCTTCTCTGGGGCCTCCTCCTGGTTGGACGTGCCCGGAACACCTCACCAGGGAGGCGTCCAGGAGGCACCCTGATCAGATGCCTGAGCCACCCCATCTGACTCCTCTCGATGCGGAGGAGCAGCCTATCTTTAAGGGAAAGCCCAGAGGAAACTCATTTCAGCCGCTTGTATTCGCGATCTCGTTCTTTCGGTCACTACCCATAGCTCATGACCATAGGTGAGGATAGGAACATAGATCGACTGGTAAATTGAGAGCTTTGCTTTACAGCTCAGCTCCTTTTTCACCACGACAGACCGATGCAGAGCCCTCATCACTGTGGACGCCGCACCGATCCGCCTGTAGATCTCACGCTCCATTCTTCCCTCACTTGTGAACAAAACCCCGAGATACTTGAACTCCTCCACTTGGGGCAGGATCTCGCTCCCAACCCTGAGAGGGCACTCCACCATTTTCCGGCAGAGGACCATGGTCTCGGATTTCTGTCCTTTTAATTAACTAGTTACTTGTAGTGATGTTACCAGCCCAGCACACTACAGCGTAGACAATTTGTGATATCTCAACAGGTATCAGCACTATTACATACTGTATGCATTACTACCATTATATAGGGTGGTCCAGATCTAATTATGCAATTTTCATTACGCTATAACGCGTTAAGTTTATTACATAGAGAATTCACAGCACCTGCCCTGCACACAGAGATTTCAATTAAAATTCTTTTTGTTGGCGATAGATGGCAGCACCTGCCCTGCATTCCAAAATGGCGGGGAGACGGTTGAAAGTCGAACAGTTGCATAATTAGATCTGGACCACCCTGTAAACAGACACAGATTTTTTTAACTACATTGCACATATTATTATTTTTAACTGTTATTTAACTTATCAACAGTGCAACGAAATGACATGATACAAACACAAAATAACACTGGAACTGGAAATGTATCTAATCAGGTAAGAGAACGATCAAATAAATTTTAAATTGGAATAGGTACAAGTTGACATATTCTTACAATTATTATATAATCTCTACGTATACGAGAGGAGCCGAATGGAGAACACTTCATATATTTTTTTTTTTTAAATATGAAATGAAGCCCTTTAAGAACCTCTAGCACTAAAGAATGATATCATGTCATGAAAATCCATCACATCTGGGCAATGTGCCTCAAAATCATATTAAGGCGTGTAAACCAAACAGATAGCACAAACAAAAGAAACATTATCCCTTCAAACCGAGGCCATGGCTCTGCATTTCTTTGCTCTGCTGCAAACAGAGCCTGTGGAGAGGAATGACTGGCATCCAGCGGCTCACTCCTACTTTCTGGACTTCAAAGAAAGCCCACTCTTGGTTCCCAGCTTGGGTCAGCGCCTGGCGACAAAAGCAAACTCCTTTGGCGATTGTGCATTTCTACGGAGCTATTGTCCGAGTCTTCAGAACACCACCTGAGTAGCAGTTTGAACACTTCTGGCCTTTGTTTGATGTGATTGTCCCCACAGAGAAGCGCGTTTGATCATTTTAATCAAAACGATGAATCAGCCCCACAGGGCATGATAAGGAGGGCGCGGGATTGTTTTTTTTTTTTTTTTGGGAACGCGATCACTGCTAACGAGTACAAAGCTCAATAGGAAGGCTTTGCGGGTGCCTGAATCACAAACTGGTGGTCACACGCAGTTATTACAGGTGACTCATTTCTGAACAATTTCTTCTTTTTGTTGTATGACGGGGTGCCAGTCTGACTAAAAGGAGCATTAGGAAAAAGGGAAAGGCAGGAGAAATGGTCTCTCCAGGCCCATCCTTTCTAGTTAGCCAGTATAAGGTGTCATTTTGCTTAACTTCTCACTACATCCATAATGGCTAACACGGTACAACACCCTGGTACTACAGGCCCAAACTTGAAAATAATAAGATAGATAGATAGATAGATAGATAGATAGATAGATAGATAGATAGATAGATAGATAGATAGATAGATAGATAGATAGATAGATAGATAGATAGATAGATAGATAGATAGATAGATAGATAGATGTGAAAGGCCCATATATTACCAGGATGCCACCATCAAAGCCATTACCACCACTTATCTCCATGCTTAAAAATGTCATTTAAAGTCTGCTTACATTTTATAATTATCCATCTCCACATTTTCTAATCTTAAGTTTAAATCTTTTATATTACAGGAAACAGCATCTAATTGAAGACCCGCTCTTTTTACAGAAGAACAATGTTATTGTCTGCTTAGTTTAAACTTCCGAAGACTCTTTTCATTTGTATTGGTATACTGCAGTTATAACTTCTACTAGTCATTTAGATTCTTGCTGCTTAAAGGAGTCATTATGAGCCCAGCTTTATGGTGCAGTTTGTTGTTTCTTAATACTTTTTAGTTTATGTTGACTTATGTTTGCACAGTAAAAGACTTCATGTAATGCATTGATTTTCAGATTAGGCTTCTCTCTTCAGGGTCTCTTGGATCTTCACCACCGCATCTTGCCCAGAGGGTACCCTAATCAAGATGCCTGGCTGAGCTCAATAAGGCCCTCCATTTGAGCACCTGCCCCCATATTGTGTTCTACTTCTGAATGCCTTGGAGTCACTTCAGTTGCTTTTGTTTGGTGCCCCCTGACTCACTGGTACAAGACAATTCTCACATATGATCTACCATTTGACCCATCTTGATGTCTAGTTATGCAAGATGTCAGGCTTTTTGGGGGTTCTTGGACTTCTACACCCAAAAAAAAAAAGCCTAGGATGACTTTGTCTTATGGTGCAGGGACAGCAACCCACAACTCAACATCGGCAAGACATGAGAGTCAGTGGTGGACTATTGGCATTCCAAGGAGCGCCTGAGACCAGTCACCATTCAGGAAAAGGACATGGAAGTGGTGCAGAGCTGCAAGTACCAGTAAACTGGACTGCTCTGACAAAACAAATTTCATAGTAGAGTGGACTTGCTAAGGAGACTCAGCTCTTTTGATGTGTGCAGCAAGCTGCTGCAAATGTTCTACCAGTCCATAGTAGCCATTGTGGTGTTCTGCGCTGTCATCTCCAGTGGTAGCAGGTTGAATTCTAACAATGCAAAATTCCGGAACAAACTTATCAAGAAAGTCTGCGCCATCAGAGGGATGAACCCTGGACACATTGGAAACTGTTGTGGAAAAGATGGATGATGGATGCCATCATGAAAAAGGCCCTCAAGGAGGCGCATTCCACTGCAGTGTGACCTGTGGGGGTCTTTTCTGTCCACTGCTATCAGGCAATTCAATAAACTTAAGTTTATATATTGATTGATTGATTAATTAATTGATTGATTGATTAGCTGTTGTCACACATGTGTGAGTAGGCGGCAGCTAAAGGGCTTGAGTAATTGTAATTATACACCAGACCAGGGGGCGGCAGAGAGTGCTGACTGTCTCTCTCAGTTCCTTGTAGACCATTCTTGGGAAATCCCAGCGGGTCCCGACGCCTCTGATGACATCACTTCTGGTTCTGCGCATCTGAAGACGGCACTTCTGGCCCCTATGCTTAGAATGACGTCACTTCCGGTTCTGGCACCAATGATGTCACTTCCTCCACCGGCCTTTAAAGCCGCCATCTTACCTCCACCTATTCAGTTGTGTTTTGGATTGTGAGCAACTCTTAAAACTTCAACACATAGATAGATAGATAGATAGATAGATAGATAGATAGATAGATAGATAGATAGATAGATAGATAGATAGATAGATAGATAGATAGATAGATAGATAGATAGATAGATAGATAGATAGATAGATAGATAGATAGATAGATAGATACTTTACTAATCCCAAGGAGAATAACCCGGAATCTGAAGAGTGATAGGCCATGAAACATGGGAGGCTGTTAAGGATTGCCAGAGCCATTTCTGAACAACTGGGGGCACCAAGTGACATGCAGCTTGGGAATCAGAATTCCTCAATATCCAAGATTAAAAGGAATGAATGCTTCATTAAATTTTGATCAGTCAGTCAGTCAGTCAGTTTCCATCCCGCTATATCCTAACACAGGGTCATGGGGGTCTGCTGGAGCCAACCCCAGCCAGCACAGGGCACAAGGCAGGAACAAATCCCGGGCAGGGCGCCAACACACCGCAGAAAACTTTCATTAGCATTAACATAAATGTCATTTAACTCTTATGCAGTGGATTCTATTGCTTTATACAAGCATGTCCTGTCTCACTTGGTGATTATTTTAGATTAGATATACTTTATTATTACATACAATAGCTAAGCAAAAACATAAAATACATAGGAATTAAGTCAGAGTACAACAGAGTAAATACATAAATACATGTATTTCCGGACCCCTGTAAGTAGAAGTGGGAGAGAGAATAAAAAAAAAAAAATTGTGAGTTGTCTCCCCTCGACTTTCTCATATATTCAGATATGGAGATGGATATTTGAGGAGTAAACCGCAAGATAAAGATTATATTTTTATATTATGTACATTAAAGAACCATCAACAACAAATAAAGTTCAATTAATAATCCATCCATCCATTATCCAACCCGCTATATCCTAACTACAGGGTCACGGGGTTCTGCTGGAGCCAATCCCAGCCAATACAGGGCGCAAGGCAGGAACAAACCCCGGGCAGGGTGCCAGCCCACCACAGAAAAACATAACTTGCTTTAGTAAATGTATAAACCTCTATTTATCTGGGAATCTTTGTGTTTGTGCTATTCCTGGGTCTCTGTCATTCCAACAGATGGAGCATCACAATCATTATCACTGCTTTGATGAATCCCAAACCAAATGGCAAATAACAAAGTCATATGCAGTTTTTTTTTTCATTATGAAGTATCACAAACATTAGCACAGTTTTTATGTATCCCTGACAACATGGCATACAACATAACACGCATTTTTCTTCCCAACAGATTGGGCATTACAAACATTAACATCCATCCATCCATCCATTTTCCAACCCACTGAATCCGAACACAGGGTCATGGGAGTCTGCTGGAGCCAATCCCAGCCAACACAGGGCACAAGGCAGGAACCAATCCCAGGCAGGGTGACAACCCACCACAGGACACATACAAACACCCGTGACCCTGTGTTCGGATTCAGCGGGTTGGAAAATAGATAGATAGATAGATAGATAGATAGATAGATAGATAGATAGATAGATAGATAGATAGATAGATAGATAGATAGATAGATAGATAGATAGATAGATAGATAGATAGATAGATAGATAGATAGATGTAGGTGGATGGATGGATGAATGAAATAGTTTGGATGAGTTTGGGTGAGTTTGCCCTGCAATGGATGGACTCCATTCATAAGCACCTTGAGCATGGGAAAGGTGCTATATAAATAAAAGGTATTATTATTATTATTATTATTGTTATTATTATTAATAATAATAATAAAGTGAATTGAATATTCTTTAAGAACTGGGATTTTTGTTTTTCCAGTTTGAGTTTTCTCTTTTAACAACACTTAAATCAGATAGTGACATAATCGTCCTCAATAATAGATGGATGGATATTTTATTTTCAATTTTAAAATGTTTCACTCATTTAGGAATTTTTATAAATGTACGGCTATGATGTCAGCAAAACGAAAAACTGTTACACATCCAAAGAATGCTTTTACCAGAAGCACTCAAAGAAATCGGAGTCATAAGGTTACTCTTTTAAGTCGTAGCCAACTGCTCTCATACTATACACTGTAGATACACACAAATTCACCTCATAAAATATTTAAATTTTTTACTTTGGTTCAAATAAAGAAATTCTTCACAAACCTAAATAATGAAAAACATTTCAGTTATCAAATCTTGAGGGATGGGGACAGTGGAAGATGGTCCCTCTGTAACAGAACGTCATTCAGAAAATACCTTCGGATATCCACTCACATACGGGATTTTGCAAAAAACATTCAATTTCATTAATAAATTATAGAAATAATATCACAACTATAAGCAGCAGTGCTCCCAAAGTATGGGGTCTGGAATGGCTGGGGGGCATACGAGCACCAAAAGTAATCAGCTGTCTCTAATGACTTCTACCTTGGTACTCAGGAGACCTTTGACTCCGTCAAAATGAGCAGCCCCACATCTATTTTCTCGGACCGAAGCGCAGCTCAAATGGGAATTTTAATATTCTAGAGGATTTTAACATGCTCTTATAATAGGAACATGCTTCTGTTAAAAATGCACCCGCTTCCTACTTTGTCTGCACCACCCGGCATTTAAAACCCATTACAGAGCTTTCTACAAACTATTTTTAGAATAAAATACTTCATACATTTGTCAACCATTTGTTTCCATTAAAAGTTTAAAGTCTGCCAAGATCTAATACTCTATATACTTTTGCTTGATTTTTTTCTCACTTCTTTTTTAACATTTGATGTTAGTGTCCTTTAAAACAGAAATTCCCAGATACCGGACAGTTTCCTTGCACACAGGGCCTGATTCAGTGTTTATCTTTCACTTTGAATTTTGTCTTTCGTTACGCCTGTATTTGTGAACATTTTAGATTTAAACATTTGAATGACTTAGACGAAAACAGGCCATTCGGCCCAACTACTCTTCCCAGCCGTACCCACAAGTCCTCCAAAATTTTATCAAGTTGAGATTCAAAGGGCAGCATAGCTCACTACTATGGCAGTAGCAATAATAATTCTTTGCATTTATATAGCGCTTTTCTCACTACTCAAAGCGCTCAGCAATTGCAGGTTAAGGGCCTTGCTCAATGGCCCAACAGAGCAGAGTCTCATTTTGACATTCCGACATACCTTCCGATTGCCAGTGCAGATCCCTACCCTCGGAGCCACCACTCTGCCTAGTGCTCAGTACAATAATAGGGCAGTGCTGTAGTGGGCATTCTGTCTTTTGGCCCTGATTGTTAACAGAGACTGACAGTTAATCGAATGACGGAGAATCAGGGTTTTACTGTACTTCAATCAGGCGTCCTCTTATTCTTTTTTTTGCCCAACAAAGCTCACCAGTTCTGAACGTCCTTAAAGTCCCTCCTGTCCACCGCACTCCTTGGTCACTTATTCCAAGTGTCTGTGGTTTTCTGTGTAAAGAGAAACTTCCTAATGTTTGTGTGAAATCTACCCTTCACAAGTTTCCAACTGTGTCCCTGTGTTCTTGATGAACTCATTTTAAAGTCACTGTCTCAATCCATTGGACTAATTCCCTTCATAGTTTTAAACACTTCAGTCCTCTTAATCTTCTTTTTCTTAAACTGTAACGGCTCAGCTTTCTTAATCTTTCCTCATAACTCATCCCCTGTATCCCCTGAATCAGCCTAGTCGCTCTTCTCTGGACCTTCTCTAGTGCTGCTATGTCCTTTTTGTAGCCTGGAGATCCAAACTGCATACAGGACTCTAGATGAGGCTTCACCAGTGTGTAATAAAGCTTGAGCAGAACCTCCTTGGACTTGAACTCCACACTATATTTAACACTATTAGCTTCCTCGATGGCTTCTGAACACTGTCCAGCAATTGATAGTGTCAAGTCCACTATGACTCCTTAATCCTTCTCATGAGGTGTACTTTCGATTTTCAGACCTCCCATCGTGCATTCAGATCTAATAGGACCTAAACATAATGCATGCATTAATCTCAGCTCTTTTAATCTTTCCTCATAACTCATCCCCTGTAGCCCTGAATTATCCTAGTTGCTCTTCTCTGGACCTTTTCTAGTGCTGCTATGTCCTTTTTGTAGCCTGGAAACCAAAACTGCACACAGGACTCTTAGATGAGGGCTCACCAGTGTGTTATAAAGACTTGAGCAGAACCTCCTGTGACTTGTACTCCACACATCAAGGCGCTATATAACCTGAAATTCTGTTAGCCTTCATCATGGCTTCTCAACACTGTCTGGAAGTCGATAGCTTAGAGTTCACTACGACACCTAAATCCTTCTCATAAGATGGACTTTTGATTTTCAGACTGCCCATTGTATATTCAAACCTCACATTTTTTACTTCCTACATGTAACACTTTACATTTACTGACATTAAATGTCCTCTGCCCAAAGGCTGTCTACTGCCCAAGTCCCTCTGTGATGATTCAATGGATTTGAGATTATCTGCCAACCCATCTGGCTTGGTATCATCTGCAAAGTTACCCATCTTGTTCCAGATGAGGCCTCACCAGTGTGTTATAAAGCCTGAGCAGAACCTCCTGTGACTTGTACTCCACACATCAATGTGCTATATAACCTGACATTCTGTTTGCCTTCTTAATGGCTTCTGAACACTGTCGATAGCTTAGAGTCGACTCCTACGACTCCTAAATCCTTCTCATAAGATGGACTTTCAATTTTCAGACCTCCCATTGTGTATCAAACCTCACATTTGTACTTCCTATGTGTAATACTTTACATTTACTGACAAATCTGCCAAGCCTGTGTGCTGTCCAAGTCCCCCTGTGATGATTCAACAGATTCAAGATTGCCTGTTCAGTCCACCTGCATCATCTGCAAACTTAACCAGCTTGTTCTTTATATCAGTCAGTCAGTCATTTTTCATTCTGCTACATCCTAACTACAGGATCACGGGGGTCTGCTGGACCCAATCCCAGCCAGCAGAGGGTGCAAGGCAGGAACAAACCCCGGGCAGGGCGCCAGCCCACCGCAGGGCACACACACACACCCACACACGAAGCTCACACTAGGGACAATTTAGGATCACCAGTTCACCTAACCTGCATGTCTTTGGACTGTGGGAGGAAACCCACGCAGACACAGGGAGAACATGCAAACTCCACTCAGGGAAGACCCAGGAAGCGAACCCAGGTCTCCTCACTGCGAGGCAGCAGCGCTACTATTGCACCATCGTGCCGCCCCTTGTTCTTTATATTCCTATCTAAATCATTTATAGATATTAAAAATAGCAGCAACCCCAGCACTGACCCCTGCTGGTCACCATTCTGAACTTCAGCCAATTCTGATGAGTTTCCTCGCACCATCACCCTCTGCTTCCTGTGTCTGTGCTAATTCTGCACCCATCTACACACCACACCCTGAACTGCCACTACTTTTAGTTTGATGCCCATCCTCTCATGTGACACCTTATCAAATGCTTCCTGAATGTCCAGATAAATAATATCATCTGCTCCACTCTGGTCATATCCTTTTGTTGCTTCCTCATAGAATTCCAGTATTTTGCTTAACATGACCTCCCTCGTTTGAACCCATGTTGACTGTTCAGTAAAACTCCCTGTCTTTGCCAGGTGTTGCTCAATCTTTTCCTTAATAATTCCTTCCATTAATTTTCCTGTGATGCATGTCAAGCTTACTGGCCTATAGTTGCTTGGATCTGCCCTGTCACCCTTTTTATATAAAATTTGCTATTTTCCAGTCCTTCATAATTTCCCAAGTGCGCAGTGAATTCCTAAAAATATTCTTCAAGGGTTTATATATATGACACTCGCTAACCTCTTTAAGAACTCAACAATAAATGTCATCTGGCCCTTGTGACTTGTTTGTTTTCAGACAGTTCAATCTAAGCTGCACTTCTCCCTCTACAATTTCCAAAATTGATCTCTCATTCATTTTTATGAGATGTCTGGAACAATGGCTAGGGGGCATACTGTTAGGAAATGAAGAAGACATCCATATTCCCAAGGTTTTCCACCATCATTGCTTCATCTGAAAGACTGGTGTTGGGCAGATGATGAGCAGTGCTTGAAGTTCTGCCCAAAAGAGGTTAATTTTTGACTCATCGGGCAGAGAGAATCTTTTTCACCATGTGGTCAGAGTCCTTTAAATGGTTTTTGTCAGACTCCAAGTGGGCTGTCATTTATCATCCATATTCACAAGGTCATCTAGGGTATGAAAGATGGCTTGAGTGAGATTTGAGCAATTTACCTCATTTTTCCTGGATTGGTAGATTGCCTCAAATTCAGTATGGTTGGATGGGAAGTCTCTTTAAACTGAGGATCCGTCAAACAATAGGGCTTGTGAAAGCCCATTGAAGCATTCCTTTTGTGATTTCTGGCTATGCAAGAAATAACTTGTTGTTGTTCTTTTCACCCAGCCAAGACCCTTCTTCCCCTATGACCTAATTTGGTCAGATGACCAGCTCTAGGAAGAGTCCTAATGGTTCCAAACTTCTGTTTCACAATTCTTGATACCACTGTGCTCCCGGTAATACTCAATGCTTTTGCCCATTTATTCAAATTGGCCGGATAGACAACTCTAGTAAGAGTCCTGGTGGTTGTAAACTTCTTTAATTTCACAATCGTTGAGTCGACTGAACTCCTGGGAAGACTTCAAGCTTTAGAAATGGTTCTCCCTCTACAATTTCCAATAAATGATCTCCTCATTCATTTTTATGGCAGGCCTGGAACAATAGTTAGGTGGCATACTGTCAGCAAATGAAGAAGACATCCATAATCACAAGGTTTTTCACCAATATGCTTCATCTGAAGGATTGGTATTAGACAGATGAAGAGAAGTGTTTGAAGTTCTGTCCAAAGAGGTTAATTTTTGACTCATCAGGCAGAGAGAATCTTTTTCACCATGCAGTCAGAATCCTTTAAATGCTGTTTGTGAAACTCCAAGCGGGCTGTCATTTGCTTTATAATCAAGAGTGTTGCTGAAATGGTCATCCTTCAATCTCAGCAGAGGACTCCTGAAACTCTGTTTGAGTAACCGTTGGGTTGCTGGTCACCTCCCTGACCATGCACCTGGTTATTTAGTTTAGTTAGACAGCCAACTCTTGGAAGAGTCCTTGGTGGTTCCACACTTCTATAATTTCACAATTCTTGTTGTCGCTGTGCTCCTGAGAACACACAATGCTTTTGATAATGTATTCAGTTTAGCTGGATGGACAACTCTAGTAAGAGTCATGGTGGTTTTAAACATCTTCTGTTTCACAATTCTTGATGTCATTGTGCTCCTGGGAACACTCAAAGCTTTTTCCCATTTATTCAGTTTGGCCAGATGGACAACTCTAGTAAGAGTCCTGCTGGTTCTAAACTTTTTCCATTTCACAATCGTTGAGTCAACTGAATTCCTGGGAATAATCCAAGTGTTACAAAAGGTTCTCCCTCTATAAATTCCAGAATTGATCTCCTAATTCATTTTAATGGCAGGTCTGGAACAACGGTTAGGGGGCATACTGTAAGGAAATGAAGAAGACATCAATATTCACAAGGTTTTCCACCACCATGCTTCATCTGAAGGAATGGCGTTAGGCAGATGATGAGCGGTGCTTGAAGTTTTGCCCAAAGAGGTTAATTTTTGCCTAATCAGGCAGAGAGAATCTTTTTCCTCATGCTGTCAGGGTCCATTAAATGCTGTTTGTCAAACTCCAATGGGATTTCATTTGTGTTATAATCAGGAGTGTTGCTGAAATGGTCATCCTTTCATCTCAGCAGAGAGTAACCATTGGGTTGTTGGTCACCTCCCTGACCAAGCTCCTGGTTATTCAGTTTATTTGGACAGCCAACGCTTGGAAGAGTCCTTTGTGGTTCCACACTTCTTCCATTTCACAATTCTTGAGGTCACTGTGCTCCTGGGAACACTCCAAACTTTTAGTTATTATTTTAATGTGGCTGGATGGACAACTCTAATAAGAGTCCTGGTGGTTTTAAACTTCTTCTGTTTCACGATTCTTGATGTCATTAACATTAACAAAGCTTTTTCCCATTTATTCAGTTTGGCCGAATGGACAACTGTAATAAGTATCCTGCTGGTTCTAAACTTCTTCCATTTCACAGTCATTGAGATGACTGAATTGTTGGGAATACTCCAAGTGTTTGAAAAGGTTCTCCCTCTACATTTTCCTAAATTGATCTCCTCATTCATTTTTATGGCAGGCCTGGAACAGCAGTGAGGGGGCATACTGTAAGGAAACTCTTGGAAGATTCCTTGGTGGTTCCACACTTCTTCCATTGCACAATTATTGAGGTTGCTGTGCTCCTGGTAACACTCCAAGCTTTTAGTTATTATTTCAGTTTGGCTGGATGGACATCACTAGGAAGAGTTCTGGTGGTTTTCAACTTCTTCCACTTCACAATTAGAGTGGTCACAGTGCTCCTGAGAACACTCAAAGATTTAGAAATGGTTTGATCCCTTTGCCCTGATCTATGCCTCACCACAAGTTGATCTCGGAGGTCTACAGAGAGTTCCTTGGAGTTCACAGCTTTGGTTTTTATCACAATGTGAAGTATGGGATCTTCTACACACAAAGATATTCCTAAATGTTGTATAGTCAATTCAATTTGGCATAGGTGGACTGGACTCATGTTCTTGACACACCTCGAGGAGAATTAAAGCCCACAGAGCTGCACCTGAGCACAATGTGGAGTGCCACTGCAAAGGGTCTGAAAGCTTCTAGGAATCAGAGATTGCAGTTTGTATTTTTAATACATTTGCACACCTATCTGAAATCAAGTTATTGAGTGGGGACTGATGGTCCAAACTGTGGAAATTATCCATTTCAAATGAAGTCCACACCACAATAAAGAGTGCAGAAAGTGAAGGGGTCTGAATGCTTTCTGAATCCACTGGAAAGAGTTTTCTGTCCACTTCCGATTCTCCTAGCCCACTATGACCCAAAAGCGGATTGGCTTGAACGTCTCGTTATGTTGTCACGTCCCCGTTTTTTTTTTTTTTTAAATCACACCCTAAATGCCGTCGGTCTCACATCTTTTAATACCTTGAGCTGTTTTGCCCTGGCTGATGTGCTTTCAGACTCAACAATTTCTTCCAAGGCCAACGCCGGCCTTCAATTTATATTTTGGCTCTCAGAATTCCTCAGAAGAGTTGGCAGGTCTTCTCGATGCCTGCAAGAAAAAGAGGGGTCACTCTTTCAACTGACACAGTCAAAGGAAAGCAGTCAGTTGTGGTTAAATATTCATTATACGGCTAGGAAACTCTGACCAAACCTTTACTAAATCTTACCGTCATCTCACTTGACATTTAACACAATCAAGTTAACATATTACAGTACAGCAGGGATTATACACAATATATTTCTTTTTGAATTGTGTTTATATCTGCCTATCTGCACTGGCTGAGATAAGGTCACCTGTCTTCTAGCAATATTTGCAGTCTAAAAATTGATGCATAGGTGCAGAAAAGCTGGGAGGTAGCTCGGAATTTCAAATCTGTGATGAAGTGTGTGACCTTTACTTTAGCAGATTTAATACTCTTACCTTAATATGAGTGCTTGTGTTTTTCGTGAGGATCTACATTAACGTTTTGAGTAAGAAATATATTCAAATTTCTGAAAGCTTCTGAAGTTGTAATGTGACTTCCATTACATATCTTATAAGATTTCCCTGATAGTGGCTAACGCAGTTCAAGAGAAATATTCTCGGTTGCTTTTTCAGTTCTCTTCCACGAAACACAAAGAAGCGTAGAAGCCACATACGTTTTCTTTCACTGCCATTATTTACAGGTAGTAAAGTTATAACATGACAAACCTTTCACCCCTAAATGTCTCGGTAATCCACATGTTGGACTATAGGCAGCTACAACAGCACGTATTTTGACAGCAGTCATGCCACCTGCACTTCAGACCCAGTCATCATCTGCCTGAAGCTTAGCCTGTTCGGGCCTGCTGGTACTTGGATGGGCGACCATCAAAGAAAATGCTTGGGTTGCTGCTGGAAGAGGTGCTGGTGAGGCCAGCAGGGGGCGCTTACCCTGTGGTCTGTGTGAGGATCCCACATTCTAGCAGCAGTGAGTGTGAGAAGTACATGTACTGGAATGCTTCTTCTTCATTATCTTCCTCTTCTTCTTCTTCTACTTCTTCTTCTTCTTCTACTTCTTCTTCCTCTTCTTCTTCTTCTTCTATTTGTTTCTTCTTCTTCTTTTTCTTCTTCTTCTAATTTTTCTTCTTCTTCTTCTTCTTCTTTTTCTTCTTCTTCTATTTTTTTCTTCTTCTCCTTCTTCTAATTTTTCTTCTTCTTCTAATTTTTTCTTCTTCTCCTTCTTCTAATTTTTCTTCTTCTCCTTCTTCTAATTTTTCTTCTTCTTCTTCTTTTTCTTCTTCTAATTTTTCTTCTTCTTCTTCTTCTAATTTTTTCTTCTTTTTCTTTTTCTTCTTCTCCTTCTTCTTCTAATTTTTCTTCTTCTTCTTCTAATTTTTTCTTCTTCTAATTTTTCTTCTTCTTCTTCTAATTTTTTCTTCTTTTTCTTTTTCTTCTTCTCCTTCTTCTTCTAATTTTTCTTCTTCTTCTTCTCCTCCTCTTCCTTCTTCTTCTTCTCCTCCTTCTCCTTCTTCTTCTTCTTCTTCGGTCGACTGCTCCTATTAGGGGTCACCACAGTGGATCGTTTTCAGTTGACCACCTTAAATACCTTTATATCTCATGATGGGACACACCTGTCTATGAAGTTCAAGGCTTACTGAGCTCATCCAACCAATTTGGTGTTGTAAGTAATCAGCACTGAGCAGTGACAGGCATTCAAATCAGCACAATGACAAGGGGACCCACATTTTTGCACAGCCAGTTTTTCACATTTGATTTAATTTCATACAACTAAATACTGCGTCACTAAAAATCTTTGTTCAGAAAACACCGCAGTACTCCTAGGAAATGAAAGCCATACCACTGTTATCTTTATTGTTGAAAGGAGAGTCAATTATTATGCAGGCTGAGAGGGGCTCCCAAACCTTTTCATATTACTGTATTTGCATTTAAGTTCTCATTCGGATTAGTCGGGATTGATTAAACCAACGGTTCTCAAACTGTGGGGCGCAAAGTAACAAAAAAGGGGGCGCGAATGTTGCCATATGTGGCGTAATTTTGCTATTTGTAGGGAAATTTTAAACTTGTAGCGGTTATGAAAATTTGGGTCGCAAATACTTAAAGGCTGTGAAACGCTGGATTAAACTGTATAATTTCCGGTATTTCATAATGTTACTCATATAAGTAGAATGCAGAAAACTCACACTATTGGTCCAAGAGATTCTGATTTGCTAACGCCGACCTGAGAGAGTAACCACGGAGCACACGGCCATTTGTTTTTCTATGTATTGTGCCTACATGACCATATGGTAAGACCTGAACTATTCCGAAGCGACGTTTGCACTGATTTGTGTATTTTGTATCTCACACCCTCATACACCTTTATTGTAAGAGCATCCCTTATCTACAATGGAGTGTTCGATCAGAAGAGAATATGAAGCTGGTTTCAAATTAAAAGTCATTGAAGTGGTGAAAGAAATTAGTAACTGCACTACTGCAACAAAATTCAATGTCTCTGAGAAAGTGAAGCAAGATTGGAGGAGGCAAGAAGATGTCTCTGTATTGTAAAAAAAAAATCTTCTTGGGACGAGAGAGAGACGAGACGTGATCTTTGGAAGAGAAACAGTGAGACACTTTCACGTCGCGCGAGACAGACAAGTAACGTCATACTTACAATCTTTGGAAGCAAGTCCCATGATACACATGCAGAGCAGGTTAGAGATAATGGAAGTATGAAAAATTCAAAAAGTCTCAAATAAATGAGAGTAAAGATTGCATTAACGCAAAAAAATGGAAAATATTACTCGGTGAAATAACAGCGAAAAGAGATGGAATAGTGTTTGAAGATGTCTGGGGGAGAAGAGAGAGAGAAGGCAGTGAGACAAAAGGACAGCTGCTGTACAGGCTTTTAAACGTTCAAAGCGCCACACAAGATGCAGATCACATGGCACGACAGTAGCAGCAGCAAGCAAGCAAGCAGCTGATCGAGCAAAGAGGAGGTAAAAAAAAATATATTGGTTTCCCATTGTATCACCATTTAAGAGCAGGTTTCGGAGGAGTGACTGCATCTCCTTGGGGTGTTGGTGAGCGAAAAAAACAAATGTAAGTGTTGTATTTTTGAATGGGCATTCAAGTTGGGGTCTGATTTTATGATCAATTTTATACCTGAGTATATTCGGTATTCAGTTTGGCCGGTGTGACGGTGCGGGTCCTGCTCCATGCTCCCTCTTCCAGTGTGGGAGCCTCTCGAAAACTGTAACCGTAGATAATTCAGCTGCCCGCATCATTACTAGAACCCCCTCTATTCACCATATTACTCCCATCTTGCAGCAGCTCCACTGGCTTCCAGCTAAGTTCCGCATTCAATTCAAAATCCATCCATCCATTATCCAACCCGCTATATCCTAACACAGGGTCACGGGGGTCTGCTGGAGCCAATCCCAGCCAACACAGGGCGGAAGGCAGGAAACAAACCCTGGGCAGGGCGCCAGTCCACTGCATTCAATTCATAATTATTCTGTTAAGTTTTACGGCTCTCCACAACTTCGCCCCTCTATGTTTGTCTGACCTCCTCCGTGTTGCCATTCCCTCCCACACCCTTAGATCCTCTTCCTCCATTCACTTGACTGTCCCCTTCGTCCGTCTTACCACCACGGGGAGCACAGCATTCAGTTGCTTTGGAACTCACTACCATCTGAGCTTAGAAATATTGAATCATTTTCACTTTTCAAATCTAAACTTAAAACTTATTTGTTTAAGACTGCTTTTTCTCTTTGATTACAATTGCTCTGTCTGATTTTAATTTGTGTATTTTAGTTTTGTTTATAATCTGTGCTTTATCTATTGTTTGGTGTCCTTGAATGTTTAGAAAGCCGCCTACAAATAAGTAAAATGTATTATTATAATGTAACCAGATGAGCTTTGCAAATGGGGACAAAACATGCTAAGCAACGGGATGCTGAAAAAATGTTAAGTTCTTTTATTAAAACAAACCAAAACAAGTGTCCAAATAACAGTGCAGTTCTCCAGAGTTCCATAAATCAATAATCCATAAAAACCAAAAGTGACAAATGGAGGTTAAAATGCATAATAAATAAAATGAGGTTAAAAATCAACGGGTTGGAAGCTGTCCACTTCCTTCTAACTCGTCTCATACGGGCCCGGCAACAGGGGAGTCGCCCCTTTCTGCAAGTTCAGTGAACTCTCAACTTAGTCCGGTAGTCTTCCGTCCCTTGGCTACGTTCAGCTCCATCACCGGACAGAGACTCGGGTCCCCAGCAACCAGGGCGCTCGCACTGGGGCTCTCCATCTCAAGCCTCCTCCACTCCCACTGCCTTCTCGGCCTTACGCTGTAGCAGAGTTACTTGTAGTTAAAACTGCATCTCCCAGAAGTCCCTGCAGGGGCTGTTGGGGTCAAAGGTGGTCAGGGGGGTTCAACTCTTTTAGGGCTGATGTCAACTTTTGTCAAAATTCAGGAGTAGAGAAGGGTAATCAGCTGTAAACTGCAACAAAACTCACCCTTACGTTATAGTTCGACTCTCTTTTCTAGAAGGAAAGTTACACAGCTTTGTTGATTTAACCTCCATGCCCTACATGTGCACCGACATCTGGCGAGAGACCAAAGCGAATGTGCAAAGCAAAATATTCCATGGACGTTTTACATAATTTCGTTCAATATGACTCTGACCTGTCGGACTCCGAGTTTGATGCAAGTGATCTGGAGATGGATATCAAAAACGAAAGTGAGGTACCAGCATCATGTGATTGGTAACCCAGCTGATCGTGGTGCAGATTTCGTGTAGCAGATGCGCCTATAGCAACGTTTGCCTGGGAGGACCACCATTTATGATGATAAGAGGTACAAACTGTATTTCATAGGGCAGATTTCAAAATCCTCCTTTTAACATATAAAGCATTAAATGGCCGAGGTCCGGCTTACTTGTCTGAACTTATCATGACGTACAAACCTGAGCGCACATTAAGATCTCAAGATGCTGGTCTGCTTATGATTCCAAGAAATAATAAAATAACAATGTGAGGTCGAGGTTTTAGTTACAGGGCCCCCCTAAACTGTCTGCCTGGTCTGCCAGCTACTATAACAGATGCCCCTTTGGTCTCAGCTTTTAAATCCCGGCTGAAGACTCACTACTTCAGTTTAGCACACCCTGACTAGAGCTGCTGATTAACTGTACGGACTGCATCTCTGTTGTTAGTCATTAGCACTAAAACATAAGTAACATGATAGTTAGAATTGGATACTAACCCTCACCTATTCTGTTTCTCTTCTCGGTACTCAAATGTGCCACTTGGTGCCACGGCCCACCTGCCAAGTTGTTTTGCCTGCCTAAGGAAAAGTCACCCCTGATGGAGGATCTCAGGAATCGTGAGAAGGAGGGGTCCTTTCATCAGAGTGGTTGGCCCAGCGCTGTCTCAGCCATGGAATGGCCAAATGGGGGAGGCAGCTTGATGGATGAGGTCTCCAGGACTCTACACAAATCCAAATCATATGATGTGATATCATCTACTGTTAAATTCTGCTCCGTACTTCTAAAGTTTTTATTTTATACTGTATTGAGGATTTGTTCTGTTCTGTGTATTGTGTTGTATTGACCCCCTTCTTTTTGACACCCACTGCACACCTAACCTACCTGGAAAGGGGTCTCTCTTTGAACTGCCTTTCCCAAGGTGTCTTCCATTTTTTCCCTACAAGGTTTTTTTTGGGGAGTATTTCCTTGTCTTCTTAGAGAGTCGAGGCTGGGGGGCTGTCAAGACGCAGGGCCTGTTAAAGCCCATTGCGGCACTTCTTGTGTGATTTTGGGCTATGCAAAAATAAATTGTATTGTATTGTATTGTACAAACCGTATCACACTGCGCCCGCCACCCACCTGCTGTGCGAAGACAGCCAGGCAGCTGGCCCACCATGCATTCCAGCTGACCAACAAGGTGCCCCCACGCAGCTGCTGCCACCAGAGATGCCAAACATGCGCCAACAACAGCCACAGCACATAGCAACAGACGTTTTATGTTGACTCATGTATGAAACCATTGCTTTGTGTTCTTTTCAGAAAATTGAGTTTTTTGGAAAAATATTCCGCCCTCAAAGAGTTAAAAGGAGGGCAGGTGTCCGAAAGGAAAAAAAAAATGTGTTTATTGTTGTCGTCTTTTGTGTTTCGTTTACCTTTTCGGACTGCCTTCTGTTGCTTAAGCCATATTTAGCTTTTGTGTCCTGGATTGTATTCGTTGTTGGGGTCTGGATCATCTTCTCTCTACCTGTGTGCTGAGGACTGATTGTGGATTCATGGCTTCCCCGCAAGAAAAGGAGCGCTCCTGAACCGTCCATCCGTCTTCACCCTTACAACATCTACTGGTAGGACTGTTTTTCATTCTCTGGACTCACTATCGCCATCTTTCATTTCATCCGGTGTTGTTTCCATGGACTTTGCTGTGTGGAGTTGTTTGTGTTTATATGTTTAATGTAATATCGCCGTAGGAATACAGGGGTGGTATTATTGTTTTCATTTATATTATTTAATTTCATTATATTCTTTAATTGTTAGTTCCCAATCTGTTTTTGAGTGTGTGCGGGTTGGGCCAAGTTTGGGGGCGTCCCAGAGATCTCCTCTACAAAAATAAATAAATCACCATCATATTGATGGTGTGAATCTTAGCGGCAACTGACCACTACAACACAGTGAGCCATCCATACTGCCGGTCACTCCTGCTCCTCGTAACCGTTCAGGTGGAGTTATCGCTTCCTACTGCCCCTGACTGAGTTTCGGCCAAACACTCCTCCTAAGCTGCCTGCTCTCGTTCGTTCGCTCCCACACCAGTGCTTGATGCCTCCTGCCTTCTTCTCTCTTTAATCTCCCTCCTTGAATCTGTTGTTATAGAACAGAGGTGGGCAAGTGCGGCCTTCAAGGGCCTTCGAGGTCTTTTTTTGTGGCCATCATGAAGGTATCAGTGAAACAAGTGATTGCGGCCTTTTGGCTTATTCACACTAGCAGAAAATGTTCAATGAAACAAACAACGTAAACGAAGATTCGTTTGGTCTCCGCGCTCATACCTGACGGAATGGTCAATGACAGCTAACAAAATACAGACAAACTGAATGCCAATAGCAGTAAAGCCAGATATTTACTGCGGATAGAGTGCATGCGCACTGTAGATTTTGGTGAGTACCACTGTAATTATTTCCCGTGGTTTAAAGTTTAATAATAAATAATTAATAAAAGCATGCCTATATACAGTGCATCTGGAAAGTATTCCCAGCGCATCACTTTTTCCACATTTTGTTATGTTACAGCCTTATTCCAAAATGGATTCAACTCATTTATTTCCTCAGAATTCTACACACAACACCCCATAATGACAACGTGGAAAAAGTTTACTTGACATTTTTGCAAATTTATTAAAAATAACCAAACTGAGAAATCCCATGTCCATAAGTATTCACAGCCTTTGCTCAATACTTTGTTGATGCCCCTTTGGCAGCAATTCCAGCCTCAAGTCTTGTTGAATATGATGCCACAAGCTTGGCACACCTATCCTTGGCCAGTTTCGCCCATTCCTCTTTGCAGCACCTCTCAAGCTCCATCAGGTTGGATGGGAAGCGTCGGTGCACAGCCATTTTAAGATCTCTCCAGAGATGTTCAATCAGATTCAAGTCTGGGCTCTGGCTGGGCCACTCAAGGACATTCACAGAGTTGTCCTGAAGCCACTCCTTTGATATCTTGGCTGTGTGCTTAGGGTCGTTGTCCTGCTGAAAGATGAACCGTCGCCCCAGTCTGAGGTCAAGAGCGCTCTGGAGCAGGTTTTCATCCAGGATGTCTCTGTACATTGCTGCAGTCGTCTTTCCCTTTATCCTGACTAGTCTCCCAGTTCCTGCCGCTGAAAAACATCTTCACAGCATGATGCTGCCACCACCATGCTTCACTGTAGGGATGGTATTAGCCTGGTGATGAGCGGTGCCTGGTTCCTCCAAACGTGACGCCTGGCATTCACACCAAAGAGTTCAATCTTTGTCTCATCAGACCAGAGAATTTTCTTTCTCATGGTCTGAGAGTCCTTCAGGTGCCTTTTGTCAAACTCCAGGCGGGCTGCCATGTGCCTTTTTACTAAGGAGTGGCTTCCGTCTGGCCACTCTACCATACAGGCCTGATTGGTGGATTGCTGCAGAGATGGTTGTCCTTCTGGAAGGTTCTCCTCTCTCCACAGAGGACCTCTGGAGCTCTGACAGAGTGACCATCGGGTTCTTGGTCACCTCCCTGACTAAGGCCCTTCTTCCCCAATCGCTCAGTTTAGATTGTTGGCCAGCTCTAGGAAGAGTCCTGGTGGTTTCGAACTTCTTCTACTTACGGATGATGGAGGCCACTGTGCTCATTGGGACCTTCAAAGCAGCAGAAATTTTTCTGTAACCTTCCCCAGATTTGTGCCTTGAGACAATCCTGTCTCGGAGGTCTACAGACAATTCCTTTGACTTCATGCTTGGTTTGTGGTCTGACATGAACTGTCAACTGTGGGACCTTCTATAGACAGGTGTGTGCCTTTCCAAATCATGTCCAGTCAACTGAATTTACCACAGGTGGACTCCAATGAAGCTGCAGAAACATCTCAAGGATGATCAGGGGAAACAGGATGGACCTGAGCTCAATTTGGAGCTTCATGGCAAAGGCTGTGAATACTTATGTACATGTGCTTTCTCAATGTTTTTATTTTTAATAAATTTGCAAAAACCTCAAGTAAACTTTTTTCACGTTGTCATTATGGGGTGTTGTGTGTAGAATTCTGAGGAAAAAATGAATTTAATCCATTTTGGAATAAGGCTGTAACATAACAAAATGTGGAAAAAGTGATGCGCTGTGGATACTTTCTGGATGCACTGTATATTGTTAATGACTTCATAATGGTGTGGCCTTGTTCGAGTTAAAGCAGTCGTCAGTGCCCTTAGTGCGAAAAAAGGTTGCCCACCACTGTGATAGAATAATCTACTCAGAAAATCTTACAAAAAATTGGAGAATGGACAGACTGGAAAAAATGTCACAAAAATACAGCAAATGAAAAAGCATTTGACAACGGAGCAGTGGATACATGTAGGTTTCATAATAAAATGGTGGCAGGAAATGAGGTTTACAGGAAATGACATCAAATGCGGATGGGCGGAAAAGACGTCATCATTGAGAGCCACAAGTGACGTTATTATGGCAGGACGGACGTGACGTCATCGAAGGGAGCCAGAAATGACGTCGTCATGGCAGAGCTGGAGGTGGCGTCATCTCGGGAGAGTCAGAGGATTATGGGACATTGGACTGTTGAATGGCAGCCATTTTGGGTGACCGGAAGTACTGAAGGTGGGTTATTGTTTATCTTCTTTAGTTCTGTTAAGCGAGAGAGAGAGGTGTTAGTACATACAATCAACCCGTCGTCCCTTGTAATATCACTCATCTTAGGGCTTATTGGCTGCCTCCTAAGCGCACGTTTGTGACACTGTCTTTCTTTTTTCTCCCTTTCCTTTTACGCCGGCCCTTACTTACACAGCTCCATGGGCGCACTGCAGGAAGCCGATGAAGCAACTGAGAAAGATTGCTCCTTCACATGCATGTGCGTCTCGCCCTAATATACTGTATATACTACTAAAAACCTTTTGAATCCGAGTATAGTATCAAGTCAATGAGACTTGTGAGCTATTGATCTGCTCAGTGAAGTAGCAGAGGGGCTTGTTCATCAGTTTCAACTGCTTTGGTGCACTAGAGGGGGCAACAATGAGACAACCCCAAAACAGGAATGAATGGGTTAACAGGTGGAGGGAGACCACTGACATTTTTCCCTCCTCATCTGTTCTGTTACTTGTTTTGCATTTGGCCATACCTGGACCCTACAGAGTTTGGTGGCACAGGTAGTCCAACTTCTCCAGGATGGCACATCAATACCACATGGCATTTCCAGAAGGTTTGCTGTGTCTCCCAGCACAGTCTCAAGGGCATGGAGGAGAGTCCAGGATACAGGCTGTTACAATAGGAGAGCCGGACATGGCCCCTCGTTGAAGGTCCTTAACCAATCAGCAGGACTGACCGGTATCTACTCCTTTCGGCAAGGAGGAACAAGATGAGCACTGCCACAGCCTACAAAATGACCTCCAGCAGGCAGGCCGGCCACTGGTGTGAATGTCTCTGACATCTCAAACAATCAGAAACAGACTTCCTGAGGGTGGCCTGAGGGCCCGACGTCCTCTAGTGGGCACCGTGGAGCTTGACTGACATTTGCCATAGGTTACCAGAATTGGCAGGTCCACCACTAGTGGGCACCCTGTGCTTTTCACAGATGAGAGCAGTGTTCACCCTGAGCACATGTGACAGACGTGAAAGGGTCTGGAGAAGCCGTGGAGAATGTTCAGCATGACTGGTTTGGTGGTGGGTCAGTGATGGTATATCTGGGGAGGCATATCCATGGAGGGACGCACAGACCTCTACAGGCAAGACAACGGTGGGCACCTTGGCTGCCATTAGGTATTTGGATTAAATCATTGGACCCATTGTCAGACCCCATGCTGGTTCCTCGTGGTGCATGACAATGCCCGGCCTGATGTGGCGAGAGGATGAAGGAATTGAAACCATTGACTGCATCCTCAATCCATTAGAACATCTCTGGGTGGGACATTATGTTTCAGTCCATCCGACGCCTCAGACTGTCCAGGAGCTCAGTGATGTCCTGGTCCACATCTGGGAGGAGAGCCCCCAGGATGCCATCCGTCAGACATGGGGCGGGGGGCATACAAACTACTGAGTACGATTTGGAGTTGTTGCAATGAAATTTCGGCCAAATAGACTCACCTGCCTGCCACTGCATCATTGTTTCCCTTTGATTTTCAGGATGTCTTTGAATTCAGCCCTCTGTAGGTTGATCATTTTCATTTCCATCAAACGATGTGCCATCCTTTTATTACCATTCCAGTCCATATCAGTAGAGATATCCAGCATGAGATCTGATGTGTTTTCAAAGTGTTTCTTTAATTTTTTTGAGCATTTTATATATATATATATTATGACAGATTTAGGGTCCCTGTGACCCCTTGAACCCTCAGACCACACGTTAGACGCCAGGTAAAAGGCCAAATATTATATTTATTAGGACAAAACGTGCACAAAGCACCCTCTTCTCCACAATCTTCAAATAAACACAATAAACAATAAATCAATAAATCAATAATCCTCTTCACTCCCAGACGCGTTGCCACCCTTCCACCCAGCTCAGCTCGACGTCTGGGATTTCCCATAGTCCTTTTATAGTCCTTGACCTGGAAGTGTTTCGCCCTCTCTGTCCACGTGACTAGGAACACTTCCAGGTCATATAAAAACTCCACTTCTTCACCCCGGAAGCACGTCGTTCCTTCCGGTCATGTGTTCATGACACACTTCCGGGTTAAAGGGCACGTAGCACTCTGTGAGCCTCCCTCCAGCGGCTCCTAGTGGTCCCCATGGTATCTAGCAAGGCTGTTTATAAAAACTACAATGTCCATATGGCCCTGCTGGAATTTGGGGCACTTCCATGTTGTTGGCAGAGCTCCATCTAGCGGCTTGGAGGTGTGGACCGTAATATTTGGCCAGCCATCCCTCACAATATATACAGTTAGGTCCATAAATATTTGGACAGAGACAACTTTTTTTTCATTTTGGTTCTGTACATTACCACAATGAATTTGAAATGAAACAACTCAGACGCAGTTGAAGTGCAGACTTTCAGCTTTAATTCAGTGGGGTGAACAAAACGATTGCATAAAAATGTGAGGCAACTAAAGCATTTTTATAACACAATTCCTTCATTTCAGGGGCTCATTCATTGTGGTAATGTACAGAACCAAAATTAGACAAAAGTTGTCTCTGTCCAAATATTTATGGACCTAACTGTATATACTTATATGCACTTTTATATATATATTGTGGCAGGACTCACACCCAGCTGGGACACCCCTTTGACACTGGATCCGGGGAAGCAGCCATGGGATGCACACTACGACCCCCAGAACACTTGGTGGAAGCCCCCCTGGGTTGCATCAGGGCCACAATTGTTTTACATCGGAGATCATTCCTGTTGGGCTCCATGGCCACCGCCCGGGGGAGCTGCATGGCTTCCTGATCCCGTCTGGGCTGTGATGCAGCCACACCCATAAGTGCAGCCTAATTTAGGTCAATTGTCACCTGGACCGCTTCCGGGTGGGTTATAAGATAAGCCAACACCTACCACTTGAGGAGCCAGAGTCGGGAGAAAGGGGGACAAAGCTGCCGAGAGGAGTGGAGGAAAGAAGAGTGTTTTTGTTTTGGTGTTTCTGTTTGTGCTTTTGGGACTGTGTTGTGTCTGTGGGTACGGGGAAGACGTAGCCCACAGACAAAGAAAATAAAACATTTGTTTTTATTAGTGTGCCTCCCATGTCTGACTGTGTCGGGTCTGGCGCCAATATAGCACCTTGTCACTATATATATATATATATATATATATATATATATATATATATATATATATATATACAGATGACCCCTGAAATTCCTAGAGTTTCTAGAGAAATGTTCCTAGAGCACCCACGGAAAACTGCAAATTTTGGATGTGATCAAAAAAATGCCTATAAATGCCTATTTTCATAGTTTAAACCCTAAATATGCCCCCAAAACATTTTAATTTAATTTCAAACTCTGCTTAATACCCTAAAATTTTAGAGTTTCCCCTTGGGATTAATAAAGTATCTGTCTATCTATCTATCTATCTATCTATCTATCTATCTATCTATCTATCTATCTATCTATCTATCTATCTATCTATCTATCTATCTATCTATCTATCTATCTATTAATAAAGTATCTATCTATCTATCTATCTATCTATCTATCTATCTATCTATCTATCTATCTATCTATCTATCTATCTATTAATAAAGTATCTATCTATCTATCTATCTATCTATCTATCTATCTATCTATCTATCTATCTATCTATCTATCTATCTATCTATCTATCTATCTATCTATCTATCTATCTATCTAAAAAAAAAGAATGTAAAGGTACAGTACTGTACTGCTTTGTGCCCCGCAGTGCTAGAATGTAAAATACTGATGTTACCGCATATGTACTGGAATTCATGCCAGTGAGTTTTCTTTGGTATAAGTAGGGTAAATACGTAATAATTTAATTAAAAAAAAATACAGTAAAATGTACGGGTACTCACCAATAATGAATGATATTGATTGAAGTTGATGATGATGATGATGAATTATATGAGCAGTAAAATGAAAATATGTAATGAAGATAATGACTGCACAGCAAAGCAGAGGATTTACAGCTCCTCGGGTGGCTACTGCGGCATAACCTTTTAGTTCTGGGAGCAAATCCAGTAGTTCAACCTTCTCCTGGAGTGTCTTAAACTTCTTCTGGCCCTTTGGCTCGTTGCCAGAACCCTTAGAAGGTGCAGGGAGTTTGGGTGTCATCTTAGCGCTTTAAGAAAAACAAAACGAAAAACAGGAGAACACTCAGTGAAACACTTGAGACAGCTACACGCAGTAAACTGTTATGTTACGGGAATGCTGGGCTGCATCTGCCGGAGATGTGTCACAGGGGAGCAGCCAATCAGCAGCAAGGAGAATTGAATAACGCTCTCGGATTGGCTACTTTCACCATCGCAAGCCGCCTTTTCCTCTACGGTTGCTTTGTGTTCTCTCTACAGTACAGTAGTGCCACAAAAAAAGCCCTGAAAAAATTGGAGAATATTTGTGGTTTCCGCTAACAATTATTAGTTACGTTCTAAGGAAAAATCCGAGAACAACCGAGGCCGTAAACTCTGAACTCAGATAGTGTGGGGAACAGCCCGGACACAGACAGGTAGACGAGAGGGTTTCACCCCACACACGTTTATTTACATTCATCTTAGTGCACAAACCCAGTGCCGCAGCACCAATCACCCCTTAAGTCCTTGGCCACACTCACAATGCCTTTCACAGTCTCCGGTCCGCCTCCACTCCTCTTCACCAAGCTTCGTCCTCTTCCACCTGACTCTTGCCCCTGACTGGAGGGAGGTAGCCCCTTTTATACACCAGGACTCCAGGTGCATCATAAGGGCTTCTGTAGCCACACCCCTGTATGATGGAAGCTCTGTCAGTGTATCCGGAAGTCCTCCAGGTGTCCCCAATACACTTCCCCCCAGTTCTTCCGGGTGTGGCGGAAGTACTGAGGTCCAGGGCTCCCAAGGCATCGGGGCACCCCTTGGCGGTGACCACGGGCCCCTACATGGTTGAGCTTCCAAGCTCTGTACCCATGGCCCTCACAGCAACCAGGGAGGACGCCCCCTCGTGTTCTGGAGGAGGCACAAGTCCTCCGCTGGTCCTCCTGGGCATCCCGGCCGGGCATGAACCCCCACCGGGTACCACAGTGCCCCATCGCCAGTGAAGACCCGTTGGTCCGAGCAACACACCCTGGTAGGGCGATTCAACCCCGAAGTGGGTCCTACTCTCTGTCCAGGGTCCGTTCCGGCATCCTGGAACTCTCTTCTTCGGCACCCTCTCCGAGGTCTACGCGCCCCACTGTTCAGCGCCGCTCGTGCCTTCGCAGCCTCCGCCGGCTGTGGGGCTGCACCATCGCGGGCGAAGTGTCATCCTGCCAGACGGTCCGTCCGATGAGGGTCGGCTTCCCATGAAGCAGGTCCTACTGCTCATCCCGGGCCCAATCCTGCAACACACAGAAACACGGCGGCAGAGCCACTGCCTGGACGCCCTTCCCTGGCGTCCCTCTGTGCTGCGGACTGGCAGCGCTCCCCCCTTTGATGAGGACCCGGAACTTGCCTGTTCAGAACCCCCTCCGCGAGTTGCGTGTCCCTCCAGCTAACGATACTGATGGGACCATCTGCATTTCTCTCCTTTCCACAGGCTTTGGGGAGTGGCCCTTCTCTGGACGTGTGCACCCAGCTGCACGTCCCTTCCTGTTGGAGGAACCGGCACTCACCCCTCGATCCCTCCTTTCCCTCTTGGACGCCCTAACGGTTTGAGTCTGCCCATGACAAACGCGCAGCCCCGTTCCTGTCTGCGTCCATGCAGAGCGACGGGAGACTGCCGCGGGCTCGGGGCGTCAGGCGCTAGGACCCAGGGCACTCATCAGGCCCTGTCCGCTATGCCCTCTCGCTGTTGCTCCCCTTACCTCGTGAGCAGCCTGCACCGCCACAATCGCTGTTGGAGACCCACCGACATGGTTCCTATCACGAATGTCACGGGCCCCATCGGTGGGATCTCCACTTTTCTTTAGGGGGTCGGTCTCACTTACCTTCCCCGCCACATCCATCCGACTGAAGACTCCAGCGCCGCACCGATCCGCCCACTGTTGCAGCGTCATCACGGACGCGGCCGCCTTCACCTCCAGCACCTTCAATCCTCTCTGGAGAACGCGCACCACCTGAAACAACGACTCCGCGGGCTGGAGGCATTCCTCCAACTCACGCAGAGCCGCTAGCAAGCACAGATTGTCAGTCGGCGGTTGCCAGGCATATCCGCCGGCTGCTCTCTGTGGGGCCTTCCCATAGGCCCCGTCGGGTCCTTCCTCGGCCCGGGATGGACATTCCTTGGGCCCGCCTCTATTCAATCATGGGCGGACACGCAAGACCCACCGCCCAATCCCAAGCCTGTCTCTGGGAGTGACTTCCGGTCCACGGCCATTTTGGCTTTGTTTCTCTGTCCCCTGGTGTGGCGACGTGCCTTCCTGGAACCTAGCAGCTGCTGCGGCTTGTCGAGCTGCAGCGACTCCTTCCTCGTGGCACTGCATGCTGCCGCTTCGGCGCCGACGACAGTCTGAGGATCGACATATCGCTGCCACTGACGCAGACCCAGGCAATCCCTGCCTGCAAAACAAAAGGTAAGTTTGCCCCCGTGGGGCCGATCGCCATTGGGCAGGGCACTCACCTCCTGGGTCTCATCTCTTTGTGTCGCCGTCCTCGCCGTGCTGCCGTTCCGGACGTCCTTAGCCACAGTGTGCCTGCTGGAGCCCGCTGCACTCCGGCAACGTCCTGGATCTTTTCCCCACACCAGGGGAATATGGTCGTTTAGTGGACCGGTGGCGGGCCATGAGGTGAATCGCTCACGCAGGGTTGTGCATGCACCGCTCCTGCGGCGCGTGTGTGGGCTGACCTGCTGCTCCGGAATGCCCACAAAATATTTTTTTGGGGTCCCTGCCTTGTATCAGGCAGAGAGTCCTATCTGGGATGCCATTGTGGGGAACAGCCCAGACACAGACAGGTAGACGCGATGGTTTTACCACACACACGTTTATTTACATTATTTACATTCATCTTAGTGCACAATACCCAGTGCCGCAGCACCAATCACCCCTCAAGTCCTGGCCACAACACAATGCCTTCTCACAGTTTCTGGTCCGCCTCCACTCCTCTTCACCAAGCTTCGTCCTCTTCCACCCGACTCTTGCCCCTGACTGGAGGGAGGCGGCCCCTTTTATACACCAGGACTCCAGGTGCATCCTAAGGGCTTCTGTAGCCACACTGCTGTGTGGCGGAAGCTCTGTCTGTGTATCCGGAAGTCTTCCGGGTGTCCCCAATACTCTTCCCCCCAGCAATTCCGGGTGTGACGGTAGTACTGAGGTCCAGGGCTCCCAAGGCATTGGGGCGCCCCCTGGCGGTGACCACGGGCCCCTACATGGTTGAGCTTCCAAGCTCTGTACCCGTGGCCCCCACAGCAACCAGGGAGGATGCCCCCTCGTGTTCTGGAGGAGGCACAAGCCATTCTAGGGTCCTCCTGGGCATCCTGGCAGGGCATGAACCCTCACCAGGTACCACAATAGATAGATAGATAGATAGATAGATAGATAGATAGATAGATAGATAGATAGATAGATAGATAGATAGATAGATAGATAGATAGATAGATAGATAGATAGATAGATGTGAAAGGCACTATATAACTGATAGATAGATAGATAGATAGATAGATAGATAGATAGATAGATAGATAGATAGATAGATAGATAGATAGATAGATAGATAGATAGATAGATAGATAGATTTGAAAGGCACTATATAACTGATAGATAGATAGATAGATAGATAGATAGATAGATAGATAGATAGATAGATAGATAGATAGATAGATAGATAGATAGATAGATAGATAATATTATGATAAATTGTCATTACTTTATTTTGTAATTTCTGTCTGCTGCCCCATTCTGTCCTGCCATTGCCTGTTTCTGCACAAATTGGGATGAACAACCGACACTTCAAATAATGAACACTTCATAAAGATGATACATTTAATTGAACTGAAAGTGAATCCTTTGATCAGCTCGTGAAGCCTTTCATGCGTTATTGTTTGGGGATGATTCATTTCTCTGATACAATGAGGATCATCCCTATTAACGTTATTTCTGACCACTCTTTACAGGTTCAATCACATGGACCTCTCCCAAAAGATGAATGGCCATAATCTGAAGCAGCAGATATTTATGGACACCCTTTCCGAATACATCTTTTCTTTAGAGTAATAGAAGTGAGGATCTGTTCTGAGGAAAACAATCACCTCTCATTTCTTCTTCTTCTTCTTCTTCTTCAAAAAAAATCCCATCAGCAGAGAAGACAGAAGGTTATGCTCCCAAATAATTGTTGACATTTGCAGCAGAAGCGGATTTTCACCAGGACTCTTCGAGCAAATCAGCCGTCCCCTCCCGGGAGAGGCTTTCAGCTGCGGTATCATTTTTCAAAATGTAACTCTGACTAAGAAAAATCTTCAAGTTCAATTTTTTCATCAGGAGCATTTCCAGAGTTTATCTGACTTATCTTAAACACACTTCACAAGATGCCGCCTCACCAGTCTTTTTCATTTTTATACCCTGGACTTTGCCTTTTGACATTTCCTTGGCCTCTTCAGGCATTTTCCATAACATTGCTTAACTTCCTTATTCCCTTAAAATCCCTTATTCTGCTCCGTCCCACACTGGCAAAACTTCATTTAAGGAGAAATCCTTCCTATGGGATATTCTAGTGGATTACTCCAAGTACTACAGTGGAATGGCCAATAGAGGGAGGCAGCTTGAAGGCCGAGCTCTCCAGGACTCTAAACAAATCCAAATCCTATGATGTGATATCACCTACTGTTGAATTCTGCTCTGTACTTGTAATATTTCTATTGCACTATTGTATTGTGTTGAGGATGTTCTGTTCTGTGTATTCTATTGTATTGACCCCCTTCTTTTTGACACCCACTGACACCCCCTCTCTCTCTGTACTGCCTTTCCCAAGGTTTCGTCCATTTTTTCTGTACAAAATTTTTTTTGGGAGTTTTTCCTCGTCTTCTTAGAGAGTCAAGGCTGGGGGGGCTGTCAAAAGGCAGGGCCTGTTAAAGCCCATTGCGTGCAGTTCTTGTGTGATTTTGGGCTACTCTACAAAAATAAACTGTAATGTATTGTATTGTACTTTGACCCTTTTGGATTCTGCAAACTTTATTGTTTTGCAGATTTAATGAGAAGTATCCAGCTGTAGACAGGACATTTTTAGGCCCCCGACAAATCCAAGCACTTCAGACACTATAAGGCCCGCATTCTCTTTGTTATCATTTGAGAAACACGACAATGTTTATTGTTACCTCTTTTATAACCGGACAATTAAATAACTTACTAATTGGATCCAGTATAGATTTTTAATGCAATGTGTTGCTTTACCTAGAAAATGTATTCATTTAATTTTTTTCACACAAAAAGGTTACATTACAACACAAAACAATACAATTTATTTTTGTATAGTAGCCCAAAATCACACAAGAAGTGCCTCAATGGGCTTTAACAGGCCCTGCCTCTTGACAGCCCCCCAGCCTTGACTCTCTAAGAAGACAAGGAAAAACTCCCAAAAATACCCTTGTAGGGAAAAAATGGAAGAAACCTCAGGAATGGCAGTTCAAAGAGAGACCCCTTTCCAGGTAGGTTGGGTGTGCAATGGGTGTCAAAAAGAATACGGGGGTCAATACAATACAACAACAACAACATTTATTTATATAGCACATTTTCATACAAATAATGTAGCTCAAAGTGCATTACATGATGAAGAAAGAGGAAAAAAAGACAAAATAAATAAGAATTAAAATAAGGGAACACTAATTTACATAGAATAAGAGTAAGGTCCAATGGCCAGGGAGGACAGAAAAAAACGGCTGGAGAAAAAATCAAATCTGCAGGGGTTACAGGCCATGAGACCACCCAGCCCCGTCTAGGCATTCTATCTAACAAAACGACCTCAATCAGTCCTCATTGTATTCAGGGTTCTCATGGAAGGACTTAATGATGACGATCACGTGGACTTCAATACACAGAACAGAACAAATCCTCAATACAGTATAAAAATAAAAATTGTACAAGTACGGACCAGAATTTAACAGTAGATGATATCACATCATAGGATTTGGATTTGTTTAGAGTCCTGGAGACCTCAGGCATCAAGCTGCCTCCCCATATTGGCCATTCCACAGCTGAAACAGCGCTGGGCCAGCCAATCCGATGAAAGGACCCCTCTACCCCACGATTCATGTGATCCTCCATCAGGGATGACTATACCTTAGGCAGGCAGAACAACTTCGCAGGTGGGGCGTGGCACCAAGTGGCACATTTGGGTACCGAGAAGAGAAACAGAATAGGTGAGGGTTAGTATCAAATTATAACAATTGTGGTGCCCGGTGCCAGGACGCCCAGGAGGAGTGGAGGAGGGCTTGTGCCTCCTCCAGGACACGAGGGGGCGTCCTCCCTGATGGCTTTGGGGACCACGGGTACGGAGCTTGGAAGCTCAACCCTGTAGGGGCCCGTGGTCACCGCCAGGGGGCGCCCCGATGCCTTGGGAGCGTTGGCCCTCAGTACTTCCGCCACACCGGGAAGTGCTGGGGGGAAGAGACTTGAGGACACCCGGTGGACTTCCGGCTTCACCATGGGAGCTTCCGCCACACAGGGGTGTGGCTACGGAGACCCCAAGGATGCACCTGGAGCCCATCCGGGGCATATAAAAGGGGCCGCCTCCCTCCAGTCAGAGCGAGAGTCGGGAGGAAGAAGTGTTGGAGAGGAGTGGAAGCGGACCAAAAGACTGTGAAAGGCATTGTGTTGTGGCCAGGACTTGAAGGGGTGATTGGTGCTTCGGCACTGGGTTTGTGCACAATTATTGTAAATATTATGAATAATAAATGTGTGGTGGACTTTAATACGGTGTCCGTCTGTCTGTGTCCGGGCAGCTTATCACACTATCATGTTACTTATGTTTTAGTGCTAATGGCTAACAACAGAGATGTACAGTTAATCAGCAGCTCTAGTCAGGGTGTGCTAAACTGAAGTAGTGAGTCTTCAGCCGGGATTTAAAAGCTGAGACCGAAGGGGCATCTCTTACAGTAGCAGGCAGACCACTTCACAGTTTAGGGGCCCTGTAACTAAAGCTTGACCTCCCATTGTTATTTTATTAATCCTTGGCATCATAAGCAGACCGGCATCTTTATATCTTAATGTGCGCTCTGGTTTGTAAGTCATGATAAGTTCAGACAAGTAAGCCAGAGCTCAGCCATTTAATGCTTTACATGTTAAAAGGAGGATTTTGAAATTTGGGCATGCAGTGGGTGTCAAAAAGAAGGGGGTCAATGCAATACAGGGATGAGTTTACCTTAGGCAGGCAAAAATCTTGGCAGGTGGTCCGTGGCAGCAAGTGCCACATTTGAGTACCGAGAACAGAAACAGAATAGGTGAGGGTGAGTAACAATTTATAACTATCATGTTACTTATGTTTTAGTGCTAATTACTAACAACAGAGATGCAGTCTGTACAGTTAATCAGCAGCTCTAATCAGGGTGTGCTAAACTAAAGTGGTGGGATTTGGAAGCTGAGACCAAAGGGGCATCTCTTATAGTAGCCGGTAGACTATTCCACAGCTGTAACTAAAAGCTCGACCTCCCATTGTTATTTTATTAATTCTTGGAATCAGAAGCAGACCGGCATCTTGAGATCTTAATGTGCGCTCAGGTTTGTAAGTCATGATAAGTTCAGAAAAGTAAGCCGGACCTCAGCCATTTAATGCTTTATATGTTAAAAGGAGGATTTTGAAATCTGCCCTGAACTTAACCGGGAGCCAGTGTAAGGATTTAAGAACTGGAGTTATATGTTCGTATTTTCTTGTTCTTGTAATAACTCTTGCAGCCGCATTTTGACTTAAGAAAAAAATATATATACTGTATACTAGCTGTGTAAGCCCATGCTCCTCAAAACTATTGAAATCATCAGAAAAAAACTGAAATGCAGAGTCGGCGGCTTCGTTTTGTCGATGTGCTCGTCCACCTTGTCTATCAGTGGTGAAGTGAGTTTCTCTCTTCTCAGAGGTTTCGTTTTGTCGATGTGCTCTGCCCCTTTGTCTATCAGCGGCAAAGCAAGTTTCTCTCTTCTCAGAGGTTCGTTTTATCAATGTGCTCATCCACCTTGTCTATCAGCGGTGAAGCGAGTTTCTCCGCATGAAATGCAGATCACACGGCACGGCAGCAGCAGCAGCTGATCGAGCAAAGAGGAGGTGCAAAAACAATTGTATTTGTTTCCCATTGTCAGTCAGTCACTTTCCAACCTGCTATATCCTAACACAGGGTCACGGGGGTCTGCTGGAGCCAATCCCAGCCAGTACAGGGCGCAAGGCAGGAATAAATCCCAGAGCCTACCGGAGTGTTTCCCATTTTATCACCTAGTTTAAGAGGGGGTTTCAGAGGATCGAACGCGACTCCTTGGGGTGAGTTCAGCCCCCAGCTTCACAATGCGAGCAGCAGAAACGTGAAGTGGCTGGCCGTAAGCACAAGCCATGGGGATTTGGCGAGCGAAGTGAGCAGGGGGCGAACCCTCTAGTCCATCCACTCATTACTCAACCCGCTATATCCTAACTACAGGGTCACAGGGGTCTGAGGGAGCCAATCCCAGCCAACACAGGGCACAAAGCAGGAAACAAACCCCGGGCCGTGCGCCAGCCCACCACAGAAACTCCCTAGTAAATATATAATATTTAAATTGCTTTAAATGCAGCTTTCACTCCTAATATATATTGTAGTATGATCAGTATTATAAACAAATCCAGGCCAAAGAGAAGCCATTGGAATAGTGCAATCATCATCCAGTTCTTCAATGCTGATAACTGTAGTCCTGGTTTGGTGGAGTACAGGACTCATTCTTCTTGGCAATAATAACAGCAACAACAACAACAACAACAACAACAACAACAACAACAATAATAATAATAATAATAATAATAATAATAATAATGCATTTTAACATTATTCAAAGTTATTGACTGTATACCTGCATTGTTATCACTCTTTAATTTAATATTGTTCTTTATCAGTATGCTGCTGCTGGAGTATGGGAATTTCCCCTTGGGATTAATAAAGTGTCTATCTATCTATCTATCTATCTATCTATCTATCTATCTATCTATCTATCTATCTATCTATCTATCTATCTATCTATCTATCTATCTATCTATTATATAGTGCCTCTCACATCTATCTATCTATCTATCTATCTATCTATCTATCTATCTATCTATCTATCTATCTATCTATCTATCTATCTATCTATCTATCTATCTATTATATAGTGCCTCTCACATCTATCTATCTATCTATCTATCTATCTATCTATCTATCTATCTATCTATCTATCTATCTATCTATCTATCTATCTATCTATCTATCTATCTATCTATCTATCTATCTATCTATCTATCTATCTATCTATCTATCTATCTTATTTATGCAGCGTACCATCATAAATATCCACACATTTTGCATATTCAGTGAGCTATTTGTGAAAATTTCCAGGTATGGGTAGCTCCCATTTGGGCTCTTTGAATACGTTACGGATGGACTGTGCACTTTTTTAACTCCAACACAGGACCCCCCTTTGACAATCTGTGAATGGAGTACTTGCTCTAATTACTTAAGCCTGCCTGAAGGAAATGTCCTTACAGATGTGGACAAATTTGTCGGTACCCCTCCACAAAAAAAGAAGAGCCCACAAAGGTGTCTCTGAAATCATTTGAAACTGACAAAAGATTTTGGCACCCATCATCATTAATTTCGTATTCAACAAAAATCAGACTTTTCTTGAGTGTTTTAATTCAATAGAATATTTCAAATAAGAGCACAAATGAAAGTGGCACGGACCCTTCACCTAATATTTGGGTGCACGGTTCTTTCTCTTTCTGACTCGTTAACTTGAGGCCATCTTGCTGGCTCTTTGAGCTTCATGCTGTAGCTTCGCACTTCCGGGCTGGACAGACAAACAGACATTAACGCTTCCACACGTATACATTTATCTTTATATATAATACGCTGCCTTGGCTGTTTGTTGGTCTGTCCAGGAGTTTAAATCACCTGTAGCTCGCAAACCATTTGACCAATTGACCTGAAATTTGGTACATAATGTCACACTTGGGTCACAGATTTGCACAGAAACACAGGAGGTTGTAGAGACAGGAACTTTATTCAAACACTGCAAACGAACATACAGTATGTCTCTTTTCAAAAGTTTAAACGTGCTCCTTGACAAGACAGAGATGACAGTTCCGTCTCACAATTAAAAGAATGCAAACAAAGGAGTGCGCGTCAGGGGCAGAGAATGTCAGAGAGAGAGAGAGAAAGAGAAAAGCAATCAATCAAAATCTGATAGATGTTGTTCGGGCTTTTAAGTATGTGAAGTACCGCGCGGGTCGGGATCGGCCGCAAGTAAGCCCAGCAAGTAAGGGAGCAATGTGAAGGTAGTCTTTCAGCGTTTTGTAGAGGAGCGTCCGTATCCTGTAGAGGTGCAATCAGCTCCCCAGCTCACAATATATACTACGTGACGTTTATTATCCACTTTCGGGGTGATGATTGACCTCCTCTTTTGATTTTATTGTAGATCAACTCTCTGCAGTGGGCAGCAGAGCGGCCATGTGGCCGTTCTCATCCCTACCACCTTCACGGCCACTTCCTCTACCTCTTAATTTCTTAAATCATTGTTGAGGCAGATTGAAGACTTATGTGCCAGCTTAAATGAAAAATTAAAGAAAACGTACTAAGTAACTGCAACACAAACACAAACTTAATCAGTTTTAACGCGAAAAGATGCCAACCGAAGAAGAGAAGAAGCGGGCCGCTAGGGTGGAGAAAAGAAGATCTGCTCAGGAAGCAAACCTCCGAGCAAACGAATGGTGAACATATAGATGAAAGAGTCTGAAAACTAGGAATGCTCAAATCGTGCAGTGCGCTGTTACTGGTATATAAGATGAGGGGGTACCCAAAAATAACCGGAATCTGTACCTGGCACACTATCTCGAATTTGTTGCGAATTTCTCCACTAGGTGTGGCATCCTTACAGTATTCTGTGTCAGTCTTCCAAGTGGTGTTGCTCTGTATTGATCGTACGACATTCCGTATTGTTTTTTCTTGGTGCTTATTAAAAGTGTTCTGCGATTTTTGTGACGGGTGATCATAAAGAACAGCGAGTCTGAGTTAAATTTTGTTTTCTCTTAAGGAAAACAGCTGCTGACACTGTAGTGACACTTGAAACTGTGTTCTTAAGAGGAAGCTTTAAGTAAAACTCAAGTCTACGAGTTTCAAATGAGGAGAAATGTTCCTTGAAGACCAACCGAGATCTGTCCGATGTTCCCCAATTAGGAAAGACGAAAATTTTGGAAAAAGTTCACAATTCAATTCACGAAGATCATTGTCGGACCATTGAAGAGATTTCTGATTTGACTTGTGTGTCTTGGAGTTCTTGCCACCTTCCCAAGTCTCCTGATCTTTGCTCCATGCGACTTTTTCTTGTTCCCTCATATGAAAAAAAGAACTCATAAGGAAGTGTTTTTGTACCGTGGAGGAAGTCAAAGACAAATCACTGCAGGCATTGGACAATGTTGCTGTTCAGCAAATCCAAAAATGTTTCCACCAGTGGGAAAACCGTTGGGACGAGTGCATGCATTCACACGGAGAGTACTTGAAAGTTTCAGTTAGTAAAACAATTTTTTTTTTCCAATTATTATTTTTGGGAAACCCCGTATATGATACAGTACCTGCCAAATAATACAAACACGTGTTTCACCCTTATTGGGGTTGGTACGTATTGTTGTGCCATCCTAGTGGAGCTGGACTACCTGTGCAACCTGAATTGGATACACGCACCCCCTCATGCCACCAGCAGTGACAAGGACACTAACAACATACAAAACTAGAGGAGAATCAGTCAGGATGGGTAAGGAGAGACCAATTGTCTGTGGTCACCATTCCCTATTTGGAGGTTGTCTGGCTGTGTCCTCTCCAGGTCACCTGTTGTCACTTTCATTTGCACACACACACATGCACACACATATGCACACTCGGGCCAATTTAGCATCACCAATTCACCAAACCAGCATGTCTTTGGACAGTGCGAGGAAATCCACAGGTGTCTGTGGCCACCATTCCCTTTTTCAGGGGTATCTTGCTGTTCACACCTCTAGTGCCCCATTGTCACTTTCGTTTGCACCAAAACAGGTGAACTTGATTCACAATCACTTCTGCTTCTAACTGGACAGGCTGACATCCCGTAAGATTCATTGACTTGGTGTTAGACTGTCATGATTAAGTGATCCCTTCATTTATTTCTGAGCAGTGTATGTACAGTGAATTCAGAAAGTATTCTGACTCCTTCACTTTCTTCAGCCTTTATTGTGTTGCAGATTTAATTTAAATAGACGCAAGCGCTATTGTTTCACATCAGTCTACACTTAATGTCTCATAATTACATATTCAAAACCATTTAATTCAGACCCAGGTTGTGGGGATACATGGAGCATAGCCAAGCTAGTATAGGGTGCATGGAAGAAACAAACCCTGGAAAGGGTGACACACACACACACACACACACACACACACACACACACACACACAGATGTGGGCCAATTTAGTATCACCGATTCACCAAACCAGCATGTCTTTAGACAATGCGAGGAAACCCACAGGTGTCTGTGGCCACCATTCCCTTTTTTAGGGGTATCTTGCTGTTCACGCCTCTAGTGTCCCATTGTCACTTTCGTTTGCACCAAAACAGGTGAACCTGATTCACAATCACTTCCACTTCTAACTGGACAGGCTGACATCCCGTAAGATTCATTGACTTGATTTTAGACTGTCATGATTAAGTGATCCCTTCATTTATTTCTGAGCAGTGTATGTACAGTGAATTCAGAACGTATTCTGACCCCTTCACTTTCTTGTGCAGTAGATTTAATTTAAATAGGCGCGTGTGCTATTGTTTCATGTCTGTCTACACTCAATATCCCATAATTTAATTTTTGAATCCACTTAATGCAGACCCGGGTCATGGGGATACACAGAGCATAATTCAGCTAGTATAGGTTGCATGGAAGAAACAAACCCTAGAAAGGGTGACACACACACATATATACACTCAGGCCAATTTAGCATCACCAATTCACCTAACTAGCGTGTCCTTAGTGTCTGTGGCTACCATTCCCTTTTTTTTGGTGGTGTCTTTTTGTGTCCTCTCCAGGAGCCTCATTCATAACGCCGTCCGTAGAATTCACACTAAAACATGGTGTACGGACAAAAGCAAAAATGTGCGTATGCACAAAAAAATCCAGATGCATAAATCTGTGCATTCACCAACTTCCACGTTCTTCTGCTACATAAATCATGGTCATCGTGAAAAGTAACGCATGAGCACACGCCTGCTGCCACTTCCTAACTCCTCCCAGAACTGCGCCTCTTTGAATATCAATATAAATAGCCCTTAAGCTCAGCGTTCTGTGAAAAGGCAATGGCAAAAGCATGAGGAAGAAAATAGAAGAATTTCAGCGAAAACCAAGTGGAGGCAAAGGAAAAACGTACTCTTTGTAGGTTTAAACAGTGATATGATCAACAAAAGGAAGTTCATCGAGTGACATAGAGTGTCGGAGAAACTCGAAAGCTCAAGTTCACAAAGTCGCACAGTGCCAGAAATAAAAAAGAAGTTGTCAAATATCAAAGTCTCTATGAAAAGGCGAGTCGTAGCCCACCGTCTGAGTGTCATATGAAAGCTTATTAGGGGACACAGTGGGAAAAAAGCTTGAAATATCAACTTTAATCTCGAAATTTCCACTTTAATCACATAGTTTATTTTGTTATTAAAGTAGAACATCATCTTAACTTCATCTTAAAATCATTTAATTTACTAGTTTCTCAAATCCCATTGTAACTACAGTAGCACGTTAAATGCTTTGGTTTTATTTGATCTTCTATGTGCTTCTTAAACGGGCTTTCTCTTCCTCCAACAGGATGCAGAATCCATTACATTCGTGATATTACAGTTCTCTGAATAATTTAAATACTGAGATGTATACTTGATATCATTCTAGTATTCATATCATATAAATTAAAGCATGTTATTAAACATGGGAACATGGTGGTGCAGTGATAGTGATGAGGTGGCGTCCTGTCCAGAGATTGTTCCTGCCTCACGCAAGATGCTTGCTGCGCCGTGCTTGAACTTCGATGAAATAATTTACAGCAGCAGTACTGTCTCTTTCAAACGTACTAACCCCCAATTCCTGTCCTTCCTTTTCTTTATCTAAGTACCCAATCGCCACACAATCAGCTCTGTAATAGATATCTTTGTAGTACATTTAAAAAATTCTATCCATCTGTCCTTCCAGTGATATGGCAGCCCCAGCAAGAATACAGCGTGAGGCAGGAACAATCAGTGAACGGGGCGCCAGCTCGTCGCTAGCGCTGCAACACTGTGTCCTCACATGTTTAATCACTAACAATATAAATTATTTAAATGAAGTTAAAGTTTTATCTGTATAATGTAAAAACATATTTTGCTGCATTTCGTCTTAAAAATTATATCCCCATCATATGTAAATTTGATTGCAATAAAATAATATAATAAAAACTATGAATTATACCAACACTACACAAAAAGATGGTAATATCTACACAGAAAATACAATTATATTGCAGATATTGCACAGTTAAAATATTGCACATTTAGATAGATAGATAGATAGATAGATAGATAGATAGATAGATAGATAGATAGATAGATAGATAGATAGATAGATAGATAGATAGATAGATAGATAGATGTTTTATCTGTATAATGTAAAAACATATTTTACTGCATTTCATCTTAAAAATTATACCCCCATCATGTAAATTTGTGCATTATACTGTAAAGTGGATCAGGTTGTGCAATATTATAACTGTATCGCAAGTTTACAGTGAGGTAATTGTACTAATAAGTACAAACAGTTCTACCAGGAGCACTTGATGGACTGATTGAGTGCGTTTAGACTTCTTAGGATGAAACTGTTTCTGAACTGTGATGTCCCTACAGGAAAGGCTCTGAAGCATTTGCCGTATGAAGGCAGTTCAAATAGACTGTGCGCATGGCTGAGGCAGCATGTGCTTGATGCTGTATACCGATAATTCTCTTTTTTATCAGCTGCTGTTGAGCTGTGATTCCACGCTCAGATACAGCAGGATAAGTAGTCTGAGTGGTGCAAGCTAAAGCAGTTATGGTATTTGGAATAGTTTGGCCATTCCGTGGACCATTATATTGTCATGGATTAATTACAATCAGATGCCTTAAACTAATAAATAATATGCAGTTAATTTCAATGTATTTGATAAAGCCACGTCAGGGATGTGCATCTAAAAAAGAAAGGGAAACCACACTGGAACAAAAGCACTGCTTTGACGCAAAACAGAGTGGAAAACTTACGTATGCCAAGCATTTAGCTGGCATGAAAATGTGCGTGGCTTTATGCCAAGTTTAGGTTTTATACAGCATGATGTGAACGTGGAAATGGGCGTACGCAACATTTTTGTGGGTATGCACAGTTTATACATGACGCCCCAGGTCACCTGTTGTCACTTTCATTTACACCTGAGCAGGTGAACTTGATTCACAGTCGCTTGTGCTTCA